>NC_083727.1:67237608-67542065 GCF_028564815.1 Eubalaena glacialis | reverse complement strand
GTTAGCTGGTTTTAAATAATATTATCCAAACATCTTCAGAATAAGCAGCCACTCTGAGCCTTGTGAAAGCTTGTCTAGCCTCATTAGTATCTCATTGCCCCCAGAAGTTCCCTGATAAGTCCAGGGGCTTTGCCCTTTTAGTTGGAGAATAATGTGCTTTGGGTACAAGGAGACCACTGAGGTGACTTAAGCACCTCTGTGTGGAAAGAAGAATAGTTGTGTTCTGCAAGAGTCATGGCAAATACATTTTGTGACCCTATTAAAACTGAAGATTTAAGAGGAAGAATTATTAGCTCTGACTCCATATTAAAAAAAGAGGAAGAAGAATTTAAAGAAATGAGAAATGACTCTAGGTTAAGAGTTGCTTGAGGAGTTATGCCCTTTTTAAGCTTTAATGAAAAATTCTTGTGTTTTTTCTTAAATATAAGCATATGAAGATAAAGAACCAACCACTGACCTTGAAACGAGGAGAGAAAAAAATGGAGTTGGTCCCTGAGAAATAGAAGTTGTCAAAACAATACCTACCTAGGCAAAATTTAATAGCCATTTTGGATAAAAGTGCTGTGCTAGTTTATTTTGCAGGCCATGTACCCAGTACATAAGGGACTTCATCCCTTGTTAAGCCTGCAGGTTTACTTTTGAGAGAAGAATTTTCGTTATCTCTTTAGGAAATAATTATGTTAAAAGTCTATTGCTTCATTTTATAATTTTTCCAATTACAGTAATTGTGTGAGTTTAGAAGACAAAATTAAAAAATTTAAAGACTACTCTGTGTAACTGCAAATGGCTTACAGCATGGCATCCACATAGAACTATGCTTTCCAAATTCTTGAGTGGTTGGAAAATATATTTTATGTCTTGGAAAAAGGAATATATAGATATACAAAATGTTAAACTGGAATCTTACCCAAGGTACCAAGATATGATCGATATCAGACACCAGAATGTTGTGAGACAGAGTATCTGTTTGGAATTTCAAAGTAGGTGCTTAAAACCTGGTTTTATGACTCTTCAATCTTTTACTCACTTTGCATATAGAAAAGAGTTGAGAGGGTTCATATTTGTGGACAGGGAATTTTTGTAAAGGATTTCTTTGGAGGAAGGTGCTGGTTGAGTTATGACCTTTGCCCCCTCTACCGTCAAGGGCAAGGGTTAGAAGGTACCCGCCTCCTGCTTCTGGTCTTCAGCAAGACTACCTGGAGATCCTGAAATGTGCGCCTGTAGTTAGCCAGGCACCATGGACAGGGATTTGCCTTCTACATGGGGAATCTAGAACATGAGGGATGAGCTGCCTAGCTGCCTTGGTGCTAGAGGAGTGAATTGTTTCTGATATACTAGGATTAGCCTATATCCCCCGAATTTGTTCAGGTAAAGGATTTGTGGGTGTTTCCCATGAAAGGTGTGAATCCTGCATGAGAGAGAGTTGATGATTGGAGGGGTGGTGGCACCCCAGCAGACAGAGTGAACTTTAGGTCACTGGTGGAGTCCCAGCAGCTGAAGGAGAAATCAGGTGACCAGCCAGACTGGAGATGCATTGTTTGAGTCAAAGAAGTGGCCACAGAGGATGGCGATGCTTGAGAATCCCCAAGGAGCTCTCAAATGCAGCTCAAAAATAAGAGCTTCAGACAAGCCCAGAGAGCACGATGCTGTCTTGCAGTGTTACTAATCAAATAAAGCCTTTCTTCCTCCTTTCCCTCTCTTGCCTCCCCCAGTATACCCATGGCAGGACAAGAAGAAGAGGATGAGGTTTTGGAAGTATATGACCGGGACAGGAAGGGAAAGCTAAGACAAGATGATCTGATTACCAAATTGAGCCTGTGTTTGTTACCCACGGTGCCTGGAGGCATTTTGTACTCTGACAGTGAACTGAAAAGTATGGTATTGCCCAGGGTTGCAGTGGGGGGAGTGGAAGGACTTTCCTCCACTGAATAGATTTTAATAGTATAGTGGGAGGCAAAAGTAAATACACTTGCTGATTACATCTCATGAGTCCTGCCTCGTCAGCATCCTAGTCACAGAATCATCCCTTAACTCAGGGCCCCGAGAGCAAAGAGGCAACGGGACATAGGGAGGGCACTGTTCTGGGGACCTGGAGGAAAGGCTGTCGTGCAATGTTTCAGCCCCTTTCCCTTTCCTGCTGGCTGCAGTGACCGGGGGCAGAGGGGGACACTGCTGTGGAGTAAGCAGTGAGTGCTGTTTCCTTTGGTCTGCAAGGAGGGCAGTTTGGCAGCATCAGCTGGTCTCCTCATTAATGAACTATTAAAGGGTTGATGGGCATTGTGCATCTGAGGCTTGGAAAGCAATATAATATATATATATATATATATATATATATATATATATACCCTCCCAGTTTTTATATATGTCTAATGCAAAGGTGATAATACTCTCAAGTATTATTGAGTATGTGATTTTTTTGCATAAGGAGGTGAGGAAACACGGTAACAAGCACTGGAGCATTCAGGCGTGGGTTGTTTGTGATCAGGGAAAATCACAGCATCTTACCAGTTCAGGGTGGGAAAACTAGTGAGACCCCATTACTGCACAGGGATTAAGAGTGCAGGTTTTGGAGTCAGGCTGTTGGAGTTTGAATCCTAGAACCTCAGATAAGTCCAAACCTCTCTTTTCTCATGTGTGAAAGGAGTAAACTACTGGTCTCATGGCATTATTATAGAAATTAAAGATTATCCCCATAGAGTACCTGCCTTAGTTCCTGGTACCTGATAAGTGTGCACTAATTGTCAGCTAAGATCATTATTGTTTTCCTAATCTATAGAGTTGATTCTCACTGTTCAAGGTAGTATGTTCTATAAAGTCACCACAAACACTGAATTAGCACATTGCTCCTAGGGGAAATAAGGGGTTAGGTTCCTGTGAGCCTCTGGTCACAGTATTTTCATAACTTTGTATTATATGTGCTTCTGTTTGAAGACACCTTATTTAATATATATTGTTGATTCGTTAACATTGAACTCATGGATAACAGCACTGAAACTCATGCCTGAATGAAGATTATCTAACACAGCTATTTTCTCTAGAGGGCACATTCTCGTGCTTAGGAACTCCAGACAGCACTTCAGCATTACACGTAGGGGTCATTCCAAATAGCAAAGTCACCAACAAAAAGTACAAAACTGTGAAAAACATGACAACAAGGGGATACTCATTTATAGCATGAAAGCTGAAACAAAAAGGCCTCAGCTGGGAACATGGAAATGGTGTAAAGCACCAGCAGGTGCGATCCATGAGAACACCCCAGGGAATTCTTCATGACCACCCTGGGAGTCATGTGCTCCAGATCACAAGGCTACAAGGCAGCTCTGGGTCCTGAGTCACCACATGGTACAGAGCTGTGCAGAAGAGCCGTTCAGTGCATCACCAGACTTGAAGTGACTGTGAAATTCAGTTTTATTATTTTAAACACCATGATTTTTGGCAGCATACAATGTTAATTACTGTGATGAATATAATCTGTAATAGCTTCTTGTGTGGCCATATTATGCTGTTGACTCACATAGAACGTGCTATAAGTTAAAATCCATTGTTCTTTTTAACACAGGCAGCTTCTTAGATACATACCCCTATCATGAACTTGCTAAGTTTGGGGGAACATAAATCCAGTATGTTACGTTTTTCCCTATTAGATTTACTTTTAAGACCTAGCTAATCCTTTTCCAGCTTCTCAAGAGCTTCTTAGATCTTGACTCTGTCAAGCGACCATCCTTTTGAATTTTGTGTCTTCCACAAATGTCCAAGCCTTTAAACTGCTCACTGATAAACATTTCTTATCCAATACCCTGGGCTTTGGTATTATACAAAGAGAATACAAATCTTGTTTCTAACCCAATTACATATTATTTTCCCATGTGAATTACTGGTCAGTTCCAGTGCTGTTCCTTTTCCTTTTTTCCCTTTTTTAAGATTTCTGTCCTTCAATATAATTACTGATTTTTTAATCTGGATCTTTTTTCCTCCCTTTAAAATTTTTAGCCTTAATCTTTCAGTTTCTGGAAAACATATTCTTCCCTTTTCTTGAGAAAGTACCTGTCAGTAGCCAAGGTTATGTCATCCTGGAATTCGATGCCAGGGCCCAGGTACAAAACCCCTACTCTTTGCCACCATCTGCAAAATATTCTATTATTTCCCCTCCCATTTCCATAGCCCTGGTTTTTCGAAGAACAAGTGACCATTACTTATAAAAAAGCTTAAAAACAGTATTGTGTCCTCAAGTATTGTGCACCAGTATTGTGTTTGCCTGGTGCAGTGTACCCATTACACTGCCCTCACAATTAGAAGACTCTGGTTTGAATCCTGCTGTTTCCAATTACAAGCTTAATGACCTTGGAAAAAGGCCTTAATGTTTATGATACTCAGTTTTTACAAAAAAATCTGTAAATAGGGGCAATAGTTATCATTCTTGTGTGAGGATTGTATGAGTGAATGGTGCCAAACATTTAGTTCTAGATGAGTGTAGCTAGTTGCTGTCTGCTCCAAGGATGCTGCCTGAGTCTTCTCTGTCCCGGTCCTTCATCCCTTCACAGATCAGTAGGAGTGTATGGTGGTCAGTATGTCTGATATATCTTGGCACATCCTTAGATATACCCTGTATATCTGTCTGAGAAAGAGAGGAAAATTCCCCACTGACTATATTTGATCTATGCCCAGTGATTTTCACTCCTCAGTGGTAGATGGGGGCACCAGCTCTGGGACTGCAGGCACCTGAATTATTATTGATGGGCTCAGCTTCAGACTTCCCCGCTGTCCCTCTAGATGCTCTATGAAAAAAAAGTCTTTTATGGTCACAGAGGTCTAGAAATAAAGAATTCATTTTGCAGATTTAGAATACATCATTACATATTAAAAGCTCTGAGGAATGCTGCAAGAAAGAAGGCTGCTTAACTTCACTGAATTCAGTGGTTCTCACAGTTATCTGACCTTGGAACCCATTCTTTCATGAGATTCATATTAATGTCACACTAGCTTTGAAAAGAAGCCCCTTCTGAAAATGTTGGACAGTAAGATGACAGTTTACTTATTTATTTATTTCTGATCTTTCCTCCAACCTGGCCCTGTCCCAGCAAGGTTTTAGAGAAAACTCAGAAACCGCTAGTCTGTGTATAGATTGTTAGATACTTACACACACACGGAGAGAAATAGTTCCTTATCTTCATTTCCTCTGCCCTGCCAGCTCTCCCAGATGTTCCTGGAAATCTTCCCAAACTGGCCTATTTCCTCCCTTGGGGCCATCCTGTAGGTAGTGTGGCATCAAACAGCTGTGGGGGGGCTGGGTGACTTTTGTCTGTGACACTGAGAACAGGTTCTAAAAGCTGGCTGTGGAAGGGACACAGGAGGACACCGGGGATCCCCCCCGCCCTCCACGGCCTTTGCCACGTCCTACTCTTCTTCAGAGACACAGATAACCTAGTGCTAGATTTAACACAGCCAATCAGCTCAAGGAAATGTGAGGTGTAGGCAAACTCTCGCCTATTTCTGCAGTCCTCATATTTTCTATTATAGTCCACTCGTAAGGACTCCACTGTGACCCCGATCAACTTCACCAAGTGACATCACTGAGATCTTGAACTTCAGGTTCTCATTTTCTGCCAACAGCTGGTGTTCATCTGCTGCTTGTTCCCTTCTCTCAATGCACTAACATGAATTCAGCCGTGAGGATCACAGCTATTGCTTCCTGAGTACTTACTATGCGCCAGGTATCGTTCGAAGCACTTCACATGCATCAAAGTACTTAATCCTTACAACATCAGTGTGATCTAGGAACATCTACTGCCCAATTGCAGAGAAGTTAAATAATTTTCTTGAAGACATATAGCTAGTCAGCGGTAAAGCTGGGCTCTAAAACTAGGTCTGTCTTTCCCCCAAGCCCATGCTAATATCAATGACTGTAGATTGCCTTATTTAGGATATATCGGGCACCTCCACACCAGATACCCTGGAGAGCTACCGCAATCCTGTACTCTCCAGCATCTTTTATTTCCTCACTTTTAATATTTAAGGCTGCTTTGAGCTAATTGTGCCCCAGACAATTTCTTCAGGGGCCTTCTCTTCGCCTGTGGCTAATTTCCAGGCACTGCTGGAGGAGACACTGAGTCACATACATCTAGAGCATAGCATATATATGGGGTCCAACTTTAATCTGGCCTTACTATGCTTGTCAGCCCTTTTCATCTCTCATTGACCCAAAGCATTCTTCATGGGAGTTAGTCTTTTCTCTCTTAAGCTCCCAAACCTTCCATTGCCATCATGTCGATTTTACGCAGAAGATTGAAAGAAATGGTATGGTGAAGAAAAGGCAAGTTGTTCAGTGTTGAAGCCAACCCTAATATCTTTATATCCTTTGCCTTCACTCTAGCAAATCGCTCACCCTCCTTCTCCTCTCATCCCACCTTTGAAACTCAAAGATAGCAGGTTCTTGGCTCTGGTTACAGCCTCCCTTGTATTCTTGGACATCATTTCTTACTGTTTCCCTCTGTCTCTCTTCTGCTCAAATCATTCTCTTCTCTGGTACTTTAACCCGTAATCACTTGATGTCTGTTTTGTATTTGTATTACCCCTGTGCACTGAGTCTTATTTCTCAAAGATGACTACTGATTTCTTTCTTTCCAGATCTAAAAAACTTTCCTCAGTTTTTATCTACTTTGACTCCTTAGACATTTGATAATGCTGACTACCCATTAGAAAAAAAATTCTCTTCTCATTGACTTCTATAGTGAAGTGCTTTCCTGTTTTCTTCCCCTGCTCTTTTTCTGTGTTCTTCGCTAGCTCTTATGTCACTCTCAATCCCATTCCTATTCCTGTTTTCCAAAGCCAAAGCCAAATCCAAAGCCATGTTCTTTACTGTTTCCCACATGTACCTCTCTAGACTTCAGATATTGCTCTATGTTGAATAACTTACAAATCTGCATTAGTAATCTTACTTCCTCCCTTGCTCCAGTCATGCATTTCCAACTGTCTCCGGCATAAGTGCACTTGAAAGGAAAATTGAAGGCTTGCACTTACCTCTAAAACGGGTTCCTTTTTATGACCACTTTATTTCTGTTAGTGGCCTCACCAGTATTACAATCTTCACATAATTTCGAGGTTATGTTTTACATGTTTTCTCTCCTTCATGCAATCTACACTAGCTTTGTCCTTTATTTTCAAAATTTTTCATATTTTCTGCATGTCCACTTCCCTCACACGGTACCCTGGTTGAAACAAGCCTGTGAATTTTGCGTTTGGGACCCTCACTCAAACAGTTCTAGATCCTGAGTACCCCTAGTGATGTCTGTTTCCTGTTCCCTCAGATTTATAGTGCCATCAGTCTATCTGCCTTCCTCTAATCAAAATTCTCTTTCTCAAAAAACAAAAATGCCTACCTTGAGGTAGGAATATCTGATAGCAGTTTATCACGTTACCCAGTGTAATTTCTATTACTATTACTGCAACTCAAGTTTTTAAAAAGTGGCATCAAGCTTTGCATTGAAGTAATGAAGGCTCTGAATCTTAGATATCATTCACCATGAATAAGGACCACTGAAAATAAGCAGCTTATATGGTTACCTCCTTTGATTGAATACTGCAATACTTTGCTTGAATGAAAGCCCAGTGCCCTAATGAAGTTCTAATCTTACCAGTCTTTATCTTACCTCTTTGATTCCGGGGTCTCCTTTTTCCAATCCATCCAGCTACCAACTTCCCACAGCTGTTACCTCCCTCACTGCTTCCAACATTGCCTGCTGTACTGAGTTAGGTCCATTGTTTTGGACACTTCCTGTGGACCCTACTCTTTCACTACCTTTCCAACACTGTTTTCAATTACTCTCTATATTCTCCCAGTCAGCAAGTGGGCCTTTTATTCTTGCCCTTCTTTTGTGCTCTGCTTTTGCTATTCTTTTGACCCTTCTCTTCATCTCTTGAAATCATATTTGGCTCTTAAGGACAACATAAATCCTACTTTCTCTAGAAAGGTAATCTTTCACTTTACCAATGCCAGTTTCTCTTTCTTTTGAATTGCTCTTTTAATTACAGTCATCAGAACCACTTAAATCAGCATATAACTGTTCTCTAAATTGTTCATTACTCTTTATTTTACCTCTCTAACTTGTGGGCCAGGGTGACAGCTCACCCTCCTTTAAATATTTATACATTATAAGCATTCGATAAGTATGTGTGGACTGGCAGCTTGTTCTTCGATGTTTATTAGAAGTTGACCCATGTTGATAACTACTTGAATATATTGCTGAAGTTATTCTTTTGAATTAGTTAAGAATGGATTTATTTTTCCCACCTGAAGAGGTAAAATACATGCCTATCATATTCACAATATTAGTGTGAATTCCACAAATGTTACTACAAATACTTGGTTTACAATAAAAGTTTTGGAATTCAGTTCTAAATGATAGGGTAGGGTTTAAAGAAGTTCGATAATGAAGGCATTTAAAATAAAAATGTAAATGAATGTATGAATATGCCTCAGACCGAGTCACACAACCTTTCCAAAATGAATTGCAAAAATAAGGATTAAAATAATTTCTCGGGCTCTTACTGTTAAATTATAGTGAAATGAAAGCATTTAGATGGGGGTTATAGGCATTGCATAGTTAATTACAGTGGTTGCACTTGCTTTTGTTCCAGTGCATTGTAATTAATGAAGATCTACAGCTCTGTGCTTTGTCTTGGAAAACATACACTGCTTTCAATAAGCATCAATATAGCTACGATATTCTTCACTTATTTCTCAAGAATGACTCTTTCTAACACAGGGGAGCCCATTGTTGAGGCAGCAACACGAAAATCACAGCAAGATTTGAGCTTGGACGAATAAGAGCAATTGACACTATTCACATATGCCTAACTTTGTCTTGACACCCCACAAATGTGGGCTATAATGACACATGGGACATTGTTTAGACCAACTCAGTAATCATAGTATAATCATGCCTTTTTGAAAAATTCAAGCCGTAAGAATGACTTTAGGGTACAAATGAGGAAAAGTTAGCAATAGTATAAATTAAAATATATACTCTGGACCTGAATCTTAGTTCAACCTGTGTGATTATGTATGTTTGCCATTTTGAGTAGAAGGCTCTAACAAACTTTGAGGGAGAGAGACAGAAGGTGTCCAACCTTAATGATATCAGTGTTTTGTAAGCACTAAATATGAAGCACCAAACACAAAAGGGAGGAGAAGGTAAGACTTCTGCCTCCTGTTAGCCGTATTACATAAATGTAGAAATAATAATAAAGATTATAACATCCATCTTTTTCTCTGATGAGCCTCACTTGCTATGATCCATCTGCAAGGGGCACTAGCTCCAAAAGAAAAGGCAATGGATTGGACTTGGCACGCGGCCCAGCAGGAACCTGACAGTTACCTCTGCACAGCCTTCGTGGACATTCGAGGGCTTTGCGCTGCTGCTATTTTGAAATAATCGGTGTGCACACAAGAGCGAACATACAAATTGTGCTGCTTGATCCTTCCTCCCTGCTCTGCAGGGGCCAACAGGGCCCCCTATGGAGATGTGGATGGCAGAAAAATGTCTCTCTAACTCTCTCCCAAATTCCCTGTTGGAGACAGGCGTGCAGCCTAGTAGGTGTTGGGACTGATTGCCAGCACCTTTCTGTGAGGCCACTGGCTCGGATGTGGCCCCCTCTACCTCTCCAAAGTGAGCCCTGGTCAGTGTTAGAAGCCTCTGAGAATTCTCAAGGGTGCAAATGGTGGCCCAGAGGGTGGCAGCGAGAGGGCAACTCCTTTAGTGCTCAGGAGCTGACACAGTCCTCTGTGCCCTAGGGGGCAGAGACGATTGCACCCTCTCTCCTAAATCCATAGAGGCTTATGAGCTATGAGTTGATAAGAGCCCCATTTCCTCTCTGGGTGTTGAAAAAAGTGGGCTGATTTTGATATTTTGAAAAGGAGTTTTAGAATTTTGTTGTAAGTGCCACTTAAGGTTTTTCAAAAAAGCACTTCCCTGTTTATAGAGGAAAACACTCCCTACATAATATGAAGAAGAAAATCTCTCAAATCTGGAAGAAGCTAATTGACTTTAGATTGTCTTATCAAAATATGAACTGATATCATAGGACTCCAGCAGATTTATCCACTACAGATCTTTTACTTTAATTTATTGGTTACTTCACAGAATTGCCAACTGCATTACAGTCCCGTGTGTAGTGGGAAAAGCACTATCATATAACTCTTGAGCAGATGTGCTACAAGAGTCTTTTCATTTCCTTTCTTAAACCCAAAGAATAATGACACTGCAATATCATGTGGTGAAAAGAGCAATAATTTGATAAACATTGTCTTTCCATTAGATTAGAGCAATTAATCTGATTCTAATTTGGCTGAAACATTATCATAGTGGAGTCCCCAGAGCCCTGTGAATAATCTCTAAACACATTGGCACACTCAGTAGACAAACATTATCTCCACTCGAACTGTTCTTCCATATGGTCTTCTCCCATGGTGATGGAGGGCACCCTGCTGTTTCAATCAAATAAATGTCAATTATCTGAGATAGATTTTTAGTTCTCGAGCCCAGGCTTGCAGTGCAGCCAGAGTGACTGGGTAGAAGGGTCTGCATCTCCTTACTGCACATGCTGCTTGCATTTTATAAGGAATTCACACCTTGCCACATCGTCCGGCATTCCAGGAACTCCATAAGTAAAATGGGTGGTTTCAGAGACTGTGTGTGTATGTGTGTGTGTGTGTGTGTGTGTGTGTGTGTGTGTGTGTGTGAGAGAGAGAGAGAGAGAGAGAGAGAGAGAGAGATAGAGAGAGATTCTTGACTTTCATTTACCTTTATTTGCTTATTCTGGGAGGTAGAGAATATTTTTACATTCAAGAAGAGATACTCTTCACCATCCATGGTCTAAAATAGGGTTTCTATGAATGTTCACTCCCTATTCAGTCACTTCCCCCTTTGTAGCAGCCTTCTCTGTCCCTGAATGGAAATCTGGACATAAAGATCTCAGAAACAAAGACCCGTATCTGACTGCTGGTTTCTTTTGCAGGCCTTTCCCTAGACACGCTTGTTCTGAGTATGGAGGGCCTTGGTGGTAAGAACTGCAGGACTTTTACCAACCTTGTGGGGCTTGCTGATGAGATCAGGGGCAGCTCTGGGCTCCAAAAGGCAGCGGAGGGAAGGAGGGCACTTCTGGAGCCAAAGAGAAGGATCTAGCCTTTTAGAAAGAGGGCTCTGGATTTGAAGCTGACAGCATCAAACCGAGCAAAAGTTGACTGGGCGAAAAGTGACGTGCTGAGAAGACTGTCAGTTCTACATTTCTTTGCAGTGCTCTCTATCTTTAGGGTGTCAATTATCAGGTGTTGGTTTTGTTATCAGACAAGACCTTGCCTTAAAAGCTGGTAAATTTGCCCAGAGACCTGAGGGCCCCTGATGACTACATGTCTAGACTAAAAGCACTAGGTCACCTTCCTTGCTTCTGCTACTGTGACAAGCTGGCACAAAGAAAAAGACAGTCCATGGGGATCTGGACTAATCCACTGTGGCAATCCAGCAAACGTTGTCAGAAGGGATTTCAGTTTCCACGTTGGCTGTGATCCTGAATCAAGGAGGAAATCCACTGAAGGCTCAGTGAAAAAAATACAGTCGCATCAAACCCCTCCTGTCCCCGAAGTAGTTTAATCAGAGACTGTGAGTCACTGACAACAAATGTCAGGCCCTGGGTCACCCACTGCAGTTAGAGGGCAGGAAGTTCCTTACTCCAGAGAAGGATCCTGTGCACCTGCTCTGCAAAGCGGAAGGTGTGGAGGATGGGTATTTTAGCAACAACTGGAGCATTTGCTGAAGAGAGCGACCCTTCTGCTAGGCTGACATGTGGAGGAGGTTTGTGAAGAGAAGACTGAGATGAATTAGAGGTGGTGAGGTGCAGTGGTTAAAACACGCGGGCTCTGGCAGGAGGTGGCTTGGATTCAAAGCCTGAGGTCACCACTTGCTATATAATCAGGAGGAAGTTCCTTAGCCTGAGAATTCTCAGTTTGCTTATCGATAAAATGGAGATTGAGATAGCATCTAGCCCCTGTGTTTGTCCTGGGAACTGAATAGGTAACGAATGTAAAGCATATAGCATACTCTGGCACATAACGAATGTAAAGCATATAGCATACTCTGGCACACAGTATGTGCTCAGTGAGCATCTGCTGCTATTCTTAGAGAGCGAAGGGTTCAGCAGACTTGGCTTTGAATTGTGTGGCTTCACCACTAACCAGTTTTGTGTCTTCGACTGGGTCACTAAATTGGTCTAAGCCTTAATGTCCTAAGAATCTTACTGATGTTACACAGTTATTTTGAGACTCAAGTGACAGCGCTGCAGTGTTGTAATGAGGACATAGCAAAGTGTCTATACTGTGCATGGCAGCAGGGCTATAGACCTCTATGTGCAAACCGGGCAAAGTGCCTTCTTCAGTGCTGTAGTACAGAGCCGCTGAATACGTAGATTACACATGCATTGTGCAGGGAAAGGGCTCTGAGTCTGTACAAGTTTTCCAGGGCTGCCGTAACTAAGTACCGCAGGCTGGGTGGCTTACAAACAGGCTCCTCAGAGTTCTGGAGTCTAGAAGTCCAAGATCAAGGTGTCAGCAGGGCTGTTTCTTCTGAGGACCTCTCTCTTTCTATATTATTATTTTTTATTTATGAATCACATTGGTGTAGATGCTGACAATAAATTATAAAGGTCCGACTTCTGTCTTGTAATTCAAATTTGTTTTTCTTAGGGGGCAAAACATTGCAGTAACCTTACTGAGAGCCTAAACAAACTTGTGCACGTTAAAAAAATAACATCCCCTAGAGTCTGATGGTTCTAGGATAAAGTAGAATCATCAATCATCTGTTTATTTATTTTTAAAAGATGCAGCCAGTATGGAGGTTCCTTAAAAAACTAAAAATAGAACTACCATACAACCCAGCAATCCCACTAATGGCATATACCCTGAGAAAACCATAATTCAAAAAGAGTCATGTACCACAATGTTCATTGCAGCTCTATTTACAATAGCCAGGACATGGAAGCAACCTAAGTGTCCATCGACAGATGAATGGATAAAGAAGATGTGGCACATATATACAATGGAATATTACTCAGCCATAAAAAGAAACGAAATTGAGTTATTTGTAGTGAGGTGGATGGACCTAGAGTCTGTCATACAGAGTGAAGTAAGTCAGAAAGAGAAAAACAAATACCGTATGCTAACACATATATATGGAATCTAAAAAAAAAAAAGAAAAATGGTCATGAAGAACCTAGGGGCAAGATGGGAATAAAGACGCAGACCTACTAGAGAATGGACTTGAGGACATGGGGAGGGGGAAGGGTAAGCTGGGACAAAGTGAGAGAGTGTCATGGACATATATACACTACCAAATGTAAAATAGATAGCTAGTGGAAGCAGCCACATAGCACAGGGAGATCAGCTCGTTGCTTTGTGACCACCTAGAGGGGTGGGATAGGGAGGGTGGGAGGGAGGGAGACGCAAGAGGGAAGAGATATGGGGATATATGTATATGTATAACTGATTCACTTTGTTATACAGCAGAAACTAACACACCATTGTAAAGCAACTATACTCCAATAAAGATGTTAAAAAAAAAAAAAAAGATTTATCATGACTGCCTGCCCATTTCTTATTGTGTGTGTGTGTATGTGTGTGTTCTCATTCAGAGAGGTAGTGTGATGCAGGATGAAATGATCACAGATGTGTATGTGACAAAAATATTTCTTTTCCCCCCAGTTTTATTCAGATATGATTGACATATAACATTGTGTTAGTTTTAGGTGTATACCATAGTGATTTGATATATGTATATATTGACCACAAAACAGTAGTCAACATTCATCACCTCACATAGTTACAGTTTTTTTTTTCTTGTGATGAGAACTTTTAAGATTTACTCTCTTAGTGACTTTCAGATATACAGTAGAATATTGTTAACTATAGTCACCATGCTGTACATCACATCCCCAGAACTTACTTAAGGAAGTTACTAAGGAAGTTTGTACCTTTTGACCACCTTCACCATTTTGCCCACCCCTTCTCTTATTGGCTTGTAGTTGTCTTCACGTGGTCTTACCTCTGTTCGTGTCCTAATTTCCTCTTATTATAAGGATACCTGTAACACTGAATTAGAGTCAGCCCTAGGGACCTCCTTTTAACCTAATTACCTCTTTAAAGGGCTTACCTCCTTATCAACTCACATTCTGATGTACTTGGGGTTAATATTTACACATACGAACTTTAGGAGGACAAAACTCAGCCCATAACAATGTCCCACATCAGGATTATATTCTCATCGTGATACTCTCAGTTCTATCAGATTTGAAAAAAAGGAAGGTAGTCAAAAGAATATTGGACTAGATATCATAGCTGCTGTGGTCTAGTCAGCATTTATATAAACTAGCTGAGTGACACTGAGAAAATCCTTTACTATTTTAGACCTCAGCTTCCTCTTCTCTAAAGTTCATTCCAGCATTAACATCTTATAGTGATTTAAATAATATCTATCCATCTGTCCCTCTTTCCATCCCAACATCCACTCATCTCATCATCTATCCATTCATCTGTCTTCTCATTCAATCAACAAACATTTATTGAGTACCTATTATGTTCCCAGCACCAAGCTAATGTCTGGGAATACAATGATGGATGAAACGCATTCTCTTCCCTCAAGGCTTTTGCTAGTCTAATGGGGGAGACAGACAAGTAAAAAGTACATAGACTCTCTCTATTCCCTCTTCTATGTGACAATCCTCCAAATACTTGAGGAAGGTAACATTTTGCACTTTTTCTCTCCTGGCTTTTTATTTCTAGATTACATATAGTCTTTCTTTAAATACTCCTCACAGAACACAGTCTCCAGACTCTTCATTCTTTTAAATTAATGTTATGTGGTATTTTCTAGTTGCTTTTTAAAAAACTCAGAAATAAGTAAGAACTATATGAAGATACTTTAATGCCACTTGATTAGGAAGCAGACAGTAATCAGACTTTACCCATGCTGGGGCCTCACACTGATTTAATCTAGATCAAGATGGGATGTTACAAATTACATTGGCGTCTCAGGATGCATTTCTCTCCCATGTTCTCCAGTTGTGTCTTTTAGTCACATTTATTGAGCTTCATTTCTTGTGGAGTGCTGTACTGGGCAAGGTTAGCATATACTTCTTAGTCAAACACAGAAGTCATAATATTGATATGAGTCACAATATTAAAAAAAAACAATGAGATCTGTTAATCATGCGCCAGGCACTTTGTGAACTTTATCTCTTTTAATCATTGTAACAACTCTATGAAATATCCACTATTTTATAATTGAGGGTACTGAGTTTTGGAGGTTAAATGACTTGTTTACGGTCACACAGCTGGTGGGAGGAGCCAGAATTTATCCCCAGATCTCACTGATTCTAGAGATTTGGCTCATAACCCCTAATCTTAAGCCCCTCTCTAAGAGCCCTCCATTCAATGAAAGGTCAGGGGACTGCCTGGTGGGTTTTCTGGGCTGTTCAGATATTAGAGTTCCCTTGTAAGGTTGATGTTAGCAGCAGATTTAGGCCAGGCCTCATGGGCATTCCACCTTGACAAAGACGTTATGGCTCTGTGCCTGGGCCTCAGCTTTTCCCTTTTTAGATCTCACTTCTACTATTTTGTCAGGGTGGTCAGGCTTTGCAGGATAGGATCCCTAACAAAATACAAAAGAGAATGATTTATAAGCCACAGTGCCCATTTACCATGGGAAATAGAATTTTTAAAATCAGGAGTATTTCTTTAACAAGAAAGATCCCCTTTCTGTGGGGATCAGCCACTCAGAAGGACAAATAATAATTCAGAAGGATGCTTGGTGAGCATAGGATTTACAGCAAAGAGATTAGGTTTTGCCCAAGGGAGGTCTCCTCAGGCTAATATAATTTAGAGTTAATCCTTCTCTCCCCTACTGTTATTTCTTCCTAAATTACTGGAATCCATCTTCTAGAATCACAACATGATTTTCTTTGGTCACTGTTAGACACACTGACAGTCTAACCTCCCAATTCTCTTTAGGCAGTATTTCTCTTTTGTAAATATCTATTATCAAAAACATCCCTTGTGGCATCCTTCATGTTATAACATGATAATTATTGTTTGCCTTTACTAATTTACACTGTAGGTTGTCTACTCCTTAATGAGGTTTGGGTTGGACCTTGTATTGGATGTAGGAGTTGAGTCATCCATTTCACAGTAGGCAGGGGGTTTGGGGCATTGACCTCACCTAGAAGGATGATACCTAATTAGGCTAAGCGACTCACAGTAAAGCCTTACTCCCAAGCCAGCACTGGTGTCTGTTTTAGGATGCTGGGCTTAAGCTGGCATGCCATTTCCTTAGCTAGAGGGATTGGTCAAAGAATTTGTATATATTCCAATTTTGGCAAATGGACATGAAGTGAAATTTGGGGGAGGGGCACTTCTGGAAAAAAAATCACCTGCTTTTAAGAGGGATCCATAGAAAGAGTAAGGGTGTGAGGATAGAATGTTTGGAATTATTTTTCTGCCAATCTAAGGATGAAGCAACCATGGAGGAGGGAAGAACCTAGAGCAGTGCAGGGGAACGAGGCTGGTGTCACTGTACTAAGTCAAGGCCAAAGCCCAGCTTACCTCTAGACATTCACTTACGTGAGCAAATACGTTCCTTCTTTGTGGGAACCAGTTTGATTTAGGTTTTCAGATCCATGCAGCTAGAAGCATACTAATTGAATGATGACTTTCTCAAATCCATTTCAAATTCACAAACCACCAGGAAAATTTCTGCAGATGGCCAAACCTATCCCTTATATGTAATTTTTTGATACCCTCAGTTCAGAAGGTGAGATCTTTTAAACAGCCATTAGATTATGGGATCCAGTTTACCTTTTGTGCAATTTTGTAGTTATTAATCCAGCCATAGCTCATCAGCATAACCATTTCTCTGAGCTCGAGGCAAGAAGTGTTCTGTAAGCATACCTATATATCAGTCAAATGCATCTTTCCTCAGCACCATCAGATTACCAGCTCCAAAAGTCTGTCCTAGACCTCACCCTGGCACTAAGAGTTTCTTTGTTTAGCACTGGTCCACAGACATTGTCAGAGACTTTACCACCTCTGGATCTCCAGATGAATCAAATTTAGTGGCCTATTGTTCAGGATCCAACCAGAATCATATATGTTATCAAAGTGCTGGTTCCTGATGAAATTAAGAGCTAATGCTACAAAGTGAATCAATGTACTGTTTCCTTCATAGTAACAATAAAAATGTCTGCTGAACTAAACAATATACTTCATGACCTAATTAACTTACTTTCTGGAGCAAGTTCCTTATCTTGTTATGGATTAGTAACAAACAATTAACACTTTGACAGCTGGCCTGTAGACCCCACTTTGAATAGCAATGAATACGGTTCTAAACAAACCATTCACTCATTTATTCATTCTTTTGATAAACATTTACTAAATGAATATGTGGAAGTAACCCAAGAATAATCTTGGGAGTTGTCTAAGAAATCTTCTGCCTTATTCTTCAACCATATTCAACCAGATATCATGCCTTACTCTGCATTCCTGCTGCCATTGACTTGATTCAGGATTCCATTACTTTCTGCCATTTCCTTGCTGCCAGTCTTGCCCTCTTTAGGCCACAACATGCTCTTAAAATATATATCTGTGTGCTCAAGGTGCTTTGCTACTTCTCTGCTATGTTGGGTTCTTTGCAGAACACACTGTGAACGGATGTTAGTGCCTTGTATTGTAAATGTTCTTGGTTAATGAGACTTCCACCATGCTCTCCTGAGATAAATTATCTGCAACTTGTGTGCTTTCCTCTGTGGCCTCTCTTTATGCCATTTGTGTTTTGGAGGAAATTTTTGACTCATAATGGTTGACAAATCATGTGCAAATGATAATGCTAGACCTGTGGCAAAGAGATGAAGAATGTCATGTTGGGTGTTATAATGCAAGTTATGTGGTAGTTCAGCCATCTTCAGGAAGTGATTCAAGAAAGAGAGGCTATGACAGGGTGGGTGGACATTCTTTGAAATTAGGAAGTGCATCATAGCTATTATTGCAAGCTGGGAGAACTAACCAACAATTGTTTGATTGAGAGTGGAGAGAAACTATAGTTAAAAGCACATAATGAGTTCAGATGATTTGATGAGAAAGGAAGTGCAATGATCCTTGGGTATTGGGGGGTTCTGGGACCTCTTCTCTCAAGGAAGCATGCTTTAATGAACCCTAAGTGCTAATTGCATTTTGGCTCAATTTCCACCAGTGTATCCCTGTGCCTAAAGGATTATTTTTTTTATTATAGATGCATATTAGTGATCTCTGTCCTTTAGTTTTTGAAGAGGTAAATTTTTATTTTATTATACTATTATTTTACATAAATATCACTAAAATGCATCATATTCTTTTCTGCTTTATTTCTGTCAATGCTGTTAAGCAGATTTAAAGTTTTTGTGATAATTTTTGGAGTCATCACTATGAACATTAATTATATTGTATTATTCTGTAATGTGTGATATCTTTGGTAGGCAATTAACATGTAGAACTGTTTTACCTCTGTATAAATCTCATATGTGAGAATAGCCTAGAACATTTTAGATAAACAAGAGAGATGAAGGGAGACTGGTTCTACCAGGTACTTTAATGCCTTATAAAGCTACTGTAATCAATACTGTCTTTATGGTATAGAAACAGAATATATAGTCCAGAAATTTAATCCAATATATATATGTAAGTATTTAGCATATAATGAATATGGAATTTAAAACTAGTTGAGAAAGAAAGATTATTAAGAAATGACAATGGGACAATAGTCCAATCACTATGACCGAAGAATTTGTTTAGTCTCTACTTCACATGATTAATCCCAGATGGATTAAAGAAGTGCTAGAAAATGTAGTAGAAATGAATCTTTATATAATCTTGGGATAGGGAAGGGTTTTTGAAACAAGATATTAGAGCCTTAAAGATAAAGATTGCTAATTTATCTACATAAAAATTTAAAAACTTCCCAAACACATAAATTAAGAGAAGAATGGCATCATATCCATTAAGATGGCTACCATTTAAAAAGAAAAAAAAAGCAGAAGATAACAGGTGTTGGTGAGGATGTGGAAAAATTGGAACATTTGTACACTGTTGGTAGGAATGTAGAATGGTATAACTGCTATGACAAACAGTATAGTGGTTCCTCAAAAAATCAAAAATAAAACAACCATATGATTCAACAATTCCACTTCTGGTACATATCCAAAAGAATTAAAAACAAGAACATATTGAAGACGATATTTGTACACCCATATTCATAGCAGCATTATTCACAATAGCCAAGGGGTGGAAGCAATTCAAGTGTCCACTGACAGATGAATGGATAAACAAAATGTGGTACGTCCATACAATGGAATTTTATTTACTCTCAAAAAGGAAGGAAATTCTGACACATGCTGCAACATGGATGAACATTGAGGACATTATGTATGTTAAGTGAAATAAGCCAGTCACAAAAGCACAAATACTGTATGATTCCACTTATATGAGGTACCCAGTGTAGTCAAATTCGTAGAGACAGAATGTAGAATGGTGGTTACCAGAGGCTGGGTTAAGGGTGGGGGGAAATGGGGAGTTAGTGTTTAATGGGCACAGAGTTTCAGTTTTGTAAGAGGAAAAGAGTTCTGGGGATGGCTGGTGGTGACGGTTGCACAACAGTGTGAATGTACTTAATGTCACTGAACTGTACACTTAGAAATGGTTAAGGTGGTAAATTTTATGTTATGTATATTTTACCACAATTAAAAAAGTAATAATAAGAAGAGGAATGGTGATGCTTAATGATTAAGAGCATGCTCCAGAGTCAGACACACCAGGTTTATCCTTACTCTTCTTTCCTCTTATTATATCAATGACTTCAGGCAAATTTGTTAAACTCTTGGGGCCATACTTTTTTCATTGGATGGTTATTTTGAGTACTCAATGAGATAATTCCTGTAAAGTGGTATTTATAGTGCATAGAACATAATAACTGCCCAATAACTTCTGTCTACTATTATGTTAAAAGTCAAATGATGAACATATACTACAGATTTATAGACTCGATGTGCAAAGAACTCTAACAAATCAATGAGAAAGTGATAAAACCCCAGAGTTTATGGACAAAGGACATGTTAGGCATTTCTGATTTCAAGAAATGAAGACATTTCCAGGCTAGTTTAAGTAATTAGGGACTTTTTGAAAAAGAAATAAAAGAGGTAGTCTCAGAGAAATCCAAGAACAGGAAATTAGCACAAGATTAGAAATAAAAGGTAGTTCTAGGGATTTTGACAGTAGAACCTCCATTTATCTCCTCTTTAATCTGTATCTCATTTCTTCTCATCTGATAAATCATTGGCTCACTCTTTTATTTTATCAACATCATCTTTTCAGCTTCAGTTCCCATTGCTAACAGCCTGATTTTTCTCCATGTATCCAAATCCTATTAGAAATGGAATCTGACTGGAACTTTCCTTGCTTTTGTCCAGAATCTTACTGGACCTTTCTTTCTTTCTGATGCATCTTTTCATAGTAGGTCATCTTGAAGCTCACTGCTCAGCTGACTTTTGGCTGTAGTTATATCACCTGACCAGCCTTAGTCCAATCAGCTGTGGTCTGGGTGGCAGATTTCTGTGTGGAACCAAACAGAATCATCTAGGGCTGCCTATACTCAAGGCGTCATTTGTATTTTCTAAATTTTCTTTTTATTAATCGCTTTTGTAATGTCCAGATTTTGTTGGATTTTTCTAGTTGAAGATCAACTGACTCCTTCAGTTTTTATGTCTGCTTTTAATAGTTTATCCTTGTTTCTATCACCTTGTTTACAAGCTGCCAGTCTGTTACTCAACTTTCCATTTGTAAATCAGAACAAGACAGAGGTGCAGTGGGAGCATAAGATAACCAAGTTGGTAAGCTTAATTTACAGTGATTTGCAGAAGCGAATAAGGGAATGAACTCTGCTTTGAAAGCAATTTTTTTTTTTTTTTTTTTTTAATAAGCCCATGATGTTGGAGCAGAGGCTTTGTGGATTACTTCAGGTTTGTTCTGGGTTCTGGGAAGCTGAAGTGGCTAAAGTCTATCAGGTTCAGGGTAAGTTTCTTATACATTTGAGCAGATGTGACACCTTTATCCACAGTATATCATAGTCCTTTATGTACTTGTGTTACTTTTTTCTCCACAGTGCCTTTGCTATGGAATGTTTCCTTTTCAGTAAAAAAATAAGCCAAATTTTCTTGTTATCTTTTGGTTAAGGGAGGGGGTGCTCCTTTCAGGGAAAACAATTAAAAGTAATACAAAACTACAGTGTCAAAGTATGATGATGTTTTTATGCAAATACTACCTTGCAGTTTTTAACCATCTGTTCTTAATTGTGCTTGCATGAGATTATCCTCATATTCTAAGAGATGTACTGTGAATGCTTAGGTACGTGCCTAAGAGAGCCCAAGAAAGTAGGGATCAACATCATGTATGCTAAGAGAAATTAGTCAAAGAAAAAATTTTACCTTTGTTTGTGCATGAAAGATGGAACTAAATTGAAAAGAAGGAAATAAATTTTCTATTTCAGTGGTGGAAACAGTCAAAGGTAAACCATGGTGATTCTGTTTGGGGATCCCTATATATGCATATCATGTAGTAAGACACAGTTGCTTCCATAGCAATAAACTATTTCTATTTCTTCTTGTTTGTTATGAATTAAGCTTTGTTGTTCTCCTGGACCCCCAGAGATTTTAAAGGAAGATAATACAAAGATGGATAAAGCATAGCCTCTATCACATCTATACCTGGGGAAGTCAATATATTTTTAGTGTAAAAAAGTTGGTTGTAACTTGTTGATGAGGGCACTATGGCTTGCAAACGAAGACTCCCTGAAAACTCACAGAATGAGTCTTGAATCTTGGAGAGCTGGTATAAGATGGGTAAGACGCTGGGGCAACAGTGAGTCGACAGCATTTCTGGAGCACACATCAAGTGCAGAATACTGTAAAGGATGTAATACTAGTTCCAATTTTGCATCATGTGACATGTATAGTTTGACAGATTTGTAAATTGATAGAGAAATATCATTAGGACTGTTGGTTTGACTGCAGAAAAGCAGCATAAATGAACCTCTGTCCAAGAGGGAATTTGTTCTGCTGCTTTTTCTCCCATTCTGACTCAGCAAAATCACATGAAAACCATAGAGCTGAGAAGGACCTTGAAATCCAATTTCTGCATTTTAGAAATTAAGAAATGGAGCCTTGGAAGGTTGTCTGAGTTGCTCTAGGTAACCCAGCTGGAGAGTGGTCGATTCAGGATGGGAAACCAGATCTGCGGTCCAATTGTCATTTTAATATACTGCACAGAACACGCACCCTGTTGTGCTTGCGAAAATAGCAATTCATTTCACACTGTGTTACTAAATAATTCTTTCAAAGTTTACTGTTTATTGAGATTTAGAATGGTTATTTGTTTTGTATCAGGCAGCCTTGATGCTTCTTCTCATACATAGGCAGAGAACTTATGACTAGGTCTTCTTCCTGTGTATTCTGTAAGGTGACCAGGGGTCATTAATGGACATATGGTGGGACTCTGGGTCGGTGTGAGAGGAGGAAATAGGGCCGTGTAATTGCCATGTGCTGGTAATGACTCCAAACTGCGAGCTAACACATCTGGACTGTGGTCCCACCTCTGGATTAACTAACTTTGTCTTCTGTCATCTGACCAAAGAAAGCTTCAGTTAAGTAATCTCTAAGGTCCCCACAAGCCGAAATATCAGAATATTCTAGATCTAGGAATAACCTAGAGAAAATTTAGTCTATACTTATTACAAGGCTGTTATGGGCTAAAGATGTGAAAAAGTCCAAGTCTGCTTTGTCACAGTTCACTAAACAATTGCCCAACTCTTAATTTCACACTGTCTTTTGGATTTTCTTACTCACCAAGCTGTCTAAGTTGAACTGTCAAGTAGTAAGAAGTGAGTACATCTACCTTAATGTATGCATTATAACCACACCGCACTCTCCAGTCCACTACTGAAGTGCTGGAACTCGCATGCTTGTCTGCCTTTGTATGGGTCATTTTCCCTTCCTACCATCCCTTTACCCCATCTTGGCCTTGGCCTAGCAAACTCCTACTCACTTCTTAAGATCCAACTCAAATGTCACCTCCTCAAGAAGCCTCCCATAACCATCTCAGCTGTCAGTCAAACCACATATTCATTGTTCACCTAGTATGTGCAAAGCATTCATCAGTAGCTAAGGGTGGTCACAGCTCAAGCTCTCATAGCTTAGTAACAAAGACTGACATCAAGTAAATGATTACAAATAAATCATAATTACAGGAATGCCAAGTGATGTGAGGGAAAAGCACTGAGAGCTCTTGGGAGGTCTACTGGAGGGAGCTAAACTCAGGCAGAATTAGTGGCTCTCTCCCCTGGGTTCCCAGAGTACTTTATTGCCTGTCTTTATTGTACACTAATTACATTGCATTCTTACCGGTGTTACAGGTTAATAGATCTACCTCCTCTTCTAAACCTGTGTTGTACAGTATGGTAGCCACTAGCCACATGCTACCTTTACATTTAAATTTAAGGTAATTAACATAAAATAAAAATTCAGTTCCTCAGTCACACTAGCCACATTTCCCGTGCTCAGTAGCCACGTGCTGCTAGTGGCTGCTGTATTGGACGGCGCAGATAGAGACTATTTCCATCTCCATGGGAAGTTCTGTCGAACAGTGCTGCTCTAGACCATGAATTCCTTACTGTCAAATATTGTGTTTCATTCGTCTCTGTATCCCTACCTGGAACTGTGATTTATGTAGCAGGAGCTCAATATTGATTCATTCATTCATTCATTCACTTACTCAAAGAATATTTGTATATGTGCCTATTATGTGTCAGGTACAGTTCTTTCACAGAGCTTACATTTTAGTGGGGTTGAGGGGAAATGGACAATCAACAAATCAATAAGTAAATACGTAATATAAGAGGTGGCGACAAGCACTATGGCGAAAAATAAAGCAGGTTAAGTTATGTAGGAAGCAGCAGGAGAAGGGGTGAGGGGTAGGTGTGTTGCTTTCCTATATGCGGTGGGCGGGAGAGGCCTCGCTGAGGGAATGCGTCATGCCCCGTGCCCCTGGGGCAGGCGTGTGTTTGCCTTGTTCCGGGAACAGCGAGAAGGCTGGTGTTCCTGGAGCTGAGCGAGTGCCACAGAGAGTCACAGAAACGAGGACAGTGGGCAGCAGAGGCGGGAGCAGGGCCTTTGGCTTTTGCTCCCGAGTGAGATGAGAAGAGATGGAAGGGGTTGGACTTAGGTTCGAAATGTGACCAGTCTGGTTGCTGCTTGAGGACAGACTGAAGGGAGCAAAGCTGGTGACTGGTTGGAGGCTCTCAGGAAAGAGAAAACGTGGCCTGTTGGATGGTGATCTTGAGGGCTGCGAGAAGTATACATTTTTTTTAAAAAAATTGTGATTTATTTATTTATTTATTAAGTATCTTACTAGCTTTATTTAGATGTAGTTGACATGTAACATTGTATAAGTTTAAGGTGTACAGTGTGTCAATTTGATACACTTTGACATTGCAAAATGATTACCACCATAGCATTAGCTAACACCTCCATCACATCATATAATTATCATGTCTTTTTTGTGGTGAGAACATTTATTTATTTACTTACTTTTATTGTTTTTCAAATTCTTTTCCCAGTTAGGTTGTTACAGAATGTAGAGCAGGCAGGGTATACTGAGGGATTATATAGGAAGTGTGAGGGAAACAGAGGAGGCAAGGATGACTCCAAATATTTTGGCCTAAGCAAGTAGAGGAATGGACTTCGGATCCACTGAAGCGAAGAAGCCTCTGGAAGTTGCGAAGTGGGCAGGAACATCAGGAATTTGGTTTTGGACATATTAAGTTGAAATATTCGTTGGATATGAGTTAGATATTTGATATCTGAGGTCCAGGGGAGAGGTCTGGCTAGAGGTATACATGATTGTTGACTCACTCACTAATCAAATGAGTGAATGAGACATTTTCTTAAAAGAACAATTCTGAAAGTGAAGCTGCAGGACTTAGTCCTAGGGAGCAGTTTACATATGGACAAGAGAAAAATCAATGTGGAGGCCTTAGAATTTGAGCAGGCAAGGGATGTATAGTGCGACAAGTAAGATTTATTCATTCATTCTTAGGATTATTATTTGAAGAGGGATTTTAAGGCTTTAAATCCAAAATTTCCTCCTCTTCAGATGTAGGGGCAAGATGGGTTCATTTCCCATAGTTGTTATAGAAATTACTACAAAGTTAGTGGCTTACAACAACACAAATTTATTATCTTCCAGTTCTGGAGGTCAGAAGTCTGAAAGAGTCTCAGGCTAAAATGAGTCTCAGGTGTATGCAGGGCTGTGTTCCTTTCGAGAGGCTCCAGGGGAGAATTTGTCTTTTCCATATTATGTCACTCTGACTCTGACTCTCCTGCCCCCCCTCTTTCACTTCTAAGAACCTTGTAAGTACATTGAGCCCACTTGGATAATCCAGGCTGATCTCCCCATCTCAAGGTAGTTGGTTAGCAACCTTAATTTCAACTGGAACCTTAATTCCCCCTTGCCATGTAATATAACATATTCACAAATTCTGGGGCTTAGGATGTGGATACACTGAGGGAGGTGATGTCTTGAGTTTGTTCATTCTTTTAGTGCCAAAAGATCAGTATACAACAATAAAAGTGATTGAGAGGATATCTAGAGTATAAACAAGGCCAAATTAGACATCCTCTCAGTCATTTTTATTATTGTATATTGATCTTTTGACACTAAAAGTCAAAAAAGGCTGAGAAAAGCTAAGCAAAAGTGGAACTTGAACAGGAGTCAACATTTACACCAAGTCGCTCACATGTTCTGCTTTCAATTAACCTTAAGAATATTTATGGTATGTGTAAAAACAAACTCAGACCTAAGAATATCGTGCTGGAGGGCATATGTGTGTGATTGTGTAATTATTCTGTATAAACATTTTTATTGGTTATAAATCTTATACAAAATCATATCAATTGAATACTGGAGTTTGTACTATGCTGCTCTCAGGATTTATTTTTTGACTTTTATGTATACCTCAGATTTATGAGGACCATATTTTCTGAACCCACAGTCTGTAAAATGCAAATGCCCTTATGGGTCATGGCATAGAACATATGAAGTTGAGATTATCCTGGGGTAACTACTATATGTAATTGGTCCAAAACTGTTGAATCTTTTTTTTAATAAATTTATTTTAGGCTGCGTTTGTTGCTGTGCACGGGCTTTCTCTAGTTGCGGCGAGCAGGGGCTACTCTTCATTGCGGTGTGCATGCTTCTCATTGCGGTGGCTTCTCTTTGTTGTGGAGCATGGGCTCTAGGCACGCAGGATTCAGTAGTTGTGGCACGCGGGCTTAGTAGTTGTGGCTCGCGGGCTCAGTAGTTGTGGCTCGTGGGCTCACTAGTTGTGGCTCGAGGGCTCTAGAGCGCAGGCTCAGTAGTTGTGGCACTCGGGCTTAGTTGCTCCGCGGCATGTGGGATCTTCCTGGACCAGGGCTCTAACCCGTGTCCCCCTGCATTGGCAGGCAGATTCTTAACCACAGTGCCACCAGGGAAACCCAAACTGTTGAATCTTACTCTGAAAGGTCTCCCCCAGCTATTCTCACCAATGTTCTCATGACTGCCTTTTCAACCCAGGCCAGGACCACCATACCAGCTTCCTAATTGGCCTTCCTCAGGTGAATCTGGAAGCAGAGAGTGCAGTGGTTAAGAGAGAGGGCTCTGGAATCAAATTATCTGAGTCTAGTCTTATTTTGACTATTTACTAGATGGATGGCTGTAGACAATTACCTCATCTCTGTAAACCTCAGCTTCTATCTTGTACAGTGGGGATGGTACTGATCTCGTAGAGCTGTCATGAGGTTTATACTAGATTAAGGAGTAAACAAACTTGACTAAGACAGCTAGTTATCAAATTATTGATTATCAGATCCAAATCTACCTCTTGTTGCCTCCTAGTTCTTGTGTCTTTTCTTTTCGTCCTAAGGCTCAGCTATAAGTATGTGGGAGACCCAGTGGAGTTCACCTGTTGGCATTCCAATGGGCAGTTTTCCACATGCCACCTCTGACTTGCCCATACCCCAGCAGGCAGCTTCCAGCAGACCATCCCTGGCCTATAGTACCCCAGCAAATGTTGCTGGTACCCCATGGACAGTTTCCTGTGAAACAGCTCTGGCCTACAGCACCCCAGAAAACTTTGCCACCCAGTAGGCTCAAATCACACCCTCTCTAAGGCTGAGGTCTGAATCTCAGGCTTAATGGGGTGGGAGTTGGGGTGGTAAGGGTCCTTTTCCAAATTTGTTTCTTCCTTAGTCACCCACCCTCAACCTAGAGATAATAGCTGTTCTCTGTATTTGCTATTTTTGTGTTCTTTAGTCTTCTTTTTATCCCATTGTGTTATTAACCACCTTTACTAATTAATAATTGTTTATATTAAATTGTCCTAACTCAAATTACTGATATGGTTTTTGTCTTCTGAGTGGACCCTGACTGATATATTAGCAGAAACCATAAGCAGAAAAATAAACTTTTGAGATAACATGAGATACATAAATAATCTGAAAGTGACTATAAAATAATTATGTGTGAAATGAACAAACTATTAAATGAAGTAGTAAAAACCACAAATATTAGGACTTTATGAAAAAGAATATAATGTACAGACTGAAAAAGAATTTAATAAAATGTTTAGAAATTACAAAAAGTAGTCATTAATTAAGACTTAAGTGGGTGGATCTAATATTTGGTTAGATTCTGATTAAGAGAAAATTGATGACTTTAAGGATAGCCTTGAGGAAATTGCCCAGGATGTAGTGAAGAAATTAGAAATAAAAAATTAAAAAGAAAGGAAGTACAATAGAATACAATGGAATGGGTGCAATTGGATTTGATGATCCAACATACATCTAATAGGAATCCTCTTTTTTTCTCTCTCTGTATCATTTATATCTACATCTATATCTATATATCTATGTTATATCTATAAATATATAGATTTTATATATTTCAAGAAAGATAAAATAGAATGAGGAAAGAGACAATATTTGAATAGAGACTGAGAACTTTCAGAACGGAATAAATACCAGTTAGGTTTATTCTAGGATTACAGAGATGATTTAACTTTACAAAAATCTAATGTAATTTACCATGTTAATATATCAACAGAGAAAAAATTTGCCCATCTCAGGTTAACAAATCTTAGAAAACTATGAATAAAAGGGAACTTTCTTTAAAGAAAGGATTTCTGCCTAAAACTTAACGTGAACCTCACATTTAATGATGAAACAAATGAAACATTCTCTTAAAGTCGAGAATAATTTAGGATGCCTGCTATCACCACTTCTATTTAGCAGTGTAGTGGATGTCCTAGGCAGTTCACCATGGCATGGGGAATGGAAAAATAAGAAACCACTGTCACAGGGCATTCCCTGGCAGTCCAGTGGTTAGGACTCCATGCTTTCACTGCTGAGGGTCCAGATTCAAGCCCTGGTTGGGGAACTAAGGTCCCACAATCTGCATGGCACAGCCTAAAAAAAAAAAAAGAAAAAAGAAACCACTGTCACAGATGGTATGATTTCACACATATAAAATTCAAATTCAAGGGACATCCCTGGTGGCACAGTGGTTAAGAAACCGCCTGCCAATTCAGGGAACACGGGTTTGAGCCCTGGTCCGGGAAGATCCCACATGCCGCGGAGCAACTAAGCCCGTGCGCCACAACTACTGAGCCTGCACTCTAGAGCCTGAGAGCCACAACTACTGAGCCCATGTGCCGCAACTACTGAAGCCCTCTCACCTAGAGCCCATGCTCCGCAACAAGAGAAGCCACTGCAATGAGAAGCCCACGCACCCAACGAAGAGTAGCCCCCGCTCGCGGCAACTAGAGAAAGCCCGCGCGCAGCAACGAAGACCCAACGCAGCCAAAAATAAATAAATCAATTAAAAAAGAAGTTCAAATTCAAGAGAATCTACTTGCAAATTAGTAGAAGTAACCAGACAGTTCATCAAGGTTGTTGTCTACAAAAACTGCATACAAAAGTTAATAGTACTTGTTTACCTCAGATACAATTGGTTTAAAAATAGAATTTTTAAAATAGCCTATTTTTCTAGCCACAAAACTACAAAATACATGAGATTAAATTTAACATAGTAATTACAGGACTTTTATAGAAACATAAAATATTATGGAAAATACATAAGGAGATCTAAATAAATGGAGAATATACCAGGTTTTCTTGACAGGGAGTCTCAGTATTTTAAAATTTTGGTTCTCTCCCAAATAACCTACAAAATCAAAGGTAATTCAATCTAAATCCTAAATTTTCTCAGAAATTGACAAGCTGTTTCAGACATTAAATGGATGATGAATAAAGGGCCAAGAATAACCAAAGAAAAACGTTTGAAGAAGATTAAAGAGAAGGAGACTTACTCTATCATTTATCAAGAGTTGTTGTAAAGGGATAGTAATTAAAATGTGTTGTATTGGCAGAAGGATGCACATATATATCAACGTAACAGAACAGGGAGCCTAGAAACAGCCCTGTGTGTATATGAGAAATTAACATACGAGAGCAGTAGGTTCAAGTCAGTGGTGAAAGATAAAATAATAGATTATTATGAGAAAATTGACTAATCATATTGGAAAAATAAATTTGTGAGCCTACCTTACACCATACCAAAAATAAATCCTACATGGATTAAAAATGTAAAGATAAATTGAAAAGTGTAAAACAAAATTAAGAAAAGTAAGTTTATCATGTTAGAAGTCAGGATAAAAAGCTTTTACACAAGATTCAAGAAGCACAAAGCTTATGTGGAGAAAAGGGAACCCTGGTGCACTGTTGGTGGGAAGGTAAATTGGTGCAGCCACTACGGAAAATAATATGGTGAGTCCCCCCAAAATTAAAAATAGGAGTACCATATCCAGCAATTCCACTCCTAGGTATTTATCAGAAGAAAATTAAAACACTAATTTGAAAAGATAAATGCACCTCTAGGTTCATTGCAGCATTATTTACAATAGCCAAGATAGGGAAGCAACCTAAGTGCCCATCAAATAGATGAATGGATAAAGAAGATGTGATTTTACATATATATATATATATACACACACACACACACACACACACGTGCATGCGCGCACACACACACACATATACATGCAATGGAATATTACTCATAAAAAAAGAATGAAATTTTGCCATTTGTGACAACATGGATGGACCTAGAGGATATTAAGCTAAGTGAATTAAGTCTGACAGAGAAAGGCAAATACTGTATGATTTTACTTATATGTGGAATCAAAAAAACAAAGCAGCAAAGGAACAAACATAACAAAACAGGAACAGAGTTATAGATACAGAGAACAAACAGGTGGTTGCCAGAAGGGAGGGGATGGGGGGAAGAAAGAAATAGGTGAGGGAGATTAAAAGGTACAAACTTTCAGTTGAAAAAAAAAGAAACACAAAGCTAAAAAGGATTGATAACTTTAGCTACTTAAAATAAAAAAGATCTATATGAAAAAAGGCCATAAAATGGAAAGATAAGCCCCATACTTGTAGAAAATATTTGTAATTCAAGCAACCAATAAAGGATTAGGAAAGAAAATACACACTAAATAAAACCCTAAAAGCAATAAAAAAGGAAATATTTCAGTAGAGAATGGATAAAGGATATGAAGAGTCAATCAATATAAGAAGAAATCGTTAAGGCCTATAAATATGCAAAAAGTGGCAAAACCTCACTGATCATTAGGAGTGATGAAAGTTAGAATAAATTGGGGCAACATTTCATAATTAGTAGATTGGCAAAACAGAGACTCTGATCATGTGAAGTGTTGGCAACAATATGGGAGCATAGAAACTTTGAAAAACTACTGGTCTTAGGATACACTGGTGCATCTACTTTGGAGAGTAATTTAACAATATCTATGGAGTTGAAAATGTGTGTACCCTACAAGACAGCAATTCTGCTTTTGAGTTATGTGTCCTGGTTAAACTCTGAAATGAGGAGGCATTCTCAAAAATGCCAGTGCATCATTGTTGTATTAGCAAAAGTTGGAAACAGCATAACTGTTCAAGAATAAGGAAATGGATAAATTAAACAGGATTTAATAGAATACTAAAAATTAAAAATATAAATTGGAAGGGTACATATCAGCGTTTGGGAAGGAAGGAATGGTATCTTTAACACTTTCTATCTGCTACATTTATTTTACAAATATCTGAGGCAAATATTGCCAAATATCAACATTTGTTAAATTAGGGGGGGAGGATGCTTTGTGTTATGTTATATTATTATTTGTACTTTTCAATATGTTTGAAATAGTTCATAGTTAAAATATTTATTTAAATGAAGGCAATAGTAAAAATATTAATCCTTATTGTGACCCACAACATAAGTTTGAGATAGTGGCTATGACTTTGGATGGAGTCTTTAATCTTAGAACTAAGAGAAGTTATACTAAGAATAATAATAAAAGAAGGAATTTTTAACCTTGGTTTCACTAGTGCTGTCCTCTGATCAACTAGGCTAACTGTTCACAGGTGACAACATTATAAACAAATAAAAAGCATTGTTTGCTTGATGAGTTTGGACATCGTCACATGATTAAGATAAGGAATAGCTGAATTGCCTGTGGAGCCTAGAGTAACAGGATGCTGTTAACATTGCTAATAAATTTGACATGAAAAATACTGCATATTATAAAATATATGGGCTATTAACGTCTTGGTACCAAGTTCAATTGAATTAATTTCTAAGATGCAACTTTTTTGTGGACAGAACAGTTGTAAGCAATGGTTTGTTTTAATTTAATCTTTATAAAACAACTACGTGTATAGAGTTGAAAAAATGGTAACCTTGAACAGAATTTGAGGACTTTGAAAAAAAACTTTCCTGCATTTACAGGTATTTAGAATTCATAAATCCAACTTCACCTGCAAAGGTTTCTAAAATCCTCATGGTAAGAGAGTTTCTTAAAGTTTTATTTACTTTTTTTTTGGCTATGGGACTTAAGGGCCTAGGAGAAAAATAGGATAGGAAGAGCAAGATTTAAAGAGTAAATGTGTCAAAGCTTTATTATACATAGGCAAGTGCGTATATATTTATGCATACAGTGTGTATATGTGTTATTAAAATAGATACTAAGATACAAAGTAGTAATCACACTAGTTAACAAGACTATCAGTGATATTACTCATATTTTGAGTGATAATAGCAAATATTTAATTTGTTCCCATTTATCTTTGATTACCAGGTAACTTCTGAAGGTGCAGACTGCGTATAGTATTTGAAGGAGGGGATAGTTGGGAAAGGGAGGGAGCTGGGTTCTCCTACTTAAACCCATGGTTCTTCATGTTCGCATCATTAAGTGAAAGTTTGAGTTTAGTTGTGCATTTTGGCCTTGGGGGACTTTGATGGCTAAGCATGCTTAAATGCCACTGTTGAACGGTTCGGACCCTTCAGAAGGTACTTTCTGCAAGTAACTTTTGATTGCAGAAAGTATGATCTTTGGGGAAAATGTGTTGCATTGTTTCTAGAGTATACAAGCCCTTCTAATTCTCCCATCCTTATCCCCCCAAAGCAACAACAGAAAGAAGGAAGACAGAGACCAGAGGGATTTTTCCCTTCTCAGAGTCAACGCTGGTTCTTGATCATCTGATTGAGGCTAGTTACAGGAGTGACCCAGCAATGCCCATATATTCGAACTGGAATTGTCATGGTTGCTGAAAATGTTTAGAGAAGGAAATTTCGTAGTACTCAGATTTCATGTAAAGGGAACTCATGGTTGGGGAGGGAGAACTCTAAACATATCTGACTGCATTAAACCATAGAATTATAGAATCCTATGTTATTAAGGCTGGGAGAAACCTTAGAAGTTTTCTAGTTTAACCTTTTCATTTTTCATCTATTGTAGGGGTATTTAAAGCTGTGTCTAAAGGCACAATTGGCTCAACTCTTCTCTAATTTATCTTGACAATCATAACAGTCAAACCAATTGTGTGTAGAAAGAGACATAGAGACAATTTCAAGTGGGGTATTAACCTCTTGATACATTATTTTAAATATCAATCATAAAAAACCCAAAGTTTAGAAGCCCAGCTTATGGTTTATGTCATCCTGCATATTTTAAATGCACCATAGTTGAAATTTAAATGCCAGATTGTCTAGATATCACATACGGCCAAATATGCCTTAAATAGACAAGGACTATGCTATTTATAACCTACAGAACACCATGAAAAACTTCATTTTCCTAAGTGTAAAGGGTGGAAGCTAGGATGAAAGAGAGTGTTTCACTTGATTTATAAGCTTTAAATATTAAAAAATAAAGCACTCCAAATCAAGACCTGGCTTCCAACATTTGACGAGTATTTATTTGACTGCATGACCTGTCTCTCTGCATAAACTGCCTCATTATGGTTAGAACGCTTTTTCAAAGCGTTCTCGAAAATTGTCTTCCAAGTAGATGTGAATAGTTCACAAGGTGGGGAAATTGACCAGGAGGAATTTTTTAAAGTCCGTGCAGTTTTTCTGGAGAAAATGGAGAGAAACCTCTGGAGGCTGTATATATGAGGCAAGATAGGGCTTGTAGGAAACATAGAAATCCTTTTGGGCTTCTAGGTCACTTGTGTGCTGTCTTCTGGCAGAGAGCAATGGAATTTAATGTGCAAGGCTTTTATTAGGGGTGCCTGTGAAAGGAAATGTAAGGCTGGGAGAATCAGTTCAGGAGGCGAGCCTGACGCTGAGAGAGAGGAAGAAAAGGCTGGGAGGGAGAGTCCTAGATTGCTGTGCAATCTAAGGAAGGTTTGTCCTGGCCTTGAGCCCAACTTGGACAGTAAAGTAGTCTCATGTCTCCCAGGAAGCAGGAACCTATCCACCTGAGTGTGCCTGCGGCACCTGGTCAATGGCAAGCAGCTGCCTGTGGGGCGTACGTCCTTGGGGCAAAGTGCAGAAGGATTTCATAGAACAGCAGCTAGGGCCCTGGATCAATTTCACTCCCTGATATGGGATGTCTACAACATGTGTTCTTACGGCTGCTACATGGAACCATGGGAAAATGATGAAATAAGCATTTTCATCTGTATTCTTTCACCTTCTTTTCTCCACCACATCTCTTTTCCTTTATAGGGTGTTGCTTCTTTTCTACTCCTCATAGACATTCAGTCAGAGCCTTTGAAATACCTCCTACTCTAGGAAAATGGTTTGATTCTGGAAAAGATCTGATTATTTGCAGTAGGGCATAATTCCATGTTCTTCAAATATTTTGCTTTTGTACCCCCTAAAAGAATTTTCAAAAATGATGTACGTATTCACAAATTCTTGATTTGGAGTGCCTTATTTTTAATATTTTAAAGCTCATAAATCAAGTGAAACGCTTTCTTTTATCCTAGCTTCCACACTTTACGCTTAGAAAATGAGGTTTTTCATGGTGTTCTGTAGGTTATGAATAGCATAGTCCTTGTCTATTTAAGGCATATTTGGCAGTATGTGATATCTAGACAATTTGCATTTAAATTTCAACTGTGGTGCATTTAAAATATGCAAGGTAGCATGATTTAAAAAATGACGTACACATTTACAAATTTTGTTGTAGACATCTACCAGTTTTCTCCTATAATGCCTCTGTGTACCACAGTGGTGACGTTCTTTCCTGGGATTCCATCATGAGGCTCTCTTTTATTGTTTCCTATATTATGCCAGAGATTCAGGGAGGCTGCAATGAGTAGGGGGGATTCAGGTAGCAGGGCTGCAGTGGCTGAAAGTTGAAGATGAGTTGGTGAGCACCTTTTGGTGGAGGTCCATCCTTTTCTGTTACCTCACTTACCCCACGTGTCTCATAGAGAACCCACTGAGGACGATGGCATTAAAGGGAACTATGGCTTAATTTAATTGACTCTGGGGTCCTGGCAAGGCAGGTGCTACCTGGTTAGGGCCCACTCAGTTCGTAGGGCCCAAAATGGCGCAATAAAGGGTTGTTGAGTGTTAACACAGAACTTAATCATTTGCTTTTCCTCTTAGATAATGTTCTCTCTCAATTCTTGAGCTTCACTAGTATCTCAAGAAGTTTATTTGCTGCAGGTTGACTGCATCTTATCAAATTTAGGCCCATTCCCCCCACTCCTCCCAGGAAGACTGTTGCACTTTGCACTGGCTGGTATTGTTTGTCTGTCCTTAACTGTGACCCGGGAAAGAGTGGATTGTTCCTAATGTGCTCAAAGCATTTCTAATTTCCTCCAGGTGAGTGTTCACGTGCAACTTCCTAGTTGAATTCTGATGGGGAAATACATTACTGACCATGGTGGAAATCTGGAATTTGCAGCCAGTTGAAGACTTAAAACAGGGGGAGACCCCATGCAGAGAAGATGCATCATTTGTCCTCAGACATCTTTATTCAAATCCTCATTCAAGTTGTTTCTTCTTGCTCTCCTATATTGGTTGTGGTTTATACAGAGTACAATTCAGTCATTTTGTTTTCATCTGTGGTTCAAGGACATCTTGGCTAATGCAGCATATTGCTAGTACTAAGTTTGTAGACTCTGCTTTTGTTTGGGAAAATGATCTGATTTTTCAATAGAGTAGGATTCAGTGCCGCTAATACACTTTAAAATAACATTTAAAAATTGCCTTTCCCCCCTACTTAGACATTTAGTTTCTTCTCCTACATACCTTTCTTTATGGATGAGATTTTCATTTAACACCACAATTTAGATTAAATTACTTTCTTAAAATCACATTGCTCCCATAGTCTACTTAGTTTTCTAATTCCCATACGTTCCACTATTGCTGAAGCAACTTCATCTGTATAATGTGACTGAAGACGCAGTCTTCATTCACAACACGGCACAATCTGTTAAAGTGGTAAATATTACCCATTTCCATTATTAGAGCTGAAATAGAATTTTCTCTTGTTGCATTTTCAAGATGTGACATAATTAGATAGCAAGCATGGAGAAGTCAGAAATAGTGGAAGCTAATGGTTGTCATATCATTACCAGGGAAGCGTGAATTCAGTCTGCCTTGCCTGGCTCTTGACTCCTTCTCACAGCGCTCCAGGCCGTCTCATCCCCTGTGTGAATTATAGGGTGCTATGTGAGCTTTGCAGGTACTGGGGTAAGGAAGTGTGAAGCAGCGTTTCCAGTTCTATATTGGGTTTCAGACAATGACAACAGGGAAATTCTCACTTGATGTTTCAATTCTCTTCAGCCTCCAAAAGACACACCTACCCAGCTCTGAGAAGTATCTGAGTAGTTCTTCATTCTACCTAGAGAGGCTTCTGACTTATCCCTTCTTTACCACAAATCAGAATTGTTAAAAAAAAAAACAAAAAACCCACAATTGCCCTTTCTGCAGAAGTGTTATTGAAAGTACTGCAGTGTTCAATTCTTGGCAGAAAAGGCGGGGGGCGGGGATGGAGGAATGGGATTATGTGTGTGTACGTTTGTGTGTGTGTGTTGACCTCAGAAAAGTGAATGAGGAAGGAACTGGGTTAACTGGAGAAAACTGCAAAGCAGTAATTTTTTTATGATAAAATGTTACCATAAGAACTTTATAGTTAAAAATTGGATTTATTTTGGGCCTATCAACTTGTTAAAGGAAAACTTTTATATCTTCAACAGGGCTATTAACATTGTAGCGTATCAGTTAATGCCTTCATTGAGTGCATCAGAGAAATTCAACTCAGTTCTCCCAATACCCAAGTTGTGCATTAATCACTGATATAGCATGGTCTGGATTGTCTCATTGCTTAGTTTCCTACTCTTTTATTTTATTATTTGACCATAGCATATTGAGGATTCTAAGCAAAGTTAATAGGATAGCATGGCTTGATTCGTTTTAATAAACATTAGGTAAAATTGCTGGTTTCACTAGAGTCGCCTGATTTGCAACTCCGCATGGAGATCTTCCTTTTGACTCTTGTACTTTGGAATTAGAAGAGATGCAAACCTCTGGTCCTCCTTCTAAATCATATGAGAGAAGTGCAAAGAGGCCTGGATGGACTCTCAGGAGCCTTGCCTTCTAATACAGCTTTGCCTATAATGAGCCTTCTGACCTCAAGTGAATTACTAACCTCTCTGTGGCCTGTTTTTTTCATATGTACAGTCATAAGGGATGAACTTTATGATCTTTATGATTTAGGCATGACGGAAAATCCCTAAGATCTGACAAGAAACACAAGTGGAGTTCTGGATGTTTGGCCTTGATCTTTGTCTTCCTCAGTGAGTAAATAACAGGGACACCAAAGTTTATTCATGTCTTTGCCAACACTCAACAAACCGTGTTGAGATTGTGTCTCTTTGACAGATGGAATATGGTTTTGGTGGAAAGAGGAATGACTGAATCAGTAATTTTTTTTTTGTTAAGATATTTGCAGCAGGCTAGCTGAAAATCAGGGTTTAGCCACACATGACAGTAACTTTTTCAAATTGTCTCTGTTCCCCTTGATGACAAACTGATATAAGTTCACAGATAATTCACAGGTATCTCAGAGGCCTCTGGAGCAACCATTGTAGAGAGACTTGATGACTCCTTTCTAGATCCAGTGCTTAAGGGTATGTATCTTCAGCTCTTTTCCAGAGCTGAGGGTAATGATGAACTCAAACATTTTATGTGTGGCCATAAGAACTCACCTATAAAAGTATACACTAGCATCTGAGAATGCTTGTCTTGTTTCTATGTAAATGATTCCCTACCTTAAACCTCCCTCATTGCACAAAAATGTTTTGACCAAAAAGGTTCATATTATGAGCTTGATACAGTCATTGTCTAAGATTAAAATTTCAGTGATGAACAATGATGTGACAGGTTATTGTCATTTATTGGATACTTATTGCATTTCAGGCACTGTGCACTATACGTTCATTACCATTTATAGGCATTACCTCATTTTAATGTTGAACAACAATCTTATAAAGAGGGATTATTATTGTGCCCATTTTGCAGATAATGTAACTGAGGTTCAGAAGGATTAGGTGACTTCTCCAGCCTCAACCTACCTAGGAAATGTCAATTTGACCAGAAAGCTTTGTCTTCATGAACACTACACGATTCTATCTCACCATGTCATCTTCCTGCGCCCAGGAACAAACTCCCTCACCGCCAGCGGGTGATACCATAAGTGCAAAGATACTTTCTTTAACACAGAGATACTTTAAAGGACATGTGTTCCTGCCCCATCAGCTGAGTATTCTGAAATTCCCCTTCCCATGGAGAGCCACTGGAAAATATCTGGAAAGTCACATATTCCTATTTACACGAAGACATAGCTATTTCCTGAATTTAAGGTGATTCCTCCAAATTTAAATGAACATCTCTCTTCCCACTGAAAACAAAAGTGCCTCTCAGCCAACAAATGAGTGGAACATCTCCCCAACAGTTCTTTTAATTTGCAGATGCTTGAAAATGAATTAAGATCAAGAGCTTTTTAGCAGACTGCTTTTCCCTCTGGGAGATAGTTGAACATGTTAAGAATAAGCATCATTTAAAAAAAATTAATAAAACAAGTTGGATTTTAAATGTTTCAAAAAATAGGTTTGCACAAATATGCCATCTTGTGCTGTTCATCTTGTGTTTTAGGCACCTAATAAATAGTTCTTTCCTCTATCTAACCCATGTTGTTTGTACACATAGGCTTTTGTAGTACAGAACATCTTAATTTAACTAGAAAGATCATTACCAGGCAACACATTTGTATATGGCAGAAAGCTCCACAAAAAGGTATCTGTGCCCTTGTAGATAAGGATGTTCCCATTTAGATTAACTGAAAGAAAAACAAGCCTAACAATGGATGTTGCCTTTAAAAAATAATCTGATTTTCAAATAACATCCCAAAGCCACTGTGGGAATAGTTGTCATTCTGTCAAATAGATTTGGCCTAGTTTGTAGTGGATCATCTTAAATGGCAAGGCCCAAGTGTGTGTTTCAAATTCCCAACTGAGTTCTTTCTTCTGGAGGCATATGGACTGTTTGACCATCTCTTTTTGTTAGGATTAGGGTTAGTATTTTCTGTTTTGTTTATTGGATTTACTCAGCCCCAGCTAGGACCAGCTCTAGACAAAAATATGATGAAGATAAAGCTTGTTTAAAGTATCCCCTAATCTTCCTTCTAGCACCTTCCTCTGGGATGCATGTTGTGTACCCCGCTTCTAAGGGAGTGGGAGACCTACTGGTTCATTGCCTGTCACTCTAGCTGCTGAGCCCAGTACTCTGTTTAACCACCTCCATTCATATCTCTGCTCCCCACACAAGTTCTGGAACATCCCTTTCACCTTGCCTTTTAGTGCTTACCCGACCAAGTTCCATTTTCCCAGGGTGACTGAGGCTAATGTGATAAACTAATGACTGATATTGGGTGAGCAAAACATTAGCATTTAAATTGGGACCTTCTGGAGGGGATGCACTTAACAGGGACGAGGTCTTCAGAGGGAGCAATTTCAGACATTATGACAGAACCGGGTCAAAGATAATTTTGTCAGACGGGGCCTTGAGGTTATGAGCAGGGTCAGCCCTGGTTTCTAGCCTTTCTCTCAGTCAGGATTTCAAACATTTATGGCAGGATCCCAACAGCTTTCACAGGACTTTTGACATAAGTATGTTGACCCAAGAGCACTTCTGCCTGCTCCTTGACAGGCCCCACCTTTCCTCCTTCAGAGGAGTAGCCTGCTCTTGAGACAATTGAAAATAGAACCTCTCTAGAAGTTAGTAAGGAAACAGGATTAAAAGTGTGGCAAGTGGAGATTTTCACAAGGCCCTAAGTCCAGAGCCTCAGCATTGCCCAGCTCCGGGGCGCTGTCCACGTAGAATCGCAGTGATCACTGCCTCCTGGAGATCTGAAAACAAAAGGCTCTGCAGAAATCTGGATTCGTGCTTGGAGCTCCTGAACAAAAGGGGGCTTTTTTCAGCCTAATCAGAACTACAGATGAGTTTTCACTCTCCCACTTTGTGCACATACAACATAAGTCTCCTGATTTAGGGCTCAGTGCTCACCATCATCCGTTTACCGCCCAAAATACTGGGAAAATAAGAGGTTGCTACATGATGCAAAAACTACAAGGGGTGCTTTGAAACTGTTTAACAAGTCTGCCTGAAGAATACCTGACTAAAAGCGGCACTGACTTAAGGCTGGTTGCCTTATTATCTTTATTTATATATTCAATGTCCCCTCCCTGGTTCTTTGGATGAAGACGATGGGAGACACATCTGTTCCAAAGCTGTTCCACTGAATGGCGATTTTGATGACTTAATGCCTTTTCAGACTTCTGCTGCCACTGCTGTTCTTTGGTTTTGCTTTTAAAGCGGCTGAATGGAATCTCTAAGCTTTCCATTATGTCTGCTTTTTTTTTTTTAATTCTGAGGAAATAATTCAGAACACATCAAGGACAAATGCTTGAGTTACAGAAACTTTTTTAAAAATTACTATTATTATTACAAAGCAACGCAAAGATCTTTTAATTTCTTTGATTGTTTAAAGTACTTCGGTAGAAACATGATGTCTTAGATGTGGAGACAGTTTATAATTGAGCACGAAGTCTGAGTGCCAGGACAATGCAGTCGGTTGCTGGGATTCCCAGGGACTCCGGAAAGTGAACGGGGTCAGGAAAAGTTTATCGGAATTTGATAGCAGCCTCCATACGAGCATCCAGATAAAACTACAGCCAATTACTATGGACGGCTTATTATGCTCCCCCGCCCCCAAATTCCCCTAATTCTGTGGAGATTTAAATCTTTCATCTAGAATAAAGATTTGTAGCGTAATGACCTGATTTAGCTACAAAGAAGAAATCAATCTGACAGCTGGGACCAGAAGAGGTATTAATCTCCAAACTTCTTCATGTGCGCCTTTGTCTCCCTCTTTCAGTTTTTATGCAACAGGAGCAAAAAAAAAAAAAAAAAAAAAAGGAGTGTGAGCGACTCTGTTTGTATTTCAGCTCAAGTTACATTGCTTGGGAGAAAAAGGGCAGGGAAGTGGGGAGTGGGTGTTAGACTGAGTTGCAAGAAAGATTTTCCATTCTTTAGAGACAGAGCAACTGATGAGAAAGCGGAGAGCTGGAGCCGTGCTGGTCCCTTCCATGGTCTGCCCAGGGCTGCGGAGAGGCAGGTGGCTAGGGGCCTTCAGCAGGAGGAGTGCTGGGGTCACCTAGATATGGTTTCTGATCACCCAGGCATAGTTCAGTGGGACTTTCACGATGTGGAGTTGGTACTGAATGGATAATTATTCTACTTTTCAGTGTCAGGTGTGACTCCTGGCACACACTGACCCCAGGTGAAGACAGAGCCCACTCTGCAGTTGACCAAAGATGGGCTCTGATCTCAGCCCTCTGAAGCCACCTTGGCTTCTGGATATATGACCTCTTCAATTAGGCTTCTTTACGTTTCATATGGATGGAGAGCTTTTGGCTCACGTCCCCACTCTGCCTTTGCTCAATGTGAAAACACATTATAAAATATAATCGTTTGAGGATGATTCTAACAGTTCTAACCAACTGGCTGTTCTGCAAGAGAAAAATAATACAGTTTTAAAGAACCCTAACTTTGAAAGTGAAGTGAGTACTGCACGCCGCAAAGGAGTATATTGACTTAATGGTCACACAGAATTCTGTAAAATTAGTCATGAAACAGACACTAATTTTAAAGAATCGTGCTGCTATTAAAATATATCTCTGCACAGCTGTAGGACAAACAGATTTGATTTCCCTAGGGGGAAACTGAGAGGTCTGTGTGGTCTTTGCCAGTCTATGAACTTGCTGTGGGTTAGTGACAGTTTGAGTACTTCAGGCCATAGAACTTGGATTTCTAAACAAATTCTCTAGGCTCCCACAGAAACAAGCGATAAAAATTGACCTTCTGTGTTTTTAACTTCCCTTAGATCTCATTGAGCCAAGAGTCAAATCCACCGTGAATAAATGTGTTGAGCATTGTCAGAGAGCTGTAGTAATGGACAAAGGCCCACTTTAAAGATCATAAAGTGTTTCTCTCACATGGGTGATGGATGGCAGTTTGGAATTTTCTTGGCTTTGTTATACTGTGTGCTGAGGTGGTGGTAGCGTTCATCAGGGGCAGCCTGTCTTGGCTCATTGAACTAAATGAGAGGCTAAGAATTGAATTCTCTGCCATGGCAGGGTCTTATAGATAAGTCATGATATTTTCTCTAGTGAGGTTTGCAAAGGATCAGTTTTAACATTAGAAGCTATAGCTACTGGTTATGACTATTGTTCAAAACAAGCTGGGCTTGAACCCAGTGAAACTGTTAGAGTTTCATCCAAGACCTGTATCACTGGAACAGAAAATCTAACCCATAGGGCTACCGGATACCCATACAAAACTGGGCGGAACTTTGAGAGTATGGGGTTAAGATTTAAAATCTCATTGGGAAACTAGGGAAGTAGAATAAAGCAGAAGAGGTCTGGTAAAGACAAGATCATAGTATTAAATCTGCAGAGAAAGCAATTTGTACAAAAATCAGGTAGGAAATAACAGCTAGTATACATTACTAGCAGAAAACATAATTTGCTCACGTCTAATTATTTTCTGTTCAGTTGTTCCATCATTTCGTAATTCAACATGCTGTCTGGTAAATCTTCTTCCAATGGAAATAGACCCAGCGGGGAGCACAAACTTATAAGGAGTTTGCTTATTTCCCCACCTCCACCTTCAAAGCAAAGGTGGTTTTGAGGCAGGGTTGTGAGAGTCCAAATACTGAAAAATGACAGCTCACAGTGAAAGTTAGAGAAGTCTGAGGCTGTAGAGTCTCCCATTAGGGAGCAGCCTGGGGCCATTTGGTATAGGGACAAACAGCCTGTACATCTAATAGTTATGAGGCTACTACTACTACTATATTAAAGCATAGCACAATAATTATTTTTATAATGCTAACACAAAGTCATTATGAAAATGTGAAATGATGTCCACTAAAAGTCTGGACTCTTAAAGAAGTAAATGTATCTATGGGGAACTTATTCTCTAATGACACTGGATAAATTTACTGACTTTGCAATCTATTATTACTATTATTTTCTTTTTACAGATAGCACTAAAGTAAACTTCAGAATAGCTCTTCACAAATAATCATGCAGTGTGAAGTAGTAGGGGCTAAGTTGATAGGTTTTCAAGGATATAATTTTGAAAGCAAAAGTAGTTAGGAGACTTTAGATATTTTAACTGTTTCTTACCTTTATTCACATCCATCTTTACATAGCACATTTCTTATAAAAATTTAAAGCATGCAGAGGAAATGAGAGAAAAAATATCTTTCTGTGTATTGTACTTACATATTGAATCCAAGAATAGGTAAAAATGATTCTCTTAGCTGGTTAAATGATTCCCAGCTTGTGTCGTCTTCTTCAAATGTAACATTTTTCCATGGCTTCTGAGGCTAGGATAAATAATCACGGAACCTCATTTTAAAACAAGGATTTCAAGCAAAACAGAAAGAAAAAAAACCTCTAGCATAACTATTTTAAAGATCCTGGCCTATATGATTTGCTGTTGAAAACAGTTCCTCACTGCAGGGAAAACCAACCAGTCATACACATCCATGAATAAGCTGCAACACCATGGTATCATGTTGAATACTGCAAATGTCCGTGACTGTTCACACTGGCAAATCCAAATAGTTCATAGCAACTTTGGTGCTATCTATGCAAACATAGTTTGCTAGATTAGGACAGAGTGTGTTGGTGACACGGGTCAAGGGAAATGGGGTGTGATTTCAACATAAGAGAGCCTCCTCAGTGCAGAGGGAGAGCACTGTTTTTCCTTGGCTTCAACACAAACTTGTCTTTGACAAAATAACCAAAAGTACATTAAATCCCAACTTAGTCAAAGCCAAAGAGGTACAGCCTCACAACTGCCCCCATATTTTGGCTGTTTTCTTGGTCCATCTTCATAGTGCAGACTCTAGTTATCAGAATAAAGGCCTTCTTTCACTTTGTTCTGAATTAAGGATTTCTTGGAATTGTGCACTGGGTCAAAAATGTAAGCCAATTCCAACTGCTCTCTTTCATCCTGTTGAAAAATTAGTAATGAATATTCTCTAAATATTGAGTGATCTTTAGTAGTGCAGAATGCATTTTTAAGGTGGTAGGCTGTGAAATATTGCTAATGGTGTCCTTATAAAATAAACAGGTGACAGAGCTAGTTGTTTTTGCTTTATGTTCTCTTCAGGAACCAGTTCTTTATGAGTATTCAATAAATATTAAATAATTAAGGTAGCTCTGGAAGCATAGCCAAAGGCTAAGTGGCATTTTCAAGGTTGTAAAACGTGTTAGCAAGAAAACGTGGGATTGAAATTAAGAGTTCTTAACCTCTTCCTGGGGCTTGGATCAGTATGTTCCTCTGTTTCCTTAATCACATATAACCATTGGGTTCCTTGGCAACTCCTAATCCAGTGCTCAGTTAGGCAAAATTTGGAAACCTCCAGGCAATGACCTGTTTTTCAATGGGAGAACATATTTACTTCCAGCTGGAACACATCAAGACAAGCCATTTCTCTTATAGCCCCATTCTTGCCAAAAGACTGGAAAATAACTTATTAGTGAGTCTAACATCTCAAGAGCCACAACAACAGCTGCACTGAATATAGAACACGCAGAATGACTGAACGCTGTGAAACTGGGATGACTGAGACCAATGCAATGATAATTCCAGGCCTCACTTTGATCTTTTCAACTGGAAGGAGAGTCGGAAAGAAACATTAACACCTACATGATCAGATTGATTTCGCTCGTCTGTTCATTTGTACATTATTTTTGTAGCCTTTGTGTATGTGCTACTTGAGACCATATCTAAATTAATAATAGAGACTTATGACTGAATTGTATTTTTAGAACCTCTCTATAGTTCACATTTCAAGATTCTTAATTAGGCCAAGCAGCGTACTGGGCATATAAATTCAGTTTAAAAATATATGTATATTAGTCATGAAATTCAAATACTCAATAAGATCAAAGGAAACTAGGTTCAAATAATACATTATTTGTAATATGCACTCCCATCACAGTACTGAATATTTAGAGATTTAATGAATTGAGTAACTTAGAAATTATATCATTTACCAAATATATGAATTTAATTGGTTTTCGGGCAGTGGTATTTGCTTTTCAGCCAGTTGGCAACAGCATTTTTGGAAAATCTCCTGTGTTCTGGACAAGTATAAAGAATGAAGAGGGAAAAATTCCAATCCTTTAGTGTTTCATTTCTTAAAAAATCTCATTCTTGCTAGTTTAATAAAAAGATTTAAAAGTTGAAGGTAAATACTATCACCTAACCACTTAAGTGCTGCTAAGATACTAGACAGTTCAAACTTTGATAGTTTAGAAGAGGAAAACCTATCATCTTTTCTTTAAAATTTGAATTTATTTCCAGTTTGGTCCAATTATGTCAACTGGTGTGCATCTCCTCAACAGTGTTTTGGTGGTATATACACAGTCTAAATGTTGAGCAGACATTTAAAAATATTTATTGAAATATGATGATTTATGTTTGTGTGGCATATGAGCACTAGTCCTAGATATATTGTATAACTAAGGTAATTATAATATAAATAAACAAAAAGAAATTAAAATTCTAAAAAAAGTTTTGATGGCCTAGTGATAAAAGTAGGTTTTGATTTCAGCTGTTACTGGGAAAACAACAAAAATTTAACTACAGTAATAATAATATAACAAAATAAATGAACGCTATTGTTTTTTATATGTTGTACTTTATGCACATTGTTTCATTGACTACTACAGTAACCCAATGAGTCCGGACTACTCTAATGATTTTCTATGTGAAGAAACTGAGCTCAGGGAGAGTAATATCACGCAGTTGGACAATGGCAGGGCCAGGCTTTGAACTTAACCCACTATAACTCTAAAACCTTTTTATGCTCTCCTGCGTTAAATGTTGAAAGATGTTACAGGGTTAGATTCCAGTCTGGAGCACTGTATATATATATCAGAATGAAAGCCTTCACTGTTATCAAGTACACTTGTACTTAATAAGATTGGAGTAGATGTTGTTTACCCACTCGTTTGTCTGAAAGATGGGTAGAAGGAAGAGGAAGTACAGAAACAATGTATGAGTGTAAGTCTGTATGTAGTTTTACTCTCAAAAGTACACCGATGCTGTGGGTCGGGGGAAGGTGCTTATTTTGTTAAAATAAACCATATGCTGTGAAATTCTATCACCACTTTCACTGAAAAAAAATTTACTTCTATATTATTTGTATATATCTCATAGAAATATGTTGGAGTTTAAAGAGCATCTCTGAAAATTGTTGTGATTTTAAGATTGACAATAAATGACTAAACTAATTTTGGGATAACCTGTACAGTATTGAGAGGACCTTAAAGAAGAAATACAAAACTATGCATAGCAACTCTTAACAATTGTTTATTTTTCCAGTCAAGAGTAGAGCATGGCCTGGAAATTGGCGCTTTCTTCTTAAGCTTGTCTATTAAAGTAAAAATGCCTGAAAAATTCTTTGACACTGCAGAAGAATGCAAGGATAGCAAATGGGTTTCAATTCTATTGCCAACTCCAGTTCATTAATAGTTGCTATATGGGGGGAATTCCCTGGTGGTCCAGTGGTTAGGACTCCTCATTTTCACTGCAGCGGGCACGGGTTAGATCCCTGGTAGGGGAACTAAGATTCCACATGTCACTAGGCCAAAAAACAAACAAACAAACAAACAAACAAACAAATAAAATGAGTTTATGGACTTAAAAAAAATAGTTGCTATCTGGAAAAGCATTGTGTTGGGAAGGATTCTGAGGCTATGTCTGAGCTCAAGAAAGAAGTCTGTGATCTATTAGCAATATCTACCATGGGTGAAAGATTTAGGCCAGGTCACACATGTGCCATACATTACTTTTCCTGACTAGTATTTTTCCCTCCACTAATTTATTACGTTCTCATTAGATATGAAATACTCGAAGACAGAGGCAATGCTTTTCATTTTATAAAGTGATCAACTGTCCCAGTTTGCCAGGATCTGAGGGGTTTTCGAGGATGTGGGAATTTTAGTGCTAAAATGGATAGAGTCCTGGACAGTCGGTAACCCTATTTTTTTAAAAAAACTATTTATTTTGAAATAATTATAGACTCATGGGAGGTTGCAAAAAATAGTACAGAGTCCCATGTACTCTTCCTCCAGCTTCTTCCAGTGGTGCCATTTAATATAGTTATATTGCAACACATACCCTACTTTTGTCTCCCCATCAGTGTCAGGTGCCTACATAGACACCCAGCAAAGGTGTGTTGAGTGAAGGAGTACATGGATGAATAAATACTGATGTCAGGTGAGATGTTCCTCATCTGTTTTTATGAGCATTTTTACCCCTTTCCAATAAAGAAACAAGGTTAAATGTTTTCAAAGCTTAAAAATTCCGCAAAGGCCATATAAGAAGCACTTGATTTAAACACAGGAAAAGTGAAAGAAGCATAAAATCCTCTTTAAACTGTACTGTACACAAAGGAAGTTGGGATTATAAAGTCAGAATTGTGACCTTTAAAAGAAGGGTCTGGCACAACGGTTCACATCTCAGTTCAATAATACAAAACTATGGGCTTTCTTCAATTTCTTGGCAGTTGAAAAGATACATTCTGGTAGATTTGAAAGTATACTCAGTATGCTCCAGTGTACTATTTAGTGTAGAAGCTAAAAGCAGAGAGAGCTGGCAGCTGTGTGTGAGCTGGTGAATCATCAGGATTCAGTGTGGGATGGACAAGCAGAGCGGAATTTTCTTATCTTGTTAGGAGACAACCAGGCTGAAAGTGATCTGGGATGCTTTTTTGCAGAGTGCAGTTATAGTTTTGCTTTGGTCTTTAGAAAATGCTCAGTTTGGAAATTGTCCATGTAGCAATAGCATGAGTCAATGATTCAAACTTATGGGAAAATCAGAGTTTTATGTCTCTGAAACCATCATGGACACACACACACACACTGCACACACTAAACATCCTGTAGACATTAATGCTATAGGCAAAGTTTATTTAAAACTTAGAGCATCTAAAAAAAGTGATTTAAGAAAATTGATCACTTTTCTACTTTTTCTGTTGGTATTTAATTTTGAGCTCCTTTATCTAACTTCTAAGTTCATCCTAAGTCTAATTCAAAACCAAACTCCACATCCCATAGATCTTGAGACTTATTCTATCTTGTCTTTGACCTCATAGTCACCTTTGACCTCCGGTACTATTCATTTTCACCTTGACTTTCCCCTTTAATTTGTTTCCCTGCTTTCTTATCTTCTCTCTTCCCCTCCCCATCGTTGCAGCAGTGAGGAGTCATGTAAATAATTTTATTATATGCCTTTCTCCTCATTGTGTGATTAAACTCCCTTTGAAGTCTATGAAATTGGACACTAAATGACCTGTAAGAAATTAAAGGGTGCTGGCTTTCATTATACTGATGCCCAAAAGATATTCCTTTAAACAGATTAGGGGAAATTTTGCCTTCTACTAATAGACTGGAATCAAAGTTGTCTGTGTGTTCCTAACAAACAGGTTAACATCAAGTCTTTCTTCTTAGAATTCTACTCATGCCATATATCTTTCCATATCTTTTGCTTGGAGCATGGTGGCGGTGGAGGAAGAAAAATGGAGGGGCATCAAACCTCCTCGCCAGCTCTGCGGAACAGGGCAGTGATCCTAGCCACTGGGCATCCTGCTCCAGAGAGGGAGGAAGCCATAGCACCTCACCCCAGCTGGGACACACCTCCAGTGAGGGAGCAAAGCTGCACTGAAGGGAAGCTACAGGTTTGCTCACATTGTGTCCACACATGCACCAGTGTGACTGAAGTTAATTGAAAGCAAAGCCAAATAAAGTAAGATACACACTTTGATGCCAATCAATTGTTTTTCGCTAATGTTTTCACTTCTGTGATTCCATTCTCAGTTCTGGCTGGCTGTGCTGCACAAGTTCAGGCAGCTGCTGTTTTTAGGCCCGTCTTTTCCTCACCTCCCAGGACTCCGCTGGCATAACCCTCCTTAGTGATTGATGGGACTCCACGCCCTACATCTGGGGGGGCGGCGATGGCCTGCTTGCAGGGGGGTTCCTGGATCAGGGGCACACACAAAGCAGCCTGTCTGCCTCTGCATTCCTGCGAGAGTTGGGGTTCCCAACTTCCTTTGTGTGAAGTGAAAGAATAGAGCTGATTTACAGGGTAAATAAAATATCAGCGGAAGTAGAGGTTAGCTGATACTTATGGCTAAGAGAGATTTATGAGATTACATAGTAACTGAACCTACCCTTTAAGCTGTAGTCATTATGGCCTACGTAGTTCCATACCTCATTAGAGGGAAAAAATTGTGGAGAATGGAGAACACTAAGTCCTTCTTCTGTTGAAAAAAAGTTTCTGGTCTTGGTGCAGATGTGATCCATAATCAAAAGAACACTCTACATTTTTACAGCGTCTTTCCATAGCAGGTTTCTCTAGAGACTGTAAATCCTACTCCAACAAGGTTGAGTAGAAAATCCTCTCTTTTATGTTTGGACAGACTGAGGCTCAGAGCAGTCAGCACCTGAAGGTGCTCGCAAGAAGCGCATGACTGAGGCAAGAAGACCTGGAAATTTAATTTTGTTTCTAGTCTGTTTTTACATCTCAAAAAAATTCAGTGAATAGCGAAAGGGGGGGAAAAAAGCCCTTACTGGATTCACTGATATGCTAGGCAGCGCCCCAAGTTCAATTCCATTTCAAAAGCTTTTTTCCCCCAGAGCGCTGATGGATTCCACAAGTCTTGGAGCAAGAGAAGGGACTGAAGGGTGCTTGTGGGTACAGTGAGCTCTTTTTTTTTTTAAATATTTATTTATTTATTTATTTTGGCCGTGTTGGGTCTTCGTTTCTGTGCGAGGGCTTTCTCTAGTTGCGGCAAGTGGGGGCCGCTCTTCATCGCGGTGCGCGGGCCTCTCACTGTCGCGGCCTCTCTTGTTGCGGAGCACAGGCTCCAGATGCGCAGGCTCAGTAATTGCGGCTCACGGGCCCAGCCGCTCCGCGGCATGTGGGATCCTCCCAGACCAGGGCTCCAACCCGTGTCCCCTGCATTGGCAGGCAGATTCTCAACCACTGTGCCACCAAGGAAGCCCCAGTGAGCTGTTTTGAGTATGCTTTTTGAAACCTGTAATTACTGGAGCAAAGTCTGTAAAGGCTCAGTGTTGTACTTGTTATGTAAGGGGAAGGATTCCTGTAAATCCAGAGTTATGCGGCTCAAGAAGTGGGCAAAGTTAGAGGCAGCCCAGTCTCCATGCCAGCATCTCCTTGGATGCTAAATCCTTGCTACTAAAGGTGTGGTTCCTGTACCAGCAGCAACAGCATCGCTCGGGTGCTTGTTAGAAATGCAGAGCTTCAGACTCCATCCCAGACACAGTGAGTCAGAGTACGCCTTTCAACAAGATCCTGGGGATTTGTATGCAAATTTGAGAAGCACTGTGCTAATTGACACCAAGGAGGGGATCAGACCTGGGCCAGAATAGGTGAGACCCCATTGCTGAGCCAGGGATGTGAATGCAGATTTGGGATGGCATGATGAAGAGAACTAATGCTAAGTGGGACGATCAAGGTGAGTGGTGGCGTGTGTTCATAGAATCAAGACAGGGAAAGGGAAGGTGAGAAAGAGTCAGCAGAGAGGCACAGGGACATGGGAATGGACAGGTTTGAGAGCCCCTTCATGGAGTGAGCCAGCAAGTAGTAGGGCTGGGGGAAAAGCCAGGTGAAGAGAGGGCTAGTGGAAGAGGGGGTGGGAGGAAGGCAGCTCCCAGAAGATAGCGAAGAGAAATGATGGTTGTGTTGTCTGAAAGAAAACCATGCTTGGAAACTAGAAAAGCTGAGGAGGTTGAGGGGGGGGGAGCTTGCGTGGTTAAGATCCCTCTCTGGAAGGAGGGTTTTGTTGATAAGGCCCTTAGACAGATGATGCAGGCAGTGCAGGCCCTTCTCCAAGGCGGTCCCATCTGTTTTTAGAGGGAATTGTCTTTAAGGCATATGGATCCTTGCTTTGGCCTCTAACACTGGCATTTTCCAGTCAAATCAGTTTCTTTGTTTCTATTCCATTTAACCCAGAAATGGAGCTAACAGCAATTTTCTTGGGCATACTACTACTGGCTTTGAAGAGAATGTTCTAAATGACCATTGGGAAATACATGAATAAATAGGAAGTTTGAAAACCTATATAGTATTATAAGCCAAATTATAGTCTAGCTTCTGACATTGTGGCTACTAAAATTACAAATGTTAATTTATAAGGAAGATTTTGTTTTAGAAGCCATTAAAAAATTTGATCCTGAGCTTGCTTAACTCCTACCTCTTCATCCCCAACCAGGGATAGAATTAGTCATACTTAAAATTAGTAACTGAAAATAAAATCCTAACCCTATATCTGGTGCCTCACTTCACATGATTGTTTCAGAGAGAGGAATGTATGCATTGAGCCTGATCTCATTTTTACACACTATTTTATAAGCTTGTTTTGTCTGGAATTTAGTCCTTGATCAGTGTTAATTATAAACCAGAGGAGGCACCATGCCTGTCTTTGCAGGATGAGGAAACACATAAAGTTTCTTTGGAGACTAGATTCTTTTAATGAGATAAATGCAGGGCCATGTTTCTATTTGTAACTAAGTTGTTTAAGGAGAAAAAGGTCTTTGAATTCTGCAGATGAGCCCCAGGCTAGAAAACACAGAAATATCATTGCCTTCTGTGCACTTGGACCTGAAGTAGCAATCTTTTTAGAGGAAGAAGGGCTCAACTTTTTGCAAGAGTGACCATGATTAATAACATAATAATACAAATCCAAGAAGGGTTTCCATAGTACTCCACCTCATTTGCGGAAAGGAATTTCTATGTGATGGACTGAGTAGGAGCCTATAGAGCCTTGTAGCTGCTGCTGGAATTGGATGGCACCTCTGCAAGTTGTTCAAGCCCATATGGGAACAGTTATTAGCAAATGCAATTGCTAATTAAGCATCACCTCCTCCCATAAAAAGGATAGGTATATTTTGGAGGAGATGAGGTGGAGTGGAGAAGGAGCAGAAAGGTCCTATAAAGATGAAGTGCTTAGTCTGTACTTAAATGATCCTTTCTGGATTCACCACCAACTTTTGATACAGGAGTCAACTATGTCCATAGGCCACTGCTTCTTGCTCTTCAGTGGTAGAGTCAGTGGTAGAGTTAGTACCTCCGTGTATCCAGAGTTGGTCACTGATATCTTATAATCATCTAATTAATTTAACTACTGTATCACTTTTTATTTTTATTTCCATAAAGAGGAAGAAGAGTTGACCAAGAGGCAGGGGAAACTGATGAAACTCAATAAAGAGAATCTCTTTATTGACCACGAGGGGATTCTTGTTTGGCTATGGCTACCACCTATTCATTCTTTCCTAAGGCTCTTTTGGAAAAGATGACAATGCCAAGAATATTTTTATTTACTGTATAACAATTGCTGCCATTTATTGAACACTTAATATGCACCACTGTACCAAGCATTGTACATGTATGTAATCCCACAATAACCTTATGACATTGATCTCGTTACAGTATGAGATGAGAAAAATGATGAGTTTTACAGATGAGACAACTGAGTCTCAAAGACATGTAACTCCTCTGAGGTCAAACAGCTTGTAAGTGGCAGAGTTAGAGCTCAAACCCCTGATTTGTTTGGGACCAGAGACCATGCTCCAAATCCCTGTGCTAGTTTGTGTACCATAGAGCAAAGGCTTTGAGCTTTTCAGTTGAAACATACCATATCAAATAAGAATGATTACACTTTCCAATATAATCAAGTAGTTCTTCATTGTCCTCCATCAACAAGTCAACGTATTTCCCATCTTCTAGTGGGTTTCCCAGCATGACAGCTGTACTTGTGTTCCCTTGTGGTCTCTAAATTCTCCTTCCCATATATTCTAGTAAAGCAAACCATCCTGGGTCCCTTAAGTTTCTCTTCTTTTCTTTTTACTCTGGCTTCCCTTCATTTTCCCACATCAGACAGACACTAAATGAGAGAGTAGATGTGAAAGTATTTTGAAATGTTAGAAGGAAATCAAGCAGAAAGTATTATGATTATGTCTGAAACAGCTTTCTACATCTGCTCAACGAAACTACTCTTCTCTGTCCAATCAAGACACTCAGCAAAATTCTTTCTGGAAATTCCAGAAGGCAGAAAGTCTATGAATCAGGCGCATGAGCTGCCAAGTCAGTCAAAAGTAGCAAACCAGGTTACGTGTATAAGTACACCTTAAACCTAATGAAGGCCAGTTTCCAGGTAAAGGTCATGAAGAAATTTTGGAGCAGAGTAAGTATTGTATCACCTGAAAGCCATTCCATGACCAAGAGGTTAAATAGCCTTATTTTGCCAAGAAAAATGAGTAGACTAAGTACGATAGCATACAGACTGGCTAAAATGAGGTGAATGAGGAAATAAAAAAGTGACACAAAAAAGAGAAAAAGGGTCAAGAACTCTGTTTCAAGAAGAAGCAGTACATAGTTTTTAAAGAAAAATTGATTGCTAAAACCAAGGCTTTCTCTTAGTTTGTATACCTGACACCACAACTAGTTTGGGGATAATATGGGAGTTATAAATCAATGAAGAGTAACTGATTGCAGTGAGTGGCTATGAAATCTCAAACTGGGTGCAATTTTTGATTTATCTTTTAAAAATTTTATGCTCACACAGTTGCTTTGTGAGTCATGCCAAGTGAATCACCATCTACATGTTCTCAGATTTCTACCACGGCCCCTAGACACAACCCTGCTATTAGTTACGGGACTTAAAATTTGGTTCTAGTCACATGATGATTTATAGACTGCACAGCAATAAAAGTATTTAATGACTGTTCACAGCACCAGTGTCTCCTCCAGAAGGTTCTCCTTCTTGCTCTAGAGATGCTCTCTACTCTTCTGTTCTGCCCTGTATTTCAGCTGGTAGAGACCAAGAAGGTCTTGGCCAATGAAGTATTCCAAATGGCAATGAGGACACAGCAAAGGAATTCATTTTTATAAATCTCTATTTATTTGTAATGAACTGGTTTAAAAATAGTTTACAGAAACCTCTCAAATAAACTAATTATTGAAAATGAAGAACTGAAACTTTATTGTTTTGTAAATGTAGGTCTCATCCCTAGGTAAAATTTGAAGCATGCATTACTGCCTTATTCACCCATCTCACCTTTTTGCATCTCTTTCCTGTTTCCTGACACCTCAGCTTTTCAGATCCTATGTTGGATGTAGGAAGACTTTACTCAGGCATGTATACTATCTTTGCTGCCTGCAATGTAATGATTAGATCAAGCCCAATCAATCAATCCGATCATTTAATTTATACAGTGTTGAATAAAGTAATGTTTTACCTCCTTAAGGGTACTGAAAATTTTAAAGAGAGATTCACTTTGTTATAAAGCAGAAACTAACACACCATTGTAAAGCAATTATACTCCAATAAAGATGTTAAAAAAATTTTTTTGAAGAGAAACCTGAAACAATAAATGCTTATGCAAAGGAATGAATGTAAACGTGATGCCAGTAAAAGTGTTTTTACTTAAATGATTTGTGAATAAAATTTTCACTCCAAAATTCATCATTGGAATGGGGGTACCCACAGAGACTCTGAAAAAAGGGATATTGAAAAATAGTTATGTTTTACATGCACTCATGTTCTGGGAAGATACTTTTTGAGAAGAGATACTGGTCCAGAGATGACTAACTGCACAGAACTTCTGGGAAGTATGAAACTGTCTTAGCCCAGGATTCCTAGAAAACAGAGCATCTGAGGGGAAACTGCTAATGCTTTACTGAGGTGAGAGGTGCAATACCAAGTCAGCAAGAGTGAGGGGACAAGGGAAACGAGGCAGGGAAGGAGGTGGTGCATTCATTACTGAGCTTCATGAGAAACACAGCTTGGTAATACTGTATCTCTGAAGAGTCCTTATGGTACTAGTACAGCTCAGGACAGTCTTGGTGGAAGGAAGGATGTGGAATTTATCTGCTGACACTTCCTGTCTCCCGATGTCACTGGTGCAAGTCTATTCCAGAGGGCATGAACTCCCCTTCACTCTGGGTTGTGTTGCCAGGGAGGCTGAGATAGGCAACCAGGCTCTCCCTGCAGTGAGAGGCTGAGGCCAGACATCGAGTGGGGGGAGGAGGGGAGGGCATGTATGGCTCAGTGAATCTGAGGGACCTGTTGGTGATCCCAGGTGGTGGCTCTTCATGCTGACAGCCACAGATAGAAATGATGGTGGTGGTGAGAAAAGAACAAAACCGCAGAAATAGTCCCAAGCAATATGAAAATAACCCAAAAAGAGAAAATGGAAGTGTCAAATGTAAGTTAATAGTCATGGAGAGCATTTTCAGATGAGGTAGGCTGGTGCAGGATGCCCAGAAGAGGGGAGAGGAGAGATTCAGGAACAGAGATGCTGCTTCCTGTAGTTCCAGTAGTGACGACGATATACACTGTGACTGGATTCTAAGGCCCTGAGGATAAGCTCACGTCCTTTACAGTTGTGTCACTCCAGGCACCTAGCATACGGCCTAGGTGAGCTGTAGGTACTCTAATAAGCATTTATTAAATCAGGGATCAAATGCTTTAAGTTGAATCAAATTCACCTCTTTGTTTACAAATAAGTTTTGCTTTGGTAAATGAGCTTAAGGCTCTTGTATGCGGGGACCACGGCTCTGTATGTAAGAATGCGGGCTTCCTTAGGGCAGAGAAGAAGCCTGTATTGCTTTGGAGTTCATATAGTAAAAGGGTTAAAATCAAAGAAATTTAGGTCAAATCCTGGCTCTGTCACTTACTTGCAATGTGACCATGGGCAAGTTAATTAATATCGCAAAGCCTCACTTTTCCTCATCTGTAAAATGTATATAAATAATAGTACTTACCTGTGGGATTATTGATACAAGACTAGGGGGTATACACTAAATGGGCAATTACTATTAGCTGCAATTACTGTTGTTATTATATGCTCTTCCTGCTGTGGGTAACTACAAAAGGTAGATTAAACCTGGTCTGACAAAGAATTTCTTTTAAATTTATTTTATGTCAATATTTATAAACCTCTTTATAGGAAAGTGAAATAGTAAAAAGCATTTGGTTTGCAAGTCCTATACAGTTATTTTTAAGGCAGTTTCAAGTTTCAGTGCTATGAAAAATAAAAAATTCTAATGAGTTCAGTAGTTTCTTTTTAGAAGATAACTATATGGCATGTATGACTTATTCAAGTTAAATTGAAATGAGACTTAAGTGGCTTTAGTGTCTCATGCTATGAATGTGAACATAATTTGAACTGAAACTTCCTATTTGCTACTTTCTGCGTTATTACGATCCTCCATTAACAAACAGGAAAAATACTGCCCATAAATAATTACTACTTAATCATGTCCTACGTGGATTTTGTAGTTATCTATTTGATATACAGATGATAAGAGTTACTTTCTTATTAGCAGCACTCTTCGCTATAATTTAACAAGTAAAAATGTCACATAGTAATCATTACAAATCAAAGCAGATGTGCCAGCCTCTACACAGTTGTTTGATTATTGTTAAAAACTCAGAGCCAACCAACAACTATGTGAGGCAGAAAAGTAAGCAAATTAATAATTTGCTTTGCTGTCCACAGTTACTCTTGAAGAAAATTATTTATTTTTCTCTGATTAAGATTTGTGCCCTTATCAGAAGTGTAACCACAATGAAATACTTCCTGGCTCTTGTTTCTTACTACAAAGTGGAAATCTCATGAAAGCAAAAATGTGAGAGGAGGGAAAAGCAAAAACAAACAAAAAACCTCACAGCAATTTAAATGTATTAGGGGATTTATAATCAAGGCATAAACTCTTACTTAAATCAATGAACACTTAGTTTTGGAAATAAAATTGTAAATAGAATCATAGTTCACAAATGTTTCCAGAAGTAGTGGGTTCAAACACTGGCTCTGGCACTTACCAGCTGTGTGAACTGGGGCTAATTAGCATACTTGTTTCCCCTTTTTAAAAACTGAAGTATGGTTGATTTACAATGTTGTATTAGTTTCAGGTGTACAGCAACATGATTCATATATACGTGTGTGTACATATATACATATATATATATTCTTTTTCAGATTCTTTTCCATTACAGGTTATTAGAAAGTATTGAATATATTTCTCTGTGCTATACAGTAGGTCCTTGTTGTTTATCTGTTTTATATATAGTAGTGTGTATCTGTTAATCCAAAACTCTTAATTTATCCCTCCCTCCCATTCCCCTTTGGTAACCATAAGTTTGTTTTCTATGTCTGTGAGTCTACTTCTGTTTTCTAAATCAGTTCATTTGTATCATTTTTTTTTTAGATTCCACATATAAGTGATATCATATTTGTCTTTCTCTGTCTTACTTCACTTAGTATGATAATCTCTAGGTCTATCCACGCAAATGGATAATTTTTATCCATATAATAATGCAATGGCATTAATAATGCAAATGGCATATAATGATGCAAATGGCATTATTGCTTTTTTATGGTTGAGTAGTATTCCACTGTGTGTGTGTGTGTGTGTGTGTGTGTGTGTGTGTGTGTGTATATATATATATATATATATATATATATATATATACCACATCTTCTTTATCCATTCATCTGTCGATAGACACTTAGGTTGCTTCAATGTCTCGGCGATTGTAAATACTGCTGCTATGAATATTGGGGTGCATGTATCTTTTCAAATTAAAGTTTTCACCTTTTCTGGATATATTCCCAGGAGTGGGTTTGTAGATGTTTTGATGATGGCCGTTCTGATCGGTGTGAGGTGATACCTCATTGTGGTTTTGATTTGCATTTCTCTAATAATTAGCAATATTGAGCATATTTTCACGTGCCTAATGGCCATCTGTATGTTTTCTTTGGAGAAATGTCTATTTAGGTCTTCTGCCCATGTTTTGATCGGGTTGTTTAGAACACCTTTTGAATTAAAATAATATTATTAAAAAATGGAAACTCTAATAATCACTTTACATGCTTTTCTGGAGTTTTGAATTAATGAACAAAGCACGGTGTGAAGCATCTGTCAGACAATAGAAATTTAATAAATACAAGCTATTATGTTCCTACCTTCAGTGAATATTGTTATCGTACAAACCACCTCTTCTGTGAGAAACCCCTGCCCTCACTGTGTTTATTGACTGAGACAGACTGCATATATTTTGTCAGACATAGAGTTCATTATTAATTGCATTTTGATTGAGGGGAGCATGGAAAGTTCTAGGTAGTCCCTCATCTGGACACTCTCATCTATTATCCTAAATATTGCCTGGGGACTTGTTTCTGATGTAAATTTCTAGGAAAAATGTGGCATTAAGAGAAATGTTATTTAGATTATTGAATCCAGTACATAGCCAGAGAAATTAATATAAAAGGATTGCACAACTGCAATTTCGTTTCTGTTGATTAGTAATTTGTACTTTGCAGTGAGGTTAAAAAGAAAAAAAAAATGTAATCTAGTTTGAGACCTCAGCTCTGGGGATTTAGTAGCAGAGGAAAGCTCTCAGCTCCATTATGCTGCTGACCTGAAATTAAGAAATAAAGAAGTTATGGGATTTGGAATTCATAGCAAGGATTGCATTATAATAGCCTGATAAATAACTATGTAAAGTTTATTAGCCCACTTATTAAAATCAGCATCCATTTTTATTCCTTTGAATAAATCGTTTCTCACCTTTGATGAAAAGGTGAGTGGTTATTTCTGTTACTGTCTCACAATGTAGGTATTTTATGTTTTCCCGGCTTTTAGAATTCCAGTCACCACAAATTTTTATCAGGCCCCAACTTTATAATAATAATACAAAGTAAACCCAACTATCTATTGGCGGTTACCTATTTACTCGAAAATGAATTCATTTAATACCAGGGAAGATATACTTCATATTTCTTAGCTTTCTATTTGGTGTATACAAGTTCTGTTAGAGCTGAAACTCTCCAGTAGTCATTGACTTGTTGAAGAAGAGAAAATCAATCAGCAGACATCAGGGATTATTAACTGGAGCAGAGGGACCATCCCTTCCTGCTCCTTTGTGACGACTGGGGGCTATACCGGAATCGTCTGAGTTTCTTCAAACATGCTCCTGTCTTCAGGTGTGATATGCCCACCCCCTTCCTGGCAGGTGATGGCGGTGGTGGGATTCTTCTATCCTGTGGTTATCACACTATAATAATGTGAGCAGTTCATATCTCTCCCTTGCTTTGTTTTGGGGCAGAAAGTTTTTGAAAATCCCTTGTCCTGATAGAATGTATAAAGTTATAGAATGTTTGCTTGAGAAGCATATAGACAGGGCCTCTTGTTGCCTAAAAAATTATCAAAAACACACAATCTAATAAAAAAAAATTTTCAAATCAATACATTTCTTCCCTGAAAACTTAGAGACTAAGGGCTTGAAATCAAATTGTCTGAGGTCTGTTTATATCAAGCTACCTGGTATTTCCAAGGTAAGTTTTGGAGGCATGAATATATCTTAGGAAAGGTTTTTGACTTTGTGCTTTCTAGACTGGTGTCCTGGAGAACACGGCTCTTGCAAGACATACTGGGAAAGAAAAAAGGGAAAAATTTGGATGGTTTTCATGGCCACATTAATTGGGAAATCCTGTATCATACTCCAAAGGTTGAGAGGTCTTGGAATTATAACATCCATCATACTCAAAAACCAAATTAAAATGCTTGCTGCTCTCTTCCTTAGCTAACACTTTGAGCAAATCCTGACTATTTGAAATACAGGGGTGGGGGGAGGGATATTTGAATCACCATCATTGACTTGGTGGCAAGCAACCAAAATTGTTAGAAAAATTCTTAGAAATTTTAATGATTCTAAACATGGTGCATATTCACTTTTGATGTAGCCTTATATCTTCCCACCACAAATGAATATGTTGAAGGACATTACAAAAGCGTGCAGTAAACTTTTTTAAGCATGAAAATTAATGAAAAAAGGAAGCTACTTTACCTTTTGATGTTTTACTACTTTGCTGTGTGAATTGCTTTTGGCAGCTCAGAGACCACTTTAAAAACCTAAACACTATAAAGTAATCCTTGCATTTCCAAGCATGAGTCAATCAGGGGCAAGATTTGAAAATCTATGGCTCTGTGATTGGATGACCCTACCTTTGCCCTAGATCAAAACTTGGTTTTCCAAGGCCTTCCATGACCAGCTGACAGTGACAAGTAGAGCAAAGAGTTTTTGCACAAAATATAGGGCCCAGTGATGCCATCCTTAGGGACTCTGTGCTTATTCATGGAATCCTGCTTACTTGCTTGTTTCCATTGCAAACTGTTAGCTTACACAGCTTCACCGTTGGAACTGAGGTCTCAAGGATGTACCAGAAACTCTATGATATTAAATATCTGAGGATAAAAAAAAAAACAAAAACACACCTCCACAACATTTAAAAAGTAAAATGCACTTTCTAGTTATAAAATAAATACACATGTAATGCTGTAAGTGCTTTATATGTATAACTTTTTAAATCTTTACTATATGACATATTTAAACCATTTTTAAATACAAAAAACTGCAATCAGAGATCATACAGCTAGTGTGTCCTGAAGGGGTCTGGTATTGAATCTGGCCATCTGGCTCCAGAAGCCCTGCTCGTAACCTCTGTGAATGACTGCCTCCCATGCCACTGAAATAGATGAATTCAAGTAGTTATTCGAAATGGAAGATATGTCAAAAGGCAGGGTATGATTAATTACCAAATAAATTATATAGGCCATACATATTATTGGAGTATAAAAAAAGAAGGAATTAGATTAGGTTGGGGATACATTGTCAGGCCATGCTTCCTTGAGCGTGATTGGAGAGGAGAGTGTGGTATTAGCTTAGGCTTGAAGGAAGGGCGATGTTTGCAACGTTAGAGAGCACAGTGTCTTGGGAATGAAGTGGGTCCTGGTCAGTTACCTACAGTTGGGCAGGTTAGTCCAGGAGAGATTCCATGCCTGGAATTCGATCTCTTTACTAGAGTAGGACAGAAACTGGGGAGCTGACTCAGGTGTAGATGCTGATGTGCTGCTCAATCTGACAATCATGGAGCTGTTTTCAAGGGGCAGAATTACTATTGGTAAACGGTCGACTTTGGAAGAATTATGATGACATGGCACTTCACATTTTTGATAAAAATTCGCTCTTTTAAATATTATCTCAGGCGGTGGAAGTGGAAAAGTGGGTGATACAATAATGAAGCAGATGATTTAAGTGTCACCTTTGGTATCTTGGTGCTCATGCCACGTGCTTACTGAGGCTGGGGCATTAATTAAGGGGCTTGGTAGCAAAGTGGCAGGGTACTGGATCTTATGGACTATAGTTTGAAGCCTCAATAATGTCCTACCAAAAAGAGACAAGCTTAAATAGAAGCTGTCCTGTTTGAAGTCAGAGAGGGAGAAAAGTGTGTCTTGCTAAGAGAGGCCTTTTCTACCCATAGCCCAGAATCCAAGACTGTTTAAGAGTCTGGTTTTATAGGTTTGGAAAATACTAATCCTGAACCCCAAATAAAAGATATTCACACAAAGTCAGGATGGTGTGTTCAGGCAGGAAGGTGGGAAACAGTAGGAACTAAGATGGAGGCCTGGGAAAAGTCTGATTCCCCAGGGCTTTTCAGGCTACTTCTATTACGCCTTCCTGCCTTATAAAAGAGGCCAGTTTTCCCATAATAGCTGAGAGGCAGTTTTGGGCACAGGGCAATTAGCATCTTGTTGACAAATTGCTCCCAGGCAGAAGCCAAGATGGATGTCATTAGATTGAGCCCAGAGAGGATGGGCTGAGCACCTAGACTGTTGCTGAAAGGCAAAATTCCCAGGTGGGTTCTAGTTTTGAAAATGATGACCTAACCAAATCCATGGAGTTGAATACTAAGTCAATGAGTTGACTGGGAATGAAAAAACCAAAAACCAACCAAGGATTTAAGAGAATTATAATGCCAGAGAAATGCCAAGTTTGGCACACTGGCTCAACATCAGTTACCTCAGACCCCAAACTTCCACCAGCAAGTGTATTTAAATGAAATATTCTGGACCAATATTTATGTATTCCATCAACAAATATTTAATGGATGCTAAGGGTCAGGCACTGTGCTCCAAGTGGTCATATGATTTTAAATGAAACAGATGTCCCTCTCCCCCATACACAATGAAGAGAGCCAGACAATAAACAAGTAAACAAATAAATGAATAGATGAAGTCAGATTATATCAGTGTTATGAGAAAAAAGAAGGAGAGAGCTGATTGAGGTTGACTGAAGGGGGTGGTAATATGAAAATTTGGAAACTCTCCCTTTTCTTCTATAAAATGTGGACAGGTTATTTTGGCCCTTCTACTTAAAAGCACTGAAGTAGTAAATTAGCGTTGGCTTTGATGTTGTACTTATCTCTTCAAAAGGTCCAGATCTTTAGTATTTGTCAATTTCCAGTACAAAGGTAGGCAGTAGCAAGTTGACTTAATCTTTGGTATATTTGAGCAGATTTGTCGAAAGCCATCTTCCTTGTGCAGAGACAGTAACCTGAAATGCTGCCTGGATGGCATTTTACAACCACCTAATGAATCTGTTCCCTCCCAGTTGGGATCTTGGGCGCATTTATTCATCTTCAACCAGTGTAATTAAAGATGAAAAGTATAACAGTGATGTATACTTCTCTGGGGAGGGAGTTGTTTTAATTGTAGACCCATCAGTGGAAAATGAACTATGCTGGAGAAAGATCAGGCTTAATTACACAGCTATTGGTGGTATCAAGTGAAGCTATTGCACGCTGCTATAATAGGGGAACTACCTAGAAAAACCCTGCGATTTGGCAAAGCTCAAAATATCACCTCATTAGAGCTTGTAATTTCTGTCTTTTAAATCATTGAGTCGTCAAGTTTTAGGTGAAAGGAACTTGAGGTTGTTTAGTCTAATTCACCTAATTTACAGATGAGAAAACCAGAGTCTGGAGTAGTTAACTGACTTGTCCAAATTCACACAAATGATTTGAGAGGCATTTTATTAAGGTTCTTTGCTAACTACTCATGTCTTCTAAATGCTATCTTAGATTTGAAAGTGGATGGTAGAGGCCAGGACCTCCATTCAGAATATCAGAAAAAGTTTAAAAATTAAAACCAGACAAGTTTCATTTTCAGACAGCTTTTCTCAAAATGTGAGATGCAGACTGTTAGTTGGAGAGAAATAACTATGATTCTAGATCTTTAGACAGCTGCTCACCCATTGGAGCTATAACTAATTCTTCTAAATTCCTGAAAGATGTAAGGGATTAAAAGCATAGAGAACTCTCTGGGAAAAATTGTATTTTAAAATGTCATCTCAGAATTTAACCTCAAATTCCTATTTAATTTCTTTTTCCTGGTTACTGTTCTGACGTGTGTGATCCTGAAAGTCTTCTCCTACCATTTTGCTTAATCCTAGACTGCACGTGGGTCTGAGTGGTTGGCCCCATGCATCATTTTCCCTGGGCTACCTCCTGGGATCTGCTTGGCTTTCCTAAGGCAAGGTCTTCCAAAACAAGCTGTACACCTAGGCTCAACAGAGCGAGAGTACTCTAAGATGCAAGACAAAAGGTGCATGTATTCTCATGCGCATGTGTGCATGAGAGAGAGGTGGGGGAGGACGAGAGAGAGAGATCCGTTTATTAATTCAGCAACTTTTTTCCTGAGAGCCTAGTTTGTGCCGGGCACTCTGATGGGTTTTGGGTATAGAGATATAAATGATTACTCTCTTTATGTAATTTACAGCTTTGGAGGAGTTTGAGCACACTTTTGGGACAATTACTGTCTTGGGCTAGATAATTCTTTGTTGTGGGGGCCGTGCTGTATGTTGTAGGATATTTTGTAGGATTCCTGGCTTCTACCCACCAGATGCCAGTAGCACAGCCCCGGTTGTGGCAATCAGACATGACTGTAGACGTTGCCAAATGTCCTCTGCATTGTTCACAGCTGAGAACCACCGAGCTAGAGAATAAGCAAATGTTCACACGTCATTAATCACAATGGTATCTAATTCCTTTTTGTTATATTTCCTGGTTGGTTACTTTGGACAATCAGTACAGAAAAGAAATACTATTTTTTGGAGGTAAACTTTTGAAATAGAATATACATACATGAAAATGCATAACTCCTAAGTGTACAGCTTGGAGAGTTTTTACAAATTGAACACACCATGTAAATACCCACATAAAGAAATAAAATATGACCAGTTTCTTAGAATCCTTCTCATGTCCCATCTCTGTCACTATTATAACTTCTAACACCACAGTATGTACTCTTTTATGGGCTTCCTCTACTCATTGTGTCTTTTATGAGAGTCATACATGTTGTTGCATGTGGAAGAGTTTGCTTTTTTCTTATTGCAGTATAATACCCTATATATTCTACTTTAGTGTACATTTGGGTTGTCTCTAGTTTCGGTCTATTAACAATTATGCTGTTTTGAGTGATGTCGTTAAGATGGCAGAATAGGCGTTTTCTACTATCTTACCCTCAAAGAACACCGATTTTGACAATCACCTATGAACAAGAGTACTTTTGGAGAAGTCTGGGAGTCCAGTGAAGAAGTACCAATACACACTGGAGCAAAAATATCTGAGGTTTGGACACATTGAAGAAGGTTTGAGGAATAGTTTTACTTTACTTGCATCACCCCTCGTCCAAGGTGGGACAACTCAGTACCAAGAGAGACCTTCTTGGCCTGAGATTTCTCCTATAAGGGAAAGTGAGAGCATGAGAGTGAGTGTCTGATTTCCCCAGCTGTGCAGGATGCTGTCAAAGAGGCTCACTTCTTTCTTGCCCCATCCAGAAAACTGAGGTGAGCTGTGTGACTGAGGGGCAGTATGGGGTGGGAGAATAGCAGCCAGGGCTTGGAACATATAAAAAGGACATGCCTATTAGCTGCTTTGTGGACTCCATCAGGAAGCCCATCCATGGGTCACATCAGCCTTACCTGCTGATACTCCCAATGGGCATGACGAATACTCATTGTGTCTCACCAACCCACACCCCCCCCCCCACCCTGAGGCTGGCTCCCTGTGTGTGGCCCCAAGGGCAGTAATGGTGAGCTTTTGTAGATGGCTAGTGAGCATGCACAGAAGTCCAGACTGACTCTGTGGTATTGGAAGAAATCACAGGAAGTTGAGCATTTAGCACCACCCTGGGGAAAGTAAACAGGAGGCTGTCTGCACCTGGCCTGGCTTTTCAGAATTGAGAGAAGGCATTCAATTTTAAAAATTTCTTCTTGTTAGGAAACAAGAGCAGGGGTGTCCATAGAAAATGTTGAGAAAGCCTCAGAATCCCCAGCATCACTGACAGATGGTATTTCTTTCCCAAAGCCAGTCAGTAAAGACTAGAGGAGGTGACTACTACTTCAAATGCAAAGATAGCAACATAAGACTTCAAGGAACATGAAGAATCAAGGAAACACAATAATTTTCTTGTAACCAACCACAGAGATGTGGAGATCTGTGATTTGTCTGATAACAAGTTCCAAATAATTATTTTAAGGAAGCTCAGTGAACTACAAGAAAACATGGAAAGTCAATTTGAGGAAGTCAGTAAAACAATACATGAACAAAATAGCAAGTTTATCAGAGAGATAGAAATCATAAAAAAGAATCAAACAGAAATTCTGAAGCTGAAGAATACCATGAATGAAATGAAAGATACAATAGTGAGGATCAACAACAGACTTGATCAAGCAGAAGAAACAACTCGACTCGTGAACTTGAAGAGCGATCATTTGAAATTATCCAGTCGGAGAACAAAGAAAAAAGAATGGGAAAATTGAAGAAAGCCTCTGTGAGTTATGGGATAACATCAAAAGCAACAATTTACACATCACTGTAGTCCCTGAAGGAGAGGAGAGAGAGAAAGGGGCAGAAAGCTTATTCAGAGGAATAATGGTTACTACTACAATGTTATATGTCAATTATATTTCAGTAAAACTGGGAAAAAATAATGGCTGAGAATTGCCCTGAATCTGAGGACAGATTTGGACATCCAAGCTCATGAAGCTCATAGGTCCCCCCAAAAATTCAACCCAAAGAGATCTTCTCCAAGACACATTATCATAAAACTATCTAAAATCAAAGACAATGAGAATTTTAAAAACGGCAAGAAGAGGGCTTCTCTGGTGGCGCAGTGGTTGAGAATCTGCCTGCTAATGCAGGGGACACGGGTTCGAGCCCTGGTCTGGGAAGATCCCACGTGCCGCGGAGCAACTAGGCCCGTGAGCCACAATTACTGAGCCTGCGCGTCTGGAGCCTGTGCTCTGCAACAAGAGAGGCCGCGATAGTGAGAGGCCCGCGCACCGCGATGAAGCGTGGCCCCCGCTTGCCGCAACTAGAGAAAGCCCTCGCACAGAAACGAAGACCAAACACAGCCAAAAATAAATAAATAAATAAATAAATAAATAAAATTTAAAAAAAAACCGGCAAGAAGAAAAAAAATCCTTGACTACAAAGGAATCCCCATAAGGTTATCAACAATTTCTCAGCAGAAACTTTGCAGGCCAGGAGAGAGGGAAATTATATATTCAAAGTGCTGAAAGAAAAAAAAAAACCCTGCCAACCAAGACAACTTACCCAGAAAAGCTGTTCTTCAGAAATGAAGGAGGGATAGACTTTTCCAGAAAAATAAAACTAAGGGAATGCATCACCACTACACTTGCCTTACAAGGAATGCTATAGGGAGTTTTTCAAGCTGAAATGAAAGGATACTAATTAACATGAAAACATATGAAAATATACACTTGAAAAAGTAAGTATATAGTCAAATTCAGAATACTCTTATACTCTAAAATGGTAGTGTATTAATCATTTAGCTCTAGTATAAAGGTTAAAGGACAAAAGTAATAAAAATAACTATAGCCACAACAATTTGTTAATGAACACACAATATTAAAAGATGTAAAATGTGATGTCAAAAACACAAAAGTTGGGGGGAGGGTAAAAGGGTAGAATTTTGTGTGTGGTCAAAGTTATCAGCATAAAATAGACTGTTATAATCGTAAGATATTTTATGTAAACCTCATGGTAACAACAAAGCAAAAACCTGTAGTAGATACACAAAAGATAAAAAGAAAAGTATCAAAGTTTACCACTATGGAAAATCATCAATTCACAAAGGAAGACAGTGATAGAGGAAGAAAGGAATAAAGGAATTACAAAACAGCCAGAAAACAAATAATAAGATGACATTAGTAAGTGCTCATAAATCAATAATTACTTTAATGTAAATGAATTAAATTTTCCAATCAAAAGACATACAGTGGCTGAATGGATAAAAAATACAAGACCTGACTGTATGCTGCCCACAAGAGACTCAGTTTAGCTTAAAGAACACACATAGGCTCAAAGTGAAGGGATGGAAAAAGATATTCCATGCAATGGAAAGCACAAGAGAGCAGGAGTATCTGTATTTTATATTAGAGAAAAATAGACTTTAGGTCATAAGCTGCAGCAAGAGACAAGGAAGATCATTATATGATAATAAACAGGTCAATTCATGAAGAGATGTAACAATTTTAAATATATATGTACTCAACATTGGAACACCTAAATACATAAAGCTGTACTATGAACAATTATATAACAACTATTTGGATAATATAGAAGAAATGGATAAATCCCTAGAAACATATAACTTACCAAGACTGAATCATAAAGAAAGTCTGAACAGACCAATACAGGTAAGGAGATTAAATCAGTAATCAAATATCTCCTAACAAATTAAAGTCCAAAACCTATGGCTTTGCTGATGAATTGTAGTAAACATTTAAAGAATTGCTACCAATCCTTCTCAAACTGTTTCAAAAGAATAGAAGAGGAGCAAACACTTAAAATCTCTTTATGAGGCCAGCATCATCCTTGTACCAAAGCCAAATAAAGACACTACAAGAAAAAATTACAGGCCAATATCTCTGATAAAATTAGATGCAAAAATCCTCAACAAAATACTAGCAAACTGAATTCAACAGCACAAAGATTCATAAATCATGGTCAAGTTGGATTTATCCCTGGGATGCATGAGTGATTCAACATACGCAAATCAAGAAATGTGGTACACCACATTAACAGAATGAAGGATAAAAATCACATGATCATCTCATACCATAAAACTCACCCTTTTAAAGTGTACAGTTAAGTGATTTTTGATATATTCCCAGAGTTGTGCAACCATCACCACCACCAAACTTTAGAACACTTCCATCACTCCGAGAAGAAATCCTGTACCTTTTAGCAATGACTTCCCATTCCTCCCCTCCCCCACCCTTAGCCCCTGCCAACCCTAGTATACTTTCTGTTTCCATTGATTTGCCTGTTCTGGATGTTTCATACAAATGGGATCATATAATGTGTGGTCTTTTGTAACTGACATCTTCACTTAACATGTTTTTTTTAAGGTTCCTCCATGTTGTACTTTGTGTCAGTACTTCATTCCTTTTTATGGTCAATTAACATTTCATTGTATGGTCACATTTTGTTTATTCATTCATCAGACGATGGACATTTGGGTTGTTTCCACTTTTTGTCTATCATGAATAATGCTGCTGTAAACATTCATGTACAAGTTTTGTGTGGATATATGTTTCTATTTTTCGTGAGTATATACCTAGGAGTGTAATTGCTGTATCCATTATGATATCACTATGTTTAATTTTTTTAAAAACTCTATTTTCTATAGCAGCTACACCATTTTTCAATCCCATAAGTAATAATGTGTTCCAATTTCTTCACAGCCTCATTGACACTTGCTGTTGTCTGTCTGTCTTATTAGCCATCCTAGTGGGTATGAAGTGATATCATATTGTAATTTTGATTTGCGTTTCTCTAATGACTAATGATGTTGAGGATATTTTCATGTTCCTATTATCTTCTTTGGAAACATATTGATTCAAATCCTTTGCCCATTTTTAATTGGGTTATTGTTGAATTGTAATAGTTGTTTATATATTCTGGAAAAAATGTCCCTTATCAAATATATGATTTGAAAATATCTTCTTCCATTTTTGTGGGCTGCCTTATTCACTTTCTTCATAATGTCCTTTGAAGCACAGAAGTTTTAAATTTTGATGAGTCCCAATTTATCTATTTTTCTTTTGTTGATTGTGGTTTTAGTGTCATATCTGAGAAACCCATTGCTTCATCCAAGCTCACAAAGATTTACTCCTTGTTTCCTTTTAAGAATTTTACAGTTTTAGCTCTTACATTTAGGTCTATGACCCATTTTGAGTTAATTTTTGTATTTGGTGCGAGGTAGGAGTCCAACCTCATTCTTTGGCATGGACATTCAATTGTTCTAGCACCGTTTGTTGAAAAGAGTATTCTCTGCCCAATGAATTGTGTTGGGCACCCTTGTTGAAATCAACTGATCATAAATGCACGATTTCATGTCTGTATTCTCAATGTGCTCAGTCCCACATTGTCTTGATTTCTGTAGCTTTGTAGTAAGTTTTGAAATTTGAAGTGTGAGTCTTCCAACTTTGTTCTTTTTCAAGATGCTTTGGCCTTTCTGGGTTCCTTGAGTTTCTATCGAAATTTTAGACTTAGTGTGTCAAAATAGCAGCTGGGATTTTGACAGAGATCACACTGAATCTGTAGAACAATTTGGGGAATGTTGCCATCTTAACCATATTAAGCCTTCTGATTCATGAACATGGAATGTCTTTCCATTTATTTAGCTCTTTAATTTTTTTTCACTAATGTTTTACAGTTTTCAGTGTACAAGTCTTGCATTTCTTTTGCTAAATTTATATCTATTTCATTCTTTTTGATGCTATTGCAAATGTAATAGTTTCCCTAATTTTAGTTTGGGTTGTTTATTAGTCAGGCATAGAAATACAATTGATTTTTGTGTATTGATATTGTAATGCTGCAACCTTGCTGAACTTTTTTATTTGTTGTAATAGTGTGTATGTGTGTGTGCATTTTAGAATTTTCTATATACAGTATCATGTCATCTGCAAATAGAGATAGTTTTACTTCTTTCCTTCCAATCTGGATGGCTTTTATTTCTTATTCTTGCCTAACTGTCTGGCTAGAATATCCTGTAAGGTTGAAGAGTGGGTGAGAGCTGACATCTTTGTCTTGTTACTAATTTCAGGGGGAAAGAATCCAGTATTTCAGGGTTAAGTATTATGTTAGCTACGGATTTTTTGTAAATTTTTTTGGTAGGTTTCCTTTTATCAGGTTGAGGAAATTGTATTCTTTGTTCATTGTTTTTATCATGAAAAGGTGTTGAGTTTTGTCAAATGCATTTTCTATGTCTATTAAGATGATCATATATTTTGTCCTTCATTCTCTTAATTGGGTGTATTACACTGATTGATTTTTGGACATTAAATAAATCTTACTTCCTAGAACAAGATAGAAAGCCCAGAGATAAACCCACTCACCTATGGTCAACTAATCTATGACAAAGGAGGCAAAGATATACAATGGAGAAAAGACAGTCTCTTCAATAAGTGGTGCTGGGAAAACTGGACAGCTACATGTAAAAGAATGAAATTAGAACACTCCCTAACACTGTACACAAAAATAAACTCAAAATGGATTCGAGACCTAAATGTAAGACCGGACACTATAAAACTCTTAGAGGAAAACATAGGAAGAACACTCTTTGACATAAATCACAGCAAGATCTTTTTTGATCCACCTCCTAGAGTAATGGAAATAAAAACAAAAATAAACAAATGGGACCTAATGAAACTTCAAAGCTTTTGCACAGCAAAGGAAACCATAAACAAGACGAAAAGACAACCCTCAGAATGGGAGAAAATATTTGCAAACGAATCAACGGACAAAGGATTAATCTCCAAAATATATAAACAGCTCATTCAGCTCAGTATTAAAGAAACAAACACCCCAATCCAAAAATGGGCAGAAGACCTAAATAGACATTTCTCCAAAGAAGACATACAGATGGCCAAGAAGCACATGAAAAGATGCTCAACATCACTAATTATTAGAGAAATGCAAATCAAAACTACAATGAGGTATCACCTCACACCAGTTAGAATGGGCATCATCAGAAAATCTACAAACAACAAATGCTGGAGAGGGTGTGGAGAAAAGGGAACCCTCTTGCACTGTTGGTGGGAATGTAAATTGATACAGCCACTATGGAGAACAGTATGGAGGTTCTTTAAAAAACTAAAAATAGATTTACCATATGATCCAGCAATCCCACTACTGGGCGTATACCCAGAGAAAACGATAATTCAAAAAGACACATGCACCCCAGTGTTCATTGCAGCACTATTTGCAATAGCCAGGTCATGGAAGCAACCTAAATGCCCATCGACAGACGAATGGATAAAGAAGATCTGGTACATATATACAATGGAATATTACTCAACCATAAAAAGGAACGAAATTGAGTCATTTGTTGAGACGTGGATGGATCTAGAGACTGTCATACAGAGTGAAGTAAGTCAGAAAGAGAAAAACAAATATCGTATATTAACGCATGTATGTGGAACCTAGAAAAATGGTACAGATGAGCCGGTTTGCAGGGCAGAAGTTGAGACACAGATGTAGAAAACAGACATATGGACACCAAGGGGGGAAAACTGCAGTGGGGTGGGGATGGTGGTGTGCTGAATTGGGCGATTGGGATTGACAGGTATACACTGATGTGTATTAAATTGATGACTAATAAGAACCTGCAGTATAAAAAAACAAACAAACAAAACAACTAATACTAAACTTTCATTGGGTTATTTGTATGGAAATATGTTAATATAAATGTTTCAGACATTACATGAAATTTCTAAAAATCTTAAAAAAAAAAAAATTAAATCTTACTTCCTAGAATAAATCCCACTTTGTCATGGTGTGTAATCCTTTTTATATGTCATGAGATTTAGTTGTTTTTTTTTTTTTGTATTTTGTTGATGATTTTTGGTTGTATATTCAGAAAGGATATTGGTCTGTAATTTTCTTTTCTTGTAACATCTTTGTCTGGTTTTCGTACCAGAGTAATACTGCCTTCATAAAGTTGGGAAGTGTTACCGCTTCTATTTTATGGAAGAATTTTAGAGGAATTGACATTAATTCTTTTTTTGACATTGGTAAGAATTTGCCAGTGAAGATTTCTGGGTCTGGGATTTTCTTCTTGGGAATTTTTAAAATTACTAATCAAATCTCTTTACTTGCTACAGGTGTATTCAGATTTTCTATTTCTTCTTGAGTTGGTTTTGCAGTTTGTATCTTTTTAGAAATTTGTCCATTTCATCTAATTTATCTAATATGTTGGCCTACAGTTTTTCATAGTATTCCCTTATAATCCTTTTTATTTCTGTAAGAGTTGTAGTGTTGTCTCTCTTTCATTGAAGATTTTAATAATTTGAGTCTTTTCTCTTTTATTCTTGGTCACTGTTATGGACTGAACTGTGTCCTCCCAAAATTCATATGTTGAAGCTCTAACCCCCCAATATTACTGTCTTTGGAGATAAGGCTTTTAAGGAGGTAATTAAGATTAAAGAGGTAAAAAAATTGGGACTCTAATTCAATTGGATTGGTGTCCTTATAAGAAGAGGAAGAGGAAGAGACACCAGGAGTGTGCATGCACAGAGAGAAGGCCATATGAGGACACAGTGAGAAGACAGCTGTCTGAAAGCCAAGGGAAAGGATTCCCCAGAAACCAATCCTGCCAGAACCTTGATCTTAGACTTCCAGCCTCCAGAACTATGAGAAAATTAATTTCTGTAGTTTGAGCTCCCCAGTGTGTAGTATTCTGTTAGCAAGTACTTATACATTAAAAAGAAAAGTAATTTTATGATGTCTATTTTTATCTTTTGGCAACTTTCAAGAATTTTATCTTCATCTTTGGCTTTCAGTAGTTTTGTTATAACATGTATGTTGTGATTTTCTTTGTATTTATCCTGCTTGATATTCATGGCTACATAGCTATCAATTTTGAAAATATTTGACCATCATTTCTTCAGATGTTGCTTCTGCTTCATTCTCTTTCCCATCCCTTTCTGAGGCTGCAGTTTCACAAGTTAGACCTTGTTGTCATGTTCTAAAGGTTATTTGTGCTCTTTTCTATATATTCCATTTTTTTTTTCTCTCCTTGCCTCAGTCTGCATATTTCTTCTGACATTTTCCAGTGTATTGTTCTTTCCTTCAGCTGTGATTAATTTACTTCAAGCCCTACTGTTGAATTCTTATTTTCTGTTATTGTATTTTTTACTCCTAGGATGTCCATGGGTAATATATTCTATCGAATTTACATTTGGTAATTTATTATTTTCTGGTGAAACTCTTCATCTTGTCATCAAATTCCTAAAACACATTAATTAGAGTTGTTTTAAAGTCCAAATCTGATGTTAATATCTGGATCCCCTCTGGGTCTGTTTCTATTTTTTGTTTTTTCCTTTGGCTTTTTGGCCATGTGGTATTGTTTCCTTGTATGCCTGGGAATTTTTTAAATTGAAGGCCAAGTATTGTGTATGAAATGTTTTATGGATAATTTCAGCCTCTGTATGGCATTATCTTCCTCCAGAGAGGGTTTATTTTTGCTTCGGAATAAGGACAAGAGTATCTCAATACATTCAGAGATTGAGCAGAGTTGACTATTTCCTTCAAGAGTATTTTCAAAGTGTGTCAGTATGTCACAAAACTTCTAAGTATGTCTTTGTTATAATCTAACATTTAAATTCTTTTCTAGCTAGATATAAAACTCTCAGATCAAGATTTTTTCTCTTTATTTCTTTTAGAAGCATTATTCCATTATTCTCTTGCATCTGTTCTTTCCTATATAAATGACCTGCTCTTTCTATTTGTAAGTTTTTAGTCTTTTCTATTGTTCTCTTATATTTAAAAATTTTATTATAATCTGCCCAGGTGGAGACTTTATTTATCCTGTTAAGCATTATATGACCATTTCTCAAATGGAAGTTTTTAATCTTCCTTTAATTCTTGGAAATATAGCATCATCATTTTAGGAATATTTACATTCTTCCATGAAAGAGAGCATATTGTAGTGGATAAGATCACATGTTGTAGAGTCAGAGAGATCTAGATTTGAATGCTGTATCACTTATTAACTATGTGAATCACTCAGTCTCTATTCTGTGTCTTAATTTCCTCATTTGTAAAATGAGAATAATAATGTTCCCTTCTTCTTAGGGTTTTAATAAAGGTTAAGTAAAATTTATGCCTATAAAGTGCTTAAAAGAATGCCTGGCATAGAATAAGAGTTGCATAATAATACTTATTTTTTTTCTTCAGCTTCTGGGCTTTCTATACTCCCAGAGAAGACCTTTCTACTTCTATATTCAAAAACTCATCTTTCATTTTTTCTATTTCAATCTACTTTTGCTTTCCTGCTGCCTTCTGGCAGAGTTTTTCATATGATCTATCAGCTCGCTAACTTGTTCTTCAGCTGTAATCATATACTTTTATCTCATGTATACTATGTTTTAAAATTTCAACCATTTTATCATTAATTTCTAATGTTACCTCCTAGTCATTTTTATGATTTCTTGTTCCTGCTTCTGGTAGCCTTCTTGCTTATCTTTTAAATTACTGGTAGCCTTCTTGCTTATCTTTTAAATTTTTAATCTTAAAAATAATTTATTTAATGTAGTATTTCAATGTTAGGAGTGTAATAAGTAAAATTAAGTATTTTACCTAAAGAGATAGAGTTTTGTCTAGCAAAAACTTAGAACATCTGAAATGATATCATGTCTGAGATGTTTCAAAATAGTTATAAGCAGGGGGAGTGGTTGGGGATATAGATGAAATAAGATTGGCCATGAATTAACTATTTTAAGCTAAGTGATGGCTTACAGAGATTTTTTTATACCATTTTATTTATTTAATATGTGTTTGAAATATTCCATAATAAAATGTTAAAATAAATAAAAGCCTAGGAAAAAAGTCGGAAAATATAATTCAAGAAATGAGTTTAGGTTATAGATGCTCCTCTTATAACAGTAAACAATTTCCCACTGATGATTATCTTTGGGAATCAATTTGCACAAAATTGAATCATTTATTAAAACATCAAACAATAATTTCCTTACTCATGCCAAAAAATTATATTTTCTTATAGTAAGGGATTTTCTAGAGATTTAAACCTAATGTATTTTTTTGAAACATAGACATTTCTCTGAGAAAATAATTTGAAATTAATACTAAAATAAGAGATGGTTGTTTCCCCAAATACATACTCAAAAACTACTGTTTATAGGAGAGAGTTACACTAGAGTTAATCATGTTTTTCTCTAGCTGGGAAATATGGGTGGCTTAAATATTTCGTTTAAAATTTTTTTGATAGTCTCTCAATGTGTTATCTACATTAAGTGTCATCTTCATGTAGGTGAAAAATACCTACACTACAATTAATTCAGATTCTGAATAGACAATGCTGGGAGGGAGGGATGGGTGATAATATTGAAATTACATTTTTTCATTTTTTAAAATGGAATGAGCTTTATAATTTTCTCTAGTCCCTAAAGAAATATATGCTCATTGTAAAATATTTTAGGTTATATATAGAAACATATATAGTATGAATAAAAAAATCCACTGTTCCTTTGAAGATATTTTAATGTAAACCCACACATTTCTTTTAAATGGGATCAAAAAACATAGACACAGTGATTACGACATTTCCTAAGTTCTATGCAACATCCATATCTTTATTTTTTTTATCACTAGCTTTATTTCTATTCCAAGTCCTGTTACTAATGCTGAAACCTCTGGAGTCACTTCCAGGTAGATGCAGCTTTTTGAAGTGATTTCTCAGTCGATTCACCCCTCTCCCAGTCTTCAAGTTATCTCAAGATGACGTCTCCCCTCTCTGCTCAGGGTAACATCGCAGTTTCAGTTGGTGTTATGGTGTGCTTAGGCAGTGGTGGAAAGGGCATATGGCCAGAGAGCATCCTCAGGCATCCACTGAGGGGTAACTCATCCACCGTGTCTTTGATCGTTCGTCTCTGCTGCACTGCATCTGCTGATAAGATGGAGTTGGCCTTGGCCATGAGTTATGCCCATGCAGATCACTTTATGTTTTCCTGGTCCTAACTGTAAGCCTTCACCTGCCCTGTTTTGAACCCCTTTTGGGGATACAGGAGAAATTTGAGCTCTTTGAAGTATAGTCAGACTCTTCATTGACTATTGTTACCATCTATTATATATTTTTTATACATCTTTATTGGAGTGTAATTGCTTCACAGTGCTGTGTTAGTTTCTGTTGTACAACAAAGTTAATAAGCCATATGCATACATATATCCCCATGTCCTCTCCCTCTTGCCTCTCCCTCCCACCCACCCTATCCCACCCCTCTAGGTGGTCACAAAGCACCGAGCTGATCTCCCTGTGCTATGCGGCTGCTCCCCACTAGCTATCTATTTTACATGTGGTAGTGTATATATGTCGATGCCATTCTCACTTTGCCCCAGCTTCCCCCTCCCTGCCCAGTGTCCTCAAGTCTATTCTGTATGTCTGCGTCTTCATTCCTGCCCTGCCACTAGGTTCATCAGTACCATTCCATATATGTGTTAGCATACGGTATTTGTTTTTCTCTTTTTGACTTACTTCACTCTGTATGACAGACTCTAGGTCCATCCACCTCACTGCAATTCTTTTTACGGCTGAGTAATATTCCCTTGTATATATGTGCCACATCTTCTTTATCCACTCATCTGTTGATGGACATTTAGGTTGCTTCCATGTCCTGGCTATTGTAAACAGTGCTGCAATGAACATTGTGGTACATGTCCTTTTTGAATTATGGTTTTCTCAGGGTATATGCCCGGTAGTGGGATTGTTGGGTCATATGGTAGTTCTACTTTTAGTTTTTTAAGGAACCTCCATACTGTTCTCCTTATTGGCTGTACCGATTTACATTCCCACCAGCAGTGCAGGAGGGTTCCCTTTTCACCACACCCTCTCCAGCATTTATTGTTTCTAGATTTTTTGATAATGACCATTCTGACCGGTGTGAGGTGATACCTCACTGTAGTTTTGATTTGCGTTTCTTTTTTATTAATTGCATAAATTTTAAGCCCAGCTTGCTTCGGTGAGTTCTAACATATCCAGTTCTGGTAAATCAATAGCCTTGACTTTCAAACCTTTCCTTCTGTTAGAGGCTCCTACAGCCTATTTTGAAATTCAAAGTCCAGAATATTTCCTCTTTCTCTCTCTCTCTTGTTTTGGAATGACCTCTGAGACAAAGAATAGTATTGAATTGATGGGGCTATCAAGGGGAAGGGACAAAAAGAAAATGCAGGGGGAAATGCTAGAGGTAAAATATATCCAAATTCAGTCCCACCAAATGGATCTACCTTCTTTTTTTCTGTAAAATGGGAGGTTTGTGATTTCCTTCTGCCATATGAAAATGATATATAATCATACAGAAGAGTCAGTCTTTCCAATCAAATATGTCATCCTATATATTTATTTTTCCTAGACCGCCGATAACTGATTCACCCTGTCTACATCTCATATTACCATTTATTATACATCCATATGCCCTTATTTTATGTGGATGATATATACTCTATTTGCCATCTTGTAACCTGCTTCTTTTTTCAGAAATAATTTTTAGTAAACATTGAATAATAAAAATATATTATAAAATATGTGTGGTATGTGAAGAATAACATAACAAATACTAATATGCTAACCACCTAGTTAAAGAAATGCAAACTCATTTACCTGTGAAGCCCCCTAAGTCCTCCTTCCAATTTTCTTTTCTTAACTCTCCCCAGAGGAAATTATTTTGAATTTTGTGCTCATCTTTTCTTGTTTTTAATTATAGTTTTTCTACATGAGTATATTCCTAACCAGTAAGCTAACTAATAATTAACCAATAAATTCAGTTGTGCATTAAAAAAATTCTGTAGATGGACTCATACTTTATTTACTTTTCTGTGACTTCTTTTCTTGCACTTAACATTTCAATCCTAGATTCTTCTACGTTGTGCGTACAGTGCACTGTATTCATTTCCACTGCTCTATAGTATTTCATCATAGAATATACTATAATTTATTTATTTTGCTGTTGATAGATGTTTGGGTTATTCTAGTATTTTGCTAGTACCAAAAGTTGTCCTATGACATAACCTTCTTGTACATATCTCCTAGAGTAATTCCAAGTTCTTCAAGCTACGTAGATGCCATTTCTGGGTCATGAGTTATGGGTAATCAACATTTGGTTGTCACTTTTTTATATTTTCCGATTAGATGAGTGTAAATGATGGTTTAGTTTGATTTTAATTGCATTTTCCTGAATACTAGTGAAGTTGAGCATCTTTCAGTGTCTACTAATCATTCAAATTTTTTTCATCTTTAAAATGAAAAATTCTATTTCATGCTTGTCCAGATATTTTTCTGCTGATTTCTTTGTCTTATTAATTTGTGCGATTTTTAAAAACTTGTTTTTGATAAGAATTCCTTATTGTTTATGTGAATTGCAAATATCTTATCCTAATTAATGTTTATGTATATTAGGACACATTTGGGCAATTAGATGGCTTTCAGTGTTTTGCTATCACAATATACCATTGAATATTTTGTAGCATTTTCTTCCATTTAAAAAACTGGTATTGAGTAGACTAAATCTTGAGTTCAATTATTGGGTCAAAAGGTGTGAATATCTTCATGAATTCTGGATAAATATTGCTGAATTACTTTCCAAAAAGTTTGTACCAATTTGCAATGCCAGAAGCAGTCAAAGACGTAACAATTTCACTCTAATCAACCTTAGGTTTTGTCATTAAATATTTTTGGCTAGTCTAACTTGCAACATGTTTCTCAACATTGCTTTCATTTGCATTTCCTGATTACCAGCATGGATGAACATATTTCACAGTGTTTGTTTACTAATAGTATTTTCACTTATGTAAATTGTGTATTTTTACCTTCCAGGTCTTTATTTTACGTTAAACTAAGAATAATAAATATAGCTCTTGCAAACCAAAAGTAGAAAGTGATCTTCTGTTTTCAAAATGATTTCAGTAGATTTTCAAAGTCTGAGTGTCTTACATACAGTTACTTGTGATAATTTTAATAAATATAAAAAAAATCATCTATGTCTTTGGCTTTGGGAAAAGAAAGGTAAAAGAATTGGCCCTTGCTCTCAAAGAGATTTAGTCTTTCAGGTTAAAGCAGAGAATTATGACAGAGAAGTTCTCCAGTGTTTGGGGGCCCTGAGATGGGATCTCTACCTCAGATGAAGGTTCTAAAGGCGTCCCAAGGCGTTGACCCTTGCATTAGACCAGGGAGATGAGTGTAACTGGAGCAGGTGCCATGTATCGAGCTGACTGCATGTGCAAAGGAACAGAGGTGGGGAAGAGCGTGGCCCTTCCCTGTGTCAGACTGGAGCTGGTACTGGGGCAGTAAACTGGAGACCCATGTTTCCACTCTTAAGGATTTTGAAGTCTATTCAGAAAGTGCTGAAGAGTCTTTGAGGATTTTTAAGCAAATCTGGAAAACTTCTCACAATGGCAGAGTAGGATGGAGGATAGGTGGGTCATGGAAAAAACAGTGTAGAGGCATTTAGAAGCATTCTAGGGTGAAGGGATATGGAAAAGTAGTGCTGAGAACAAAGAAGAGGTGATGAACTTGAGAACTATTTGAAAGTATATCAATAGCCTTAAGAAAACCCAATATTTAAGTCAAATTTGCTATGGGAAGAGAAGACAAAGGCTACCACACCATCAGGGACAGGGGTGACAATCTCAGGGCAGAGTCAGAGATGGGCAAAGGGAGGCCTGAACCCTCTCTCTTCTCACCTGCAGGTACCTCCCTTACTATATATGAAGAGCCTCTCCTGCAATCCTGCGGACACCTCACACAATTGTGTCCTAGTCTCCCTACGACACCTGAAGGTGTGCATAGTGGCTCCATCTGCCCCTGCGCTTGTGCAGGGCTTTAAAGCAGGTGCAAGGCTATGGGGACAAGGAGATCCAGGCTCCTGGGTGCCCAGACTGTGCTCTAGGCTCTAGAGCTCTAGCTCTAGCTCTAGGGGAGCATTGGGCTGCAGGTAGCGGTGTACCCTGGGTCTCAGAGGCTTCTTGCTCTATGAAGCAGGGCCTAGACGGAGGTCAGAGCCAGCCCCCTTTGCTGGAACTGAGGGTAGTACAGGTGAGAGGCCCTGACTCAGCAGACGGGATCTCCTGGTAGGCACATGGCTTTGAGACTGGAGGCTGAACCTGTGTCATGTAGATTCTGTGGGCAAGGTTTGGCGGGTGACCTGATCCCAACTGGGCTTTAAGTGGCTGGAACAACCTCTTAGGAACAGGGAAACTACCTTTGCAAACTTGATGACACACTATATATAAAATAGATAACTAATAAAGACCTACTGTATAGTACAGGGAACTCTACTCAATACTATGTAATGACTTATATGGGAAAAGAATCTAAAAAAGAGTGGATATGTGTATATGTATAACTGATTCACTGTGCTGTACAGCAGAAAGTAACACAACATTGTAAATCAAATATTCTCTAATAAAAAAAAGAACTTGATGACAACCACAGTTTTTGGAGACACCCACAAGGGATGACATTTATCCACTTTTATCCAACTCTAGCTTTAGGTTGGGCTGTCTGAGGAAATGTGTTATAGAAAACTTATATTTATGTTAATGAAAATCTTTTCAAAGTTTTAATACTTCTTTTGGTTCTGAATGGTCACAAATGGCTTTTCTATACTTGTTAAGTATCAGTTTTCTCATTCTTAGTAATGACAACTTATTTACAAATTAGCAAGTGTAAAATACTCAATTCTCAATAAATATTTATTGAGTAACTACTATGTATGGGATTGGGGATATAGCAGTGAACTAGATGGGAAAAAATGGCCTTTCTGGAGCTTAGATTATAGTGGCAGACAGAAAATAAAAATGTAAAATGTGAGTATATAAGATAATTAAAAAAATGATAAATGCTATGTGAAAAAACCGGTAATGTGCTAGAGAGTAATGGCAGAGTGGGGAGAAGACTTTCCTAAGGACTGAATTTTCAGCATGTGTCTCACTTAGCTGTAAACTCTGCTGAGATCCTGAAAATGTTTCCTTTAACCATAAAGACCATTTTCTCCCCAAAGCCATCTCTTTGTTAAATTCTTCTTTTGCTCTAAAAGCTCCATGCACTGTTCATTACAGCAGTGATTATGTTTGCATTTCACATTTATTTGGGTGATCCTTTGATTGATGCTCTCCCCCAGAGACTGTGTTCTATGAGAACGAAGATGAGGTCAGTCTTCATTCTCCACTCCATCCAGGCACTAGCAATGAGCTTGCTTGTTGTAGGAGTGAATGAACGACTAGCAGTTTTAAAATGCTTAACAAATCTAGAACTGTGCATATTTTTCTGAACTGTCTCAAGGTCAGAGTGCACTTGACAAAGTGGACACATTATAAATGTCTCATTGAATAGAAATAAAATTGTCCAGATCTTAATATGGTGATCTGGATGAATAATACGTGGCCCTGTTTGATTTTGAAAATTGGATCATTCCTACTGAGGAACAATGGTGGAAATACAGGTAAGAGAGGAAAAGAGGAGAGAAGCCCTTTTGAAGTGGAAACTGTTTCTGAACTGACAGAATAACCTCCCTCTGTCAGAAGAGGTAAGGGAACAAAGTGCTGGGTGGGAAGGCTGAAATTTAAGCAGAATTTAGACAGACAGGAACAAATATAGGATTACTATGTCATCAGGACATAGATTTATGCATAATTTCATAATATTTTTAGTTGGAACTCAGGAGGAAACTATTTTAGAACAAGCAGTATGAAAAAGAGTATAAATTTACAACTTACCTTTGCCAAATTACTGAGTATTGTTAGGATTCAAAGAGTGAGTCTTTTCCTTTTATGGGCTACTAAAACTAGAAGGAAAAGAGAAATATGGGATCACTGGGCTTGAACCAAAAAAAATGGATGAAACAAAAGGGAAAGAACAAGTGGGGAGGCTGACTGCTTAGGAGAAAGATCAGCCCTGGCCAGATCCTCCTTCTACAACCCAAACAAGCCCAAGTCTCCAGTGGATGTTTGCTAACTTTTCTGATCAACTCCGATCCATTTGAGCTTTGCAACGTAGGAAGATGGGATCACCTGTGGCTTCTTCCTTCTAGGCCTAGAAGATTCTCAGTGATGAGGAATCCACCGCTTTCCAAGCAGCTCATGTTACCTCTAGACACTATTGTTAGAAAATACTTATTGATGTGGAGCCTATGTCTGTCTTCTTATAGCTTTTGTTTATTGTTCTTAGTTCTAACTAAGTTCTTGGTGCCTTCAGAACCAATCTAATTCATGTTCTACGTAAGAGTCCCCAAACATTTGCAGCCATGTCCCTGCTCCTCTTGTCCCTTATTTCTTCCTCTGTAGGGTACCTTCTTTTCTCCCCTCTGCAAATGCATGGTCTTATCTATGTCCTTCTTTATCTGTGATACCCCTGATTTCAGTATGGAGTTGGGGTGACTACTTCTTTTATGCTAAATATGATTTTGCCATTAATGGAAAACAATATTCTTGGTAACCACACCATACTGTACACACATATTGAGTTCAATGCCAGATAAAACCGTTAAGGCTTGTCTAAAGTATCCTGTTGCTGAGTCATGTCACCCCATTCTGCCTTTATGTAGTCACTTGTTTAGAATAGTTGTTTTCCTATGACTCCAGCCTGTTGAATGTTTTAGATTCGAATTCTGTCATCTAAACTCTTTACTATTCTTCACGGTTTTATGCAATAGAAAAAAACTGTTAAGCATGCCTCCATCCAAGTCACTGGTAAATCTTGATCATGAAAGGACCACGCTCAAAGCCTGTAATTACCATTAAAAGGAACTTCCTCACAGGCTGGCATCAATCTGTTAATTGGTATCTTCTTTGGCATGGTTATCAAATCTATTACAGATCTGTCTTATGATGCTGTCATCGTGCCTTAGTGGTTTTCAGCTTTTGCAGGGCATTCGAGTCAACGGAAGAATTAGAAATCCAAATGTCCAGTCCCCATCCCCGACCAATTAAGTCAGAATCTCTAGGATGGGACCGAGGTATTAGTAGCTTTTAAAGCTTTCCAGGTGATTTTAATATGCAGCCAAGGTTGGGAACAACCAGCCTAACCCAATATTCCCCAAACTTCTCTGATGACAAGCATTCTCTGGGAGTACATCTTATAAGTACAAACCCCTGGTCCCATCCCCTACCCACTGGGTCAGAATCTCCTGGAAAGCTTCAGAAACTTGGGAACACTTATAGCTCATACTTAAGTCTTTCTTCCTGCAAAAGGGTATGACCAGAGAAGTAGTCAAATCCCTGCTGAAATCCAGATTTACTATTTCACCACATTTTTCTGTAAAGAAAGGAAACGGGTCAGTATGACTTACACACATGTGATCAAATGTACTTTTTGTGGTAAAATATCATCTAAACATCAGTGGTCCACGTGAGAAGTGCTTGTCTCGTAACCCTGGGACTCCTACCTGTTCCCTCTTTGCTGTAGAAGTACTAGCAGTCTTTGAATATGATATGGGAGATGGAGGTTTGGACTCCTCATTTTGCCGCTTTCTAGTTCTGAGACCTTGGGCAGACTCTGGACTGCTCAGCACCTTATTTTTATGATCTTTTCAGTGGGACCAATGATACCTTCCTTGTGGGGTCATTGTGAAGGTGAAGTGTGGGAATTTTAAAGCCTTATGAACGCTCAAGTTTGCCCCTGTACGTGTTGCGTGCATGCGTATGTGTATGTATGGAGGAGACGGCCGCGATGGGGATGCTCAAATGGAGTAAATTGCCGGAGGATTAGAGGCAAGATAGGGGCACACTCTGGCTCGTAAAAAGTCAACAGAGTTGTTTGAGGCTCTCTTTCAGCAATTGTTCTTCCGTTTTATTGAGCCTTACAGGCTTACAATACAAACTTGATTAGTAAGGACGGTTTACTGCAAAGCTTTAAAGCAGTGCTCATCAATTGATGGTCATGGTGGGGGCATAGAAACAAATGCTGAAGGGACGAGCCACCTAAGATTTTGATATATCAGTATTCCGTAGGTCTGCATCCTCCTACTTCCCCAGCAGGAAAACCGTTGGTGAAATGGTTCCATTCTTTCAGTTGGAGCCTTGCATTGCTTTGGTGGGCTGGGGAAGCAGGGAAGTTGAAAGCCACTGTTGTGGAGAATAAATAGTGGTGTCCTGTAAATTTTACCAGCAAGGTTCATAAGGTAACCTAAGACCCATGGCTTCGTGGTGGTTTTCTACTGTTTCGGAAAGAGTGAGCTCATGGCTAAGAGTCACTATGGATTAAGAAATGCTCAGATGACCAAGGTTACGACTACCAAAAGTCAAATAGGTGGTTTCAGTTGAGGCATTGGGACAGGTCTTGGCCCCTGTCTTTGAATTCTTCCATCTACTGTTTCATTCTAACTCTTTGAGCTATTGCACTCAAGCCTTAGCCTCTGGTCTTTCATCATGACTTTGGTCAGATACAGTGACAGTCTGTAGTGATTACAGATTTATTTTAAAAGACAACCTACTGACCTTTTTATGAATAGCAGCTTTAAACAGAAGATGAGAAAACGTCTCTAAGTCAAGCATATATGCTTAGTATTAGGTTTAAATTTAGAAATGATGCAATGAGTAAGGCTAACCCCATTCTCCATGTGTTTTTAGTTATTATATTGTTTAGTGCAATTAATATAAACTTAATCAAATTTATTATCTTTGACAAAAAGGCAAATGCTTGGAATATTAAGGTTTTTTTTAAGATGAAGAACATAATTAATTTTTCCAAACTTGTCTAAAAATGCTTAGTGGTCAGTTTTGCCATTTAGATTTATTTAAACACATGTAAATTTGGCATTTTGAGCAGCAATTAATAAAGTTGCTGTAATTTTAATCTTGGATTTTCTCTTCCTCTCTGGCTTTTTGAAAATGTACTAGGCTAAGCATTTAAATTACTGTTCCAGAGATATGGGGATATATGTAACTGTATAGCTAATTCACTTTGTTATAAAGCAGAAACTAACACCCCATTGTAAAGCAATTATACTCCAATAAAGATGTTAAAATAAATAAATAAATGAATAAATTACTGTTCCAATTTTCAAAGATTTTGGCTAGTACTTTCTGGGATAATAAAATAAATAGTATGAAAGCAGTTTAATCATGGATTTTTTTTAAAGGTACATGGTTTTATTAAAAATAGCATTTGCTTGTCCTTATTTTAAAGTGTAAATGTGTTAGTCAATTACGACAATTAATAATCTTTAAATTATAAATGAAATTGTGATTTTAATTAGTTGATTCCCAAATATTCCTTATCTTAGTTAGTACTTAAACTTCTGAATGCATTCTTTTTTTGCATTTGTTTTCCATGTAGTATTCATTTATAGCAATTTAGTTTTCCCTTTTGAGCAACTACCTAACTGTGAGTGATTTTGGACAGGTCATTTTGAACCTTTTTGGGCCTCATTTTCTTCATCTGTAAAATATCTAAGGCCCTTTCCATCTTTAAAATTGTTACTCAGAGATCTCTCACCTTTGAGCACATGTGTTGACAATTTTCATGACCCTTTTGGGAGCATTTATTTATTAAGCATCTTGTTTGATTTCTTTATGTAGGCATCTTACCTGACCTATTTTCTAAGCTCTGTGGAGGTGTAGATGCCTCATTTCTTAATTTGTTTTGAATTGCTCTTAGCATTTAGAAGAAAATCCCACACAAACAGAAATTCAGTAAACATTTGTGAAATGAATGAATAAAATTTCTCCCCAAAGCTATTCATTTCCGTATAGAAGAATATAAAATTACTAAGCTCTTGCTTTTTTTTTGTTTTTACAGTAAGTTTTAAAAACAGAAATATCTGCATTTAAGTTTTCTTAGACCCATAAATTAATGTAAAATAGTATATACTTTAAAATGTTTGATGAAAATAAAAACGTCTAGAAAGTGTCACTTGTGCTCACCAAGATGCTAGTTCTCCTCCCCTCCAGGCAGACACTACATTGTAGTTGGGCACAGCCATGAGACTTGTTTTGATAATGAAGAGCCACTCCTCAGTAGATGTATTAAAGAGCTGAGGTGTGATTCCTTTTGCTCTCTTCCCCAGCGCAGGGAAGCTGAAACCTCAGCTGAGAGGCAGTCATAAATGATGGAATTCTTGGATGACAAAAATGAAGAGTCCCCCCCTTCCTCCCACTTGACAGGTTCTGAGGTAGATATAGCTAGACAGGTAGCATAAGGCAGAAATAAGACTTTATTTTTTTAAGTCACTGATATTTTTTTGTTACCACAGCATAACATTAGCCTGTTCTATTTCAAGTTGTAAATTGAATGAAAATAATTTTAAACTTTATTAAAGTTGTAAGAAAAACACTTTGTAAATTGAAATGTTTCATATTTAATTGTGAGCCTCCACTATGTTATGTGAAAAGCTTACTCCAAACACTTGAGTAAAATTTAGCTCACTGTTCATTCACATACTGTTTTCACAGAGTGAAAATACTGCTTTTGATACAGCTGCAACGTAAATTATTAAAGAAATATTTTTAGAATTGTGTTACAATAGAGACAATGGAAAATCTCTGGTGGTGTGAATGCTTGTTGGATATGTTTTTATTCAAACTCACTTTTCCCAGGTAAGAACCAGACTCAACTGCTTCCTAAATTCATTATCCTATTTATTTACCACCAGTGATTTTCAAGTCAGTTATTAATTTCATTACAGAAAATAGGTTTTTCGCATGTATAAACAGACTGCATTTGAACCTTCTCTAGTTTTAATTTCAGATCTTTCAGTGGTCGTTTCTCCCAGAGGAAAATATAGAGGCTAAAAAATTTAAGAAAACTGTCTAAAAGTTTACTGTTTTGTGTAGCAACACCTCAAGACACAGTAGTTACTAGCACAGAACCTAGGGCTGGATGTGTGGGTTTAAATCCCAGCTTGACTAGTAATGAACCTTATGATCTTGAGTGAGTTACTTCCTCTCTTTGTGCTTCAGTTTTCTCATCTGATAAATGGGGATAGTAATCCTAAATCATAGCGCGTAGTGAACGTTACCTTACGTAAAACACTTAAAACAGTATCTGCCACATAGTGAGTGCTCAGTAATTGTTGCTCGCTCTATTAAGAGGACCCTTCTATTATTGGAGAAGTCTGTTGACAGATTTTCATTTATTTTACTGTTGCTCTTTGGCTTTTTTTTAGTTTAGAGTTTGTTCTTCCACCACTTTTTTCTTTGTCACGTTTTGTTGTCATGCTGGTACTTAATCATGCATGCATACTGTAAATTATACTTTCAATTTATTTTTGTTGATATCCAGTGGCCTTTGAAGTTAGTTACCTCTAAATGATTATTACTATGACTAATTCCAATAATAGTTTTACACATCTATAATACTAAAACATGTTTCTAGAATCATAAAATTTATTTCTCATCCAAAGTTTACAATATAGATGAAACATTAGTCAAGATAAAAAGCTAAGCCAACATACATTTGTTAATGTATTTAGCTCTGGGTGGGTGTGTGGGAAATAAAATAGTTAAAAGGACAGGGCTCCTGCCCACCAGGAATTTGTAATATAGTTGAAGAATTATGAATAATAAACATGAGGCAGATACTCATACAAGATAGGTTAGAAACAAATCATCATTCTTAAATAAGTGATATAGAAAGTTTGAGGAGAGAAACATCACTTGAGGCTGAAGAATTCACAGAGGCTTCAAGAAGGAGCTATTATGTACATGTTCCAAATAACGTATTTAAATTTAGCTTAACTCATATACACTGTTTCTATAGCACGGGAAAGCAATGCAGCTTAAGGTACAGCTGCATGGCACCGCATAGATTAATAAATCTTTAGGAGTCTTCAGTGTTGGTGTAACATAGAGCTGCTAGGAATCGATGGAGCAAAATGGGGACAGTGTTTGGGAGTGGAAATATCCCAGGAGAATGGATTGCATGAGAGAGGAGGTCTGGTAGAGGGGGGGAGATCACGATAGGGAGCCTGCTGGGGGGCTGGATAGTCACTACGCGGCTGAAACGGGAGAGACTGAAGCTCTTAGACGAGGCATATTGTGGGGTGGCTGGTCTTTAGTCTTAGGACTCAGTGCAACTTTTCAGAATATCCTCTGTGGCTCCTGGATTATAAATGGAGAAGATTGCATTATGGATCACACTGATAATGTGATTTGGAGTATAGTGATTGTGACTTAAAGGCCTAAAATGACATTATAATGTAGAAATATGGGGTCTTTCATACATGTTTTAAAATATATATTAATATTTAAGAAATAAATTACAGTAGCTTTCTATTAGTAGCTGGTGAATTCTGGCTACTCTGGGCCACAGTGAGGCATAAAGATTTGTGTTCTGGAAACATTAATCCAACAACATTTTCAAAAAGGATTATAAGGGAGAGAGAACGTCAAGAAGAAGAGGCATCCAGGCAGGTGGTGATGAAGGGGTGGAGCAGGGGGCCGGATGAATCCATAGAGAGGGTGTGGGAAATCAAAGACACTTGAAATGGTGAAATCAGCTATTTTGTCAAACATCTCTATTCCCCGGCTTACTTTAATGTGAAAAACTTTTTTTCTGAAAATAAGATTTGAAAAGGTATGTAAGAGGCTTAACTAGGGAAGGGGGGAGGGACAGAAAGCAAAGAGAGAATTAAGGAAAGTAAAAGAAAAGGAACCTAACCTTCCCTGTTCTTCAGGTGGGAGCTCTCGCAGAGGAAGTCAGCCTGAGCTGCTTGAGAGCCAGCCCTGGGATGACTCACACCACCACCTCTGCCTCTCCCCCGCATCCTGACTATGCAAAACTCATTGGACTTTTAAAAAGAGAATCCCAATAGAGTCATCTGCAACAAATTGTGGGAGCAGATGTGAAATTTCTTCTTTGTCTGACACTGGGGAAGGATCAACATAGAAAAGCATTTTGAAACTATTTCCCAATCAATAATGCTTGACCAAAAATAAAAATGACTTCACAGATTAGGAGGACATTTATGAGACAGCCTCTTTTAAAACTTCTTCTTGCCATATAAAAGGAGTAACTCATATGTAATTAAATGGTCAGGATGATAGACATACACATATTATCTGTTCAAATATATCAAAGGAAATGATCCCTGATAGTTTTTCTCGATCTTTATTTCCCACAAACCTCACAGTAGTTGTAGATGTAATAAGTAAGGAAAAGCTGCTTTCTTTCCTAGTTGGCTGTATGTCTTGGTTCTTGGCATGTAGGCAAATGGCAAATTTCGAGACTAAATCACCCCATCAGCATGGGTTCTGATTTTTGCCACATTCTACAGGAGAAAGTGCTAAGTGGAGGTTGATGGGAAGTTGAGTGATTTGTTACTTTTTTTTTTTTTTTTTTTTGCGAGGGCTTTCTCTAGTTGTGGCACGTGGGGGCCACTCTTCATCACGGTGCGCGGGCCTCTCACTATCGCGGCCTCTCTTGTTGCGGAGCACAGGCTCCAGACGCGCAGGCTCAGTAGTTGTGGCTCACGGGCCTAGTTGCTCCGCGGCATATGGGATCTTCCCAGACCAGGGCTCGAACCCGTGTCCCCTGCATTGGCAGGCAGATTCTCAACCACTGCGCCGCCAGGGAAGCCCGATTTGTTACTTTTTAAATAAGCTCATTAAGCCTAACATGGACTCAAGTCTGCACGCTTGGTTCCTGTGTGGCATGGCTGCTAAGTATTCCCTGCTGACTGAATTAGTTATGAGAGAGCAATACAGCAGGACAAAAGTTGGGAAGTTCCTAGGAAAAGCTGTTGATGAATATTAATTCATACCTGTCGGAGGTATAGCTCAGGGCTAGAGCATTTGACTGCATACCTGTTTACAGTTCCCAGTTCAGTTGCTTGGTAGCCAGTCCAAAGCTTGCAACATTACATCCCCAATCAAAAGAGGTGCCAGTGGACAAGTGTCCTCAGCCGACAGGACGTTGCACTCCAGTGAATGAGAGCAAAGCTACCGAGCCAATCAGGTACAGTTTGTTTAGAATAAAGTTGGGTCCCAAGATAACTAATTCTACCACCTGGCCCATCCAGCCTAGCTCACTTTCACTTTCAGCCACTGTATAGTCAAGAACTACTCCACTTTCTTCTCTAGGTCAGATCCCTCTCTGGCCATTTCTTTAGGGTCATCATGACTTGAGCCTGAGCTACAAAAATACTACCTTCTCTGCAGAAGGAGGGGAGATCTTTATGGTGAAGATATTCATCCTGTACTCACTTCCCTGATCAGGTGCTCTGAATCAGTGAATGAGAAAACTCCCATTTGAGTTGGTTGACTTAGTGCCAACAATGATAAGGCCACCATTTATTGATCCTTTACCCTATACCAGGCACTGTGGTAGAATTTACCACAAATTCTCTTTTAATCTCCACAAGAACCCTTTGCAGTAGGTATTATTATTAGACTCAATTTACAGATGAAGGGACTGAAGATTATAGAAGACACATAGGTATTAACAGGTGGTTAGTGGAATTAGAATCCTTGCCCCTCTGAAGCTAAGCCTGTGCTCTTTATGTAGAATGGCGTTAGTCTAAAACAAGATTTTTTTCAATAAGTAGCTTGTTGGAGGAGGGGTATCTGTCTTTTTCAATCATCTCTAGCCCAGCCTCTGAAAAGTTTAGAATTTAGACATAGCAGGAGAAAATAATTGAGAAATAAACTGGCTCGTAGGTTTACCCCAGGGGGTGGGAGGTATCTGTACTCCTTCAGAGGGCAGCCATGTATGACCTGGGTTTGCCTTGCATCAGGGGATTAAATTAAAAGGCTTTTATTTTTTAAAGTCTAGGCTCAGTGAAGGAGGAGCTGGGTTAATAGAGAGTGACACTGAGGGAGGAGAAAAGTAGCCCAACCCTGTAGTAGAAAGAGTTGGAGTGTGAGTGCTTTGTGTATGCATGTTTGGCAAGTAGGGGGACTAGGGAGGAGGAGAGGGAGAAACCTCTGCTCTGGTTTCCTGAAGTCCCTGGAGGGGGCAGAGCTGAGAGCATCCCAGTGGCAACCATGATAGACTGAAAGCTGGGGTCCCTTTGCAGTTTTCCAGCATCATACCAGCCTTAATGTGGGTAAACCCCAAAATCACTAAGGCTGGATTTTCTGCCTAATGTTTTCAATTTGATTGGCAGTCTAGATTTAATTTGATTTAGAAAAATAATCGGACTCTCTCCTACATCTAGTATATCAGAACAAAATTTTACTTAAAACTCTAAAAGGTGTGTTCTCAATAAGGGTGATGTCATCCCCAAGGGGAATCCAATTAGTTCTTGGGGAGGGTTGTAAAAAGTCCTACTCCCCCCTTTTATGTGCAAGCCACAGATATACATATAGTCCATAAACAGCTACAGAGTCTATCTGTGGTATATCATGGGGTGATTAGGAAAAAATGTTTAAAAATGCCTCTTTAACAAGAGGTGTGAAAATGAAAATCAGTTGAGAAATGCTGCTTTAAAGCCTCAGATTCTCAGAGAAATATTCAGAGTTACAAGGGTCGGAGAGGGAGATATGAAGTGCCATTTAGGAGGGAAGATGAGTGTGCAATACTTGCAGGAACAGAAGGAAGTGAGGAGAAGGACAAGTATATAGCATCGTAAAAAAGAACTTCTGTTTTGCTGTTTAGATGGACACTCACATACAGAAAACAATAAATTAGTTAAGTTCATTTCTCTAACCTAGGAGATATTGTTATAAGCTCTTTGAAATGTCTCTGCAAATGTCAGGAAACAGAAAGTTCCCCTTATGCGTGTTCAACACATTCTCTCTCTCATGCAGGATCTGCCTATTGTTGGGCATGAAATCTGAGCATCTCTTGCAGTTTGGCTTTAGGTGTCCTCCTTCCCAGAGTCATGTTAATACAGTCCCACACTCTGCTCCCTCCATAAACACTTGCTGTCAGAATCCCTGGAAAGTTTAATTGCTTTTAAGTTTCCTCCAAATTGTAAAAGGACCAGATAAGGATGAGATGCTTTGGTTCTTTTTGGCTGAGGCTTAATTTATTACTATTATTTTAATTTTAATTTTTTTGTTTTTTTTGAGGTATAGTTGATGTACAATGTTACATAAATTTCAGGTATACAACATAATGATTCACAACTTTTAAAGGTTATATTCCATTTATAGTTATTATAAAATATTGACTAAAGTCCCTGTGTGGTACTATATTTCCTTGTAGCTTATTTGTTTTATATACATAGTTGTTTGTACCTCTTAATCCCATATCTTGCCCCTTCCCTCTTCCTCACTGGTAACCACTAGTTTGTTCTGCTTATCTGTGAGTCTGTTTCTTTTTTTAAAAAATATTAATTCATTTGTTTCATTTTTTTAGAATACACATATAAGTGATAATATACAGTATTTGTCTTTCTCTGTCTGACTTATTTCACTTAGCGTATTCCCCTCCAGGTCATCCATGTTGTTGCAAATGACAAAATTTCATTCATTTTCTATGGCTGAGTAATATTCTATCACATATATATGCCACATCTTTTTAATCCATTCATCTGTTGATAGATACTTAGATTGCTTCCAAGTCTTGGCTATTGTAAATAATGCTGCTGTGAACACTGGGGTGCATGTATGTTTTCAAATTAATGTTTTCATTTTTTTTTTTCAGCTATATACCCAGGAGGGGAGTTGCTAGGTCGTATGGTAGTTCTATTTTTAGTTTTTTATGAATGTCCATACTGCTGCACCAATTTACATTCCCGCCAACAGTGTACAAGGGTTCCCTTTTCTCCACATCAACTGAGGCTTAATTTAAATTTCCTAGATCAATGGTTTTCAAACTTTAGCTGCATCTGAACCACTTGGAGGTCTTGCTAAAGCTCAGGTGGCTTGCTGGCCCCTATCCCTGGACTCTTTGATTCAGGAGGCCTGGCGGGGGGGCAATAATTGACGTTTCAAATGCTCATGCTGCTGGTTGGGGACCACACTTTGAGAACCACTGCCCTTGATCAATGACTTCCCTAACTGGGTGGGTCATCAGAATCACTGAGCAGCTATCCTGGGCTCACCTCTTGAGAATCTGGGTCAGTGAGTCTAGAGAGGCACTCAGATTTTATACATTTTTATAGTCTCCCAGACAGTTCTGATAAGCATTTGGGTGTGGGAATTCCTCTTCTACGTGGCTCTGATCAGAATTATCCTCTGGCACTGAGGACTGACTGCCCTTTTGTTCTTCATTTGTGAGATATCTTTGCCGGGCAATGTATTGCTCCCAGTGGGTGATGTAATTTTGTATATTCATTTATTAATATACTCATTCTTATAAATTGAATGTTGATTGCATTCTCAATATTTCAGGGAAAAGAGCAGAGCTCTCTCTTTGGAGGTTGGTTTATGAAATCATGCTGCCCAGAGACAGAATATTAATTAGACCATTTATGAGGAAATATATAAAAAGAAAGACCCTGGATTCTGTATTCAACTGAACTGTTCAAATAAATCAAACAATGGGCCCCCGAGAAATGTATAATATTTTACTTATCATTTTGGGCTTTTCATGCAAACCTTGTCTTTGATTTGGGGCAGGAGAATCTAAAGCACTGGCAAAATTCTACTAATATTTGGGAAATCAGTTGGGGGTGCTTGGGATGGCAGTACTGATACCTGGGCTTGAAGAAAATATAATTTTTTGAACCTAATGTGATTTTCTTGAACTTATTTTGAAAGTGATTTCCAAGACTGGGTTATATGATTAAAGCTGAGATCTCTTTACCCTGGAGAAGGGGCAAGAACCACATCAGTCAATCGATTAATCAATCAATTGATCTGTCTCTGTCTATTTAATTTTCACCTCCTTCCATTGAAAATTTGTAGTAGTCCCCAGATAGACCTTAGAAAAAATCTTTCTAGAGATTTTTCTGATTTTTCTGAATTCAGGATGTTTAGCAAACCCAATCTAGGGAGAAACACAATGATTTAGGCTGTGAATGAACAAGGGAATTCTGAGAGATCATATTAGGCTACGACGGTGATACTGAGTCAGCTAAGCCTTTCTTCCTGGAAACTTGAGGACTAGAGAGTACTTATGACTCAGGGATCACAAATTATTCGTTCTGGAATTAGTTACAGATCCTCAAGGTACTAGCCCAGCAGCTGGAAAGGATATTTATCAGAGAGTCATGGATATACAATCACTTAATTATTACATTTCTGGGTATTTGGAATATATGCTATCAATTACCCATCAGGTTTCATTGCTAGGGTCAAAGACTTCAGCAACTCCTTTTCACCTCAATGAATAATCAATTCCACAGCAAAGTTTAGGCATGGGAGGCCCTGTGATGTATCTTTGGCATCCTAACAAGTTTTTTTTTTTTAATTGTTTTGTAGACTACTGTCCATGCTAATTTTACTATAATATTATTATTTTACTATAATATTATTTTTTTGCATTGTCCTGTTCATTCACTCTCCCCAATAATTGACAAGTAGAAATGCCTGCTCATAAATATCTATTGACTCAACCTAGCCACTAATGTTTAACCCCTATAACCTTCCCCAACGTGACACCTTGGAAGCAACGATACATGAAATTTTACTCACGTATATACAGATATCCACTTCTGTCATGTCACTGAAAGATATTTATTTCATGATCAAAAGCAGTGACTCATGAAAGTCTAACCGGATTTCCATTCATTCCTTATATTCCAAGATGCCTGATGGTCTACTGCTGAGTTGTGACAGCTCTATTAGTCTCCCACTTTAGGGTTCTGAGTGGGAGTGTGGTCTTTGTCACTTTAAACCCTGTAGGAGAAGGGGGTCAAAGGGCGTGGAGGTAGAGGATAAGGGGGAGTAAACAGATGTGCACTGACTGTGAAGAGAGGTGACTTGCAGGAGGGATAGTGGGGACAGATGAGATTGGAAGAGGAGCAGGTATCAAGCAAAGATTGTTTCCCCCAAAGAATAACGGTAAAAACTTTTCTCTCTGCTTCAGAATGGGTGCAACCCTTGAAGAATTGGGGGAGATTCTGATCTTCTGAGCTTCAGTGGTGAAACATCAACACTGAAAAATTGTCAGTCAGATTGCATCCAAAGTCATCATGCTAAATGAATGCATTTTATTTTTAGGGTATGAAAACCAGATAAGCGTTGTTCAGGAGTGTGTGGCTTGGAGTGGAAATTAACACAAGCTTAGCCATATCTTTTCATGTCTGTTGGTGTTAATACTGTCCCTCTTAAAGCAGAGAATGTCAGAGACCCAGACAAGTATCATTTGATTACACACGTATCCTGGTGCTTTGTCACCATTGAGTGTTCTGTAAATGCTCCTGAGTGGTGTTTTCACCACAAATGCTTGTTTCAAAGAGATATGTGTTAGAAATGGTCATTGGTTTCAAGCAGGGAAACATTTGCAGTAAATATGTCTTATTAAATATGTGATAGGCATTGGAGACACAAATTTCCTGTGCTTAATAACTACAAAGGATCTTTGATAATAAGCCCCGGCCCTCACTTTCAAAAGTTTCTATTTTAGTGGGAAAGAGGGAACACAGGCAAATCACTATCCTGAGAGACTTAAAAAATGGCTGGGTTGACTCATTGTTTAAATGGGACAGGATCTTAGATCTCTTATCTTTTGATGGCAGACAGAGATGGAGGATTGGAGAAAAGCAAGGAAAATGAACCTTTCATTTTCTTGATGAGGTTATACCAATAACAACAGCAGACTCTATAATGAAAGTCAGAAATGTTAACCCAAGTGGACATAAGGAAGGCCGGTGTTTTTTTTTTCATAAGTTCCCTTGGGTTCCACAGTGTTATTTCTTCCACACTATTGGCATATCTTTCCTGTACAAATAATTCCCTTTGGAGTTAATGAAATACTCATTTAACTGTACCATAAGTCATATATGTTTCCCAAACATGAGAAGCCATGACTGAACTCATAGTTAGCTAGCTAAGCAGAGTAAGAAGATATCTTGGAATTGAATTGCAATTGTAAATATTGTTTGCTGTGATCAAAACTCCCATAAAACAGCAATTAATTTTAGATAATTACTACTTGGAAACTACATAATTGCATGTTTCCCTCTGGAGTCACCTTGCCTTTGTGCAGAGTATTTAATCGTTTATGCAGATAACCTGAAAGGGAAGGGCATTTATAGTAGAATTAAGCACTGCAGCCATATGACATTCTAAATTGCAATATGGGAGGCCACTGAGATTTGTAATCACGTTAGTTATTATATCTTTGGAATTAAATCTGGTAAGACAAATAAGTTTTAGTCCTGGGTTAGTTACATATGATCCTCCCTTCTCAGCATATAAAAGAGTTGCATATGTGCAAATCAGAGGACCATTCTTGGAGGTGAAATAGTTTTTCGTCCACCTTGTGCTTGTGGCAAGACTAAACTTGGGAGATTTACACATGCAGCTTGCCCAGCAGGAATGCCCCATGTTCTCAGCAGCATGGTGCTCAACACACAGGCTACAGAGTCACATCCTTTGGCTTGGAAGCTTTGTTCTGCCACTTCTGTGCTGAACAAGTTATATCATTTTTGAACTTTAGTTTCATCACCTATAAAATGGAAATAATAAAGTACCTGCTTGGGAAGATTGTAGGGACTTTTACGAACTAATATATGTAAAATGCTTAGTATGGTGCCTAAATTGGGTAGATGTTTATTTTTATTATGTTTAGTTTTGTAATGGCAATTTCTTCCCTAAGACAAACACTGTAAAATTTAAACTGACTCCCAAATTTTGCTTCAGTTGTGCTGTCTCATTCTCTTTTCAAAGAGATTTAGTTTGAATTAGCCAAATACGCATTATGATCCTTAAATAAGATGATACATGTTGTATTTTTTTGTTTCTTTGTTTGTTTTTTAACATCTTCATTGGAGCATAATTGCTTTACAATGGTGTGTTAGTTTCTGCTGTATAACAAAGTGAATCAGCTATACATATACATATATCCCCATATCTCCGCCCTCTTGCGATTCCCTCCCACCCTCCCTATCCCACCCCTCCAGGTGGTCACAAAGCACCGAGCTGATCTCCCTGTGCTATGCAGCTGCTTCCCACTAGCTATCGGTTTTACATTTGGTAGTGTATATATGTCCTTGCCACTCTCTCACTTCATCCCAGCTTACCCTTCCTCCTCCCCGTGTCCTCAAGTCCATTCTCTATGTCTGCATCTTTATTCCTGTCCTGACCCTAGGTTCTTCAGAACCTTTTTTTTTTTTCCCTTAGATTCCATATATATGTGTTAGCATATGGTATTTGTTTTTCTCTTTCTGACTTACTTCACTCTGTATGACAGGCTCTAGGTCCATCCACCTCACTACAAATAACTCAATTTCGTTTCTTTTTATGGCTGAGTAATATTCCATTGTATATATGTGCCATATCTTCTTTATCCATTCATCTGTCGATGGACACTTAGGTTGCTTCCATGCCCTGGCTATTGTAAATAGAGCTGCGATGAACACTGTGGTACATGACTCTTTTTGAATTATGGTTTTCCCAGGGTATATGCCCAGTAGTGGGATTGCTGGGTCGTATGGTAGTTCTATTTTTAGTTTTTTAAGGAACCTCCATACTGTTCTCCATAGTGGCTGTATCTTTTAAAAATAAATAAACAGATGATTGATGATTCTACTTTATCCTAGAACCCATTTTTGGATTGGGTTGTTTGTTTTTTTTGATATTGACCTGCAGGAGCTGCTTGTATATTTTGGAGATTAATCCTTTGTCAGTTGCTTCGTTTGCAAATATTTTCTCCCTTTCTGAGGGTTGTCTTTTTGTCTTGTTTATGGTTTCCTTTGCTGTGCTAAAGATTTTAAGTTTCATTAGGTCCCATTAGTTTATTTTTCTTTTTATTTCCATTTCTCTAGGAGGTGGGTCAAAAAGGATCTTGCTGTGATGTATGTCATAGAGTGTTCTGCCTATGTTTTCCTCTAAGAGTTTTATAGTGTCTGGTCTTACATTTAAGTCTTTAATCCATTTTGAGTTTATTTTTGTATATGGTGTGAGGGAGTGTTCTAATTTCATTCTTTTACATGTAGCTGTCCAGTTTTCCCAGCACCACTTATTGAAGAGGCTGTCTTTTCTCCATTGTATATTCTTGCCTCCTTTATCAAAAATAAGGTGACCATAGGTGCGTGGATTTATCTCTGGGCTTTCTATCCTTTCCATTGATCTATATTTCTGTTTTTGTGCCAGTACCATACTGTCTTGATTACTGTAGCTTTGTAGTATAGTCTGAAGTCAGGGAGCCTGATTCCTCCAGCTCCGTTTTTCTTTCTCAAGATTGCTTTGGCTATTCGGGGCCTTTTGTGTTTCCATACAAATTGTGAAATTTTTTGTTCTAGTTCTGTGAAAAAGGCCATTGGTAGTTTGATAGGGATTGCATGGAATCTGTAGATTGCTTTGGGTAGTATAGTCATTTTCACAATGTTGATTCTTCCAATCGAAGAACATGGTATATCTCTCCATCATCTTTAATTTCTTTCATCAGTGTCTTATAGTTTTCTGAATATAGGTCTTTTCTCTCCTTAGGTAGGTTTATTCCTAGGTATTTTATTCTTTTTGTTGCAATGGTAAATGGGAGTGTTTCCTTAATTTCTCTTTCAGATTTTTCATCATTAGTATATAGAAATGCAAGAGATTTCTGTGCATTAATTTTGTATCCTGCTACTCTACCAAATTCATTGATTAGCTCTAGTAGTTTTCTGGTAGCATCTTTAGGATTCTCTCTGTATACTATCCTGTCATCTGCAAACAGTGACAGTTTTACTTCTTCTTTTCTGATTTGGATTCCTTTTATTTCTTTTTCTTCTCTGACTGCTGTGGCTAAAACTTCCAAAACTATGTTGAATAATAGTGGTGAGAGTGGGCATCCTTGTCTTCTTACTGATTTTAGAGGAAATGGTTTCAGTTTTTCGCCATTGAGAATGATGTTGGCTGTGGGTTTGTCATATATGGCCTTTATTATGTTGAGGTAAGTTCCCTCTATGCCTACTTTCTGGAGGGTTTTTATCATAAATGGGTATTGAATTTTGTCAAAAGCTTTTTCTGCATCTATTGAGATGATCATATGGTTTTTCTCCTTCAATTTGTTAATATGGTGTATCACGTTGATTGATTTGCATACATTGAAGAATCCTTGCATTCCTGGGATAAACCCCACTTGATCATAGTGTCTGAGCCTTTTAATGTGCTGTTGGATTCTGTTTGCTAGTATTTTGTTGAGGATTTTTGCATCTATGTTCATCAGTGATATTGGCCTGTAATTTTCTTTCTTTGTAACATCTTTGTTTGGTTTTGGTGTCAGGGTGATGGTGGCCTTGTAGAATGAGTTTGGGAGTGTTCCTCCCTCTGCTATAATTTGGAAGAGTTTGAGAAGGATAGGTGTTAGCTCTTCTCTAAATGTTTGATAGAATTCACCTGTGAAGCCATCTGGTCCTGGGCTTTTGTTTGTTGGAAGATATTTAATCACAGTTTCAATTTCAGTGCTTGTGATTGGTCTGTTTATATTTTCTATTTCTTCCTGGTTAAGTCTCGGAAGGTTGTGCTTTTCTAAGAATTTGTCCATTTCTTCCAGGTTGTCCATTTTATCGGCATATAGTTGCTTGCAGTAATCTCTCATGATCCTTTGTATTTCTGCAGTGTCAGTTGTTACTTCTCCTTTTTCATTTCTAATTCCGATGATTTGTGTCTTCTCCCTTTTTTTCTTGATGAGTCTGGCTAATGGTTTATCAATTTTGTTTATCTTCTCAAAGAACCAGCTTTCAGTTTTATTGATCTTTGCTATTGTGTCCTTCATTTCTTTTTCATATTTTTGTGATCTGATCTTTATGATTTCTTTCCTTCCGCTAACTTTGGGGTTTTTTTGTCCTTCTTTCTCTGATTGCTTTAGGTGTAAGGTTGGATTGTTTATTTGAGATGTTTCTTGTTTTTTGAGGTAGGATTGTATTGCTATAAACTTCCCTCTTAGAACTGCTTTTGCTGCATCCCATAGGTTTTGGGTCATCCTGTTTTCATTGTCATTTGTTGCTAGGTATTGTTTGATTTCCTCTTTGGTTTCTTCAGTTATCTCTTGGTTATTTATTAGCATATTGTTTAGCCTCCATGTGTTTGTATTTTTTACAGATTTTTTCCTGTAATTAATATCTAGTCTCACAGCTTTGTGGTCGGAAAAGATATTTGATATGATTTCAAATTTCTTAAATTTACCAAGGCTTGATTTGTGACCCAAGATATTATCTGTCCTGGCGAATGTTCCATGAGCACTTGAGAAGAAAGTGTAATCTGCTGTTTTTGGATGGAATGTCCTATTAATATCAATTAAATCTATCTGGTCTATTGTGTCATTTAACGCTTGTGTTTCCTCATTTATTTTCATTTTGGATGATCTGTCCATTGGTGAAAGTGGGGTGTTAAAGTCCCCTACTATGATTGTGTTACTGTCGATTTCCCCTTTTATGGCTGTTAGCATTTGCCTTATGTATTGAGGTGCTCCTATGTTGGGTGCATAAATATTTAAAATTGTTACACCTTCTTCTTGGATTGATCCCTTGATCATTATGTAGTGTCCTTCTTTGTCTCTTATAATGGTCTTTATTTTAAAGTCTGTTTTGTCTGATATGCGAATTGCTACTCCAGCTTTCTTTTGATTTCCTTTTGCATGTTATATCTTTTTCCATCCCCTCACTTTCAGTCTGTATGTGTCCCTAGGTCTGAAGTGGGTCTCTTGTAGACAGCATATATATGGGTCTTGTTTTTGTATCCATTCAACCAGTCTATGTCTTTTGGTTGGAGCATTTAATCCATTTACATTTAAGGTAGTTATCGATATGTATGTTCCTATTACCATTTTCTTAATTGTTTTTGGTTTGTTAATGTAAGTCTTTTCCTTCTCTTGTGTTTCCTGCTTAGCGAAGTTCCTTTAGCATTTGTTGTAGAGCTGGTTTGGTGGTGCTGAATTCTCTTTGCTTTTGCTTGTGTGTAAAGGTTTTAATTTCTCCGTTGAATCTGAATGAGATCCTTGCTGGGTAGAGTAATCTTGGTTGTAAGTTTTACCCTTTCATCACTTTAAATATGTCCTGCCACTCCCTTCTGGCTTGCAGAGGTTCTGCTGAAAGATTAGTTGTTAACCTTACGGGGATTCCCTTGTTAATTGTTGCTTTTCCCTTGCTGCTTTTAATACTTTTTCTTTGTAATTAATTTTTGATAGTTTGATTAATATGTGTCTTCACGTGTTTCTCCTTGGATTTATTCTGTATGGGACTCTGTGCTTCCTGGACTTGATTGACTGTTGCCTTACCCATATTAGGGAAGTTTTCAACTATAATCTATTCAAATATTTTCTCAGTCCCTTCTTTTTTCTCTTCTTCTTCTGGGACCCCTATAGTTCGAATGTTGGTGCATTTAATGTTGTCCCAGATGTCTCTGAGACTGTCCTCAATTCTTTTCATTCTTTTTTCTTTATTCTGCTCTGCAGTAGTTATTTCCACTATTTTTGTTTAAAATCTTTATTGGAGTATAATTGCTTTACAATGGTGTGTTAGTTTCTGCTTTATAACAAAGTGAATCAGCTATACGTATACGTATAACCGCATATCTCCTCCCTCTTGTGTTTCCTTCCCACCCTCCCTATCCCACCCCTGTAGGTGGTCACAAAGCCCCGAGCTGATCTCCCTGTGCTATGCAGCTGTTTCCCACCAGCTATCTATTTTACATTTGGTAGTATTTATAAGTCCATATATTTCCACTATTTTATCTTCCAGGTCACTTATCCGTTCTTCTCCCTCAGTTATTGTGCTATTGATTCCTTGCAGAGAAGTTTTAATTTCATTTATTGTGTTGTTCATCATTGTTTGTTTGCTCTTTAATTCTCTTAGGTCCTTGTTAAACATTTTTGTATTTTCTCCATTCTATTTCCAAGATTTTGGATCACGTTTACTATCATTACTCTGAATTCCTTTTCAGGTAGACTGCCTATTTCCTCTTCATTTGTTTGGTCTGGTGGATTTTTATTTTGCTCCTTCATCTGCTGTGTATTTCTCTGTCTTCTCATTTTGCTTAACTTACTATGTTTGGGGTGTCCTTTTCGCAGGCTGCAGGTTCATAGTTCCTGTTGTTTTTGGTGTCTGCCCCCAGTGGGTAAGGTTGGTTCAGTGAGTTGTGTAGGCTTTCTGGTGGAGGGGACTGGTGACTGTGTTCTGGTGGATGAGGCTGGATCTTGTCTTTCTGGTGGGCAGGACCACGGCCGGTGGTGTGATTTTGGGGTGTCTGTGAACTTATGATTTTAGGCAGCCTCTCTGCCAATGGGTGGGGTTGTGTTCCTGTCTTGCTAGTTGTTTGGCATAGGGTGTCCAGCACTGGAGCTTGCTGGTCATTGAGTGGAGTTGGGTCTCAGTGTTGAGTTGGAGATCTCTGGGAGAGCTTTCGTCGTTTGATATTATGTGGGGGCTGGGAGGTCTCTGGTGGACCAATGCCCTGTACTTGGCTCTCTCATGTCAGAGGCTCAGGCCTGACACCTGGACAGAGCACCAAGACCCTCTTGGGAAGTGTGAGGTCTTCTGCCAGCATTCAGTAGGTGTTCTGTAGTAGTTGTTCCACATGTAGATGTAGTTTTGATGTATTTGTGGGGAGGATGGTGATCTCCACGTCTTACTCCTCCGCCATCTTGAAGGCGCCCTTCTGATACATGTTTTAAAAGCATTTCTATGTTTGCACTTTTGGATAATTAAAAAATATAACCGGTACACCTATTTATTATGTCCACCATAAAAATATGCATTGGAAGGCTGCAGTTTAAAAGCAGAAGGAGAATTTTTTTTTTCAGTCATCAAAATTGTTCAAAGTCTTTTCAAGGACTCCTTCTTTGTTAAATTCTACGTGCAAGATTCCTTTTGAGGGGTTCAGATTTAAATTTCTCTCATCTTTTAAAAGGCAATATTCTACATCCCTTAAAGGACATATTTTATTGGACATTTCCATCCAAATTTAATGACAATTTCTCCTTTAAATAATTTTTGGGTTTCTCAAGTCTGTATTTTATTTGTGGAACAAACAGTTCGTGCGATAATCTCCTGACTGTTCACTAGTATATTCTTTATTGCTTTATGGGAAAGTTCTCAGTAATCACAGGGCTGTGAGAAGGGCCTTGACTCTCTAGTCTGGACAAAGTTAAATGTTATGAACTAAATATGCATCTGCCGTTACCGATGCCTGCACAACCCCTGTCTCTTACTATCATATCAAGAATCTAGGCAGGTATGAATGGTCTTCTGCAAAGTAGAGAACAATTCACAAGGGTATAAAGCAAGCCTGTATTCTGCCCCCCCTTTTATTATATTTTAAAAGTTACTTATAAATTTCGATGGTATGGAGGCATGGCCTCCCATCATAAAGAAGTTTTTTTTATGCAGACAGTATGGTTTAACTGTCATGCACCAGGAAAGGCTTTTGTGCAGGACTGGTCCTATTAACTCACTGTGTCTAAAGGAATGACATAAGTTCCACTATCATATTTTTTGGAATCTAAGATGCCATTAATTGTAAATTTCACCAAAGATTTATTAACGTGTTTTAAAAATATTGTATTTGATGTTTTCAGTAAACAAAAGAGCTTCTCATTTCAGAGATGTCAACATGTGAGAAACAATGCATGTGTATTTTATAACTGGGCAATAAGCTAATGGGGCATGAGGAGTTCTTAAAGGACTCTGGAAATGCTGCTTGGTGGGCTCATGCCAAGACTCCATCTCTGCTCTGGCAAGTACCTACATGGATACTTCTCTACTGAAATGAACACCAGTGATGAAATCTCTTGAAGGGGTGGTCTGGATACAACATTGTATTAAATGTTGAAGTTCTTTATAGGGTTGAGAACATTCCATGTCTCCCAGGGAACCTGAGAGGAGGCATACCAATGCTATAAATCAATTCAAATGATAAAAATCTTGCATTCAAGTTTGGATAAGAATCATATTGACACTTGCAAATAGTGGACTAAATTAGAGTGAAGTTTGAAAGAATATATTTATTTTTTATGAGTCTCAAGTGGGGAATATCAGTAGAGAAGAATTTGGTGGAAATACATAAGTGGGAAATAAAATATTTAGAAACATGTGTAAAAGGTTGGAAAATGTTGAGTAGGAGTTGTAAGGAAAAAATCTACTTTACTGGAGGAGATATATATATAAGGTTTAGTACATAAAAATAAAATATATAAGATATAAATATAAAATACATAAGCACAAACTATTCAGTAAGACAAGGTTCCAAACAGAAGTGTTCTTATTCTGGAGATCATAAGAATAAGATAAATTGAAGTTGACCAAATAAATCAAAAGCTGCCTGATGCTGTTTTGTACAGCTATGAAGACCCCCTATTCCTATTAGTGAGATTATAATAAAAGAAATGACATGGAGATGAAATAAACATTTTTTAGGGGTGAAATTACATACGGCCAAGTTAGCTCTACCTTCGGGCAAGGTTTGACAATGGGCCTGGGACAGAGGGTGAGATCCCCAGGTCACCACGTTGTGGAGACCATTAGGACTTATGCTCCCAGAGACTTCAGTGCATTCCTTAGGTTATAAGGATTTGTGTCAGGTGGCTGCCTCAGTGGATTTTCTTGCCATGAGTAGCCATTAAGGCTTGCTGCATCCATTCAAAAAGATTAGTTCAGGCATAAGAGAGAGTTGCCAGACCTGCTTCAATTCCAATCCACTGCTCCCTTCCCCACCCTCATACTCTGCAAAATTACTTTCACTAATTTATGGTTTGACATTCTGTCCTTGGTTTATACTAAGGGATATTATACAAAAGAAAAAAAATTCTTATACAAGCCCATTAATGCATATACTGTGTTTCATATACTGAAAATGTTGTCTTCTATATCCCTTCCAGTCCTGTTTTAAGGCCTGTGAAAAATTCTTCTTTTTACATGACTAAAAACAAGCCATGTATCTGATTTTTAAAATCCATTTATTAGAAGATACCCAGACACTTGGAAATAAAATTTTAGCTCAATTTTAATAGCAGCGTAGAACATGTATGTAAGTCTAGCTTTCCTTTGGGTCTTCATATTCTATCTCAATTTACATTTTCCCAGGCCCTAATTTTTCATTTACAGTTGACCCCTGGACAGTGAAGCCCCTCTATCCCCATCCTTGAAGTCAAAAATCTGTACATAACTTTACAGTTGGCCCTCTGTGTCTGTGGATTCAACCAGCCTCGGATCTTGTAGTACTGTAGAACATATTCATTGAAAAAAAATCCAAGCATAAGTGGGCCCCACAGTTGAAAACTGTGTTAAGGGTCAACTGTATTTATATTTTAGTGTAAGTAATCTTGTGAGCTGTTTCAAATAATCTGTGTAACAAAGCTTGTTATAAATAAACATGCACAATATAACACTTATAAAAAATTAAATATATTTTGCTTTTGCCTTTTAATCTCATTTTTGTTTGGTTTAGTGTGGTTTGATATGGTGAACAGTCAGCATGTTAGTTATAAAAAATGTGCATCGAAGAAGTCGGAAGTCGGATTTGTTAGAAAGAAAAACTGGTGAAAAATAATGTCTGTTCCATGGGCTGAGTAAAATTTTGGTAATATAGGGCAATTTCAAAGTTATTTATGGGATTATGTAGTCAATTCCTTTTGTATCTTGTTCCTCTTGGTCTTTAAAATTGTTTTCGCTGGCTATGCAGTGTGTTATTCCTTGTTAATATAATCACCTCTGTGAGTTGATCTGTCTCTTATGGGAAACAAAACTTCTAGCTAAGATCTCCAGGGAGAACCTTGATGGATCATGAGAGAAGGATGAGTCATGAGGAAGGGGACCTACGTTTTTCTTACCAGCTTAGAGGAAGGTTATTACAATAATTATGAAGGTCCTGTGTAGGAAAAACAAAAGCCATAAATACATATTATATGAACAGTTCTTAGTTAAATACATTATGGGGTCTTTTGGGATTAAAAAAAAACCTTTTGAAGCCCTGTGCTTTTATTTAAAGAGCAGCTAAGTGGCTTACCCATTGTCTCACAGTGCTCTGGTGGCAACGTTGAGACTGCGTTCAGCTCTCTGGAGGCTCAGCCCGTGTTCTTGCCCTATCAACCCTAAACCAAATATGGAAGAGACTGTAATTCTAACTTTGGGAGTGACAGTCATTCTGTTTATGTGGTATTGTGCAAATGTTCTTAGGGATTTGGAAAATAAGATTGAATTTTAATTTTGTGTGTATTTGGATAATTTTATCTGACTCATCCCTATGATACACTTTTTAGAAGAATGTATATTCTATATAGAACTATGACTGGTGAAATAATCAGTTGGTTTAAATCAGTAAATATCACTCTTAGTCATTAGCATAGAGTTAAGACTATATAGGCTTTGGAACCTGGCAGACTAAATTTGAATCCTGATTCTGCCACATAGTAGCTGAGTGACCTTGGTCAAGTTCCTTAACCCCTCTGTACATCAGTTTCCTCATCTGTATAATGGAGATCAGATTAGGAACTACCTCATTTTTATGAGAGTTAAATGAATGAATGCATAAGTATTTTTAATAGTGCCTGGTACAGTAAGAAATCAGTAAATGTTAACTTTTATCTCTCTATTTCTCTATTTTTGATTTTTAGATTACTATATGCACAGATTTCCCATGGTTTGCTATACTTGAATAGCAAAACAGGGTATAGAAGTGAATATGAGTGAGCTAAAAACCATGCAAGGAAATACAAAGGTCGTCTAATTTGAGGAACTATTCAATTCATAAAGGTTTATTGTAACATTCCACCAAGTGGTCGTTTCAACTGTGCTTAAATTTTAAAGGATGAGGAATTCACCTTTTCCTGAGACAGTCTATTCCATTTGGACAGTTTTACATTAAAATGTTATCTACATATTGAGCTGAAATCTGTCTTTCTGTTTTTGTTTTTTTTGGCCGCACCGGCATGCCATGCAGGATCTTAGTTCCCCCACCAGGGATGGAACCCATGCCTCCGTGCAGTGGAAGCTCAGAGTCCTAACCACTGGACCACCAGGGAAGTCCCTATCTTTCTCTTGCTTCCATTGCTTCTAGTCCTTTCTTTTGGAATGGCACAGGGCAAATTTAACTGTCCTTTCAAGTAACAGTCTCTAAATATTTGAAGAGAGCTTTCACATGGTATCAGCTCCTTCCATTTTCTCCTTTAAAGAGAAATGAATAGTTGAGACACACTATTCAACTGTTTCCCGCTGTGTCTCTGTCTTTCTCTGCCTCTCTGTCTCTCTCTGTCTCTCTGTCTGTCTTTTACACACACACACATACACACACACCCACACACCCTCTGCTTTTTCCCCCAAGTTATCTCATCTATAATAATCTTAATCAACAATTGATATGTATAATTTTTGCCATGATTCCATGCCAGAATCTAAAGTCCCTTGCATATTTTCTAGATGGTGATTGATGGACAGATAAATTAATCCCGCAGGAACTTTTTGCAGAAAACCTCATCAGGATGCACAGCCGCTTTTGAAAATGGTGACGTGTAATCTAAAATATCTGATGCTTCTAAGACATTAGAACATGGGGTCAACTTTTAGCCTCAATGGTAAAGAAACCATAATCTTAATATACAACTCTCCTATTCCTTTGGTTATGAATTTGAAAACTGCATTCATCTTGAAGTTCTTTAAAATCTGAATTTTTGCTAATTTGATTTTCCTTACCATTGTTAGATACAGGTCAAAAAAGGTTTCAGTTGTCTAAATATGTGCCTCCCCTCCAGCCTGGTGCAATCAATGGATCATAATATCAGAGGTCTGGATCATAATTTCATTGTAAGGATGGATGTTAATACTTAACTCACATGTGTTTTAATGTATAGGTTATCTTAAATAACATGCGTGCAGTTCTTAGTGTCATGCCTGACACAAAGTAGTTGCTTAGTAAATAAAAACTAATGGGACTGATGCATTTCTGGTTCAAAAGGAAACCCCATTGTATACCACTTTCTCTAATGTTCCAGACATAACAAAATAGTCCAGACGTGTTCCTGAGTATGGCGTATTGTTCAAGAAGCCAGAAATATAAACGTGCCCTGTTATTCCCCATTTTTCATTCTATGGAATTCCACTTTCCAGAAATAACCATTGTTGACAGCTTGGTTTGTATTGTGTCCTTCAAGACATTTTGTTTTCATAAACATGTATGTATGTGTATAATCTGTACAATATGAATATTTATGCAAGTAAGCGTCCACATATATGAGTGTTGTTCTTTTACAAGTGGGATCATATTACATACTATACTGCAGTTCACTTTATTCACTTAAAACACTATGGACATATTTCCACAGACTAAAAATGGACACACCTCATCTTTTTAATATCTACACAGCACTCCATTATATGGATGTACTGTGCTTTAGTTAATAATCCCTTAATGACAGATATTTAGAATGTATCCATGTACTTGCAAATGTAAGCAATGCAACAATAAACGTCCTTGGACAGATATTTTTGAACACTTAAGTAAGCCTTGAGGACATATTCTTAAAAGTGAAATAGCTGGGTCAAAGGACAAAAGTATTCAAATCGAAATAGTTCTTGCCAAATGGACCTTCGAAAATCTGTACCAGAGTGCACTTCCACACACAGTGCATTCATTTATTCTTTCGCTCAGTAGCAGAGTTTCCGTTATCCCCACACTCTCACCAGTACTGTGCATTATCCACTTTTTTCTTAATTTTTGCTGATTTGGTTAGTGAAAAATGATAGCCTACTGATGGTTTAATTTGCATTCTAAAACCATGAGTCAAATTGAGCATCTTAAAATGTGTTTATTGGCTATCTGTATTTCTTCTGTGAACCTGCCAGATGAATTCATTGTCCATTGTTCTATTGGATTGGCAGTCTTTTTCTTATTGATTTTAAAAATCAATAATGTATTTAGGTCTCTACTGCAAAATTCGTTTCCTAGTTTGTTGTTTAGAGAGAGGCCAGCCATTTAATGATTATATGATTATTTGAAGCAGCATGCTACTGTGGAAAGATGCTAGTCTCTAGGGTGAGAACACACAAGTTCTAGCTCTTGTTCTGTCTCTCGCGTGCTCCATGATTTTGGTTTTCTCATCTGAAAAATGTGGAAACTAATACCTAACTGTGAGAGTGCTGCAAAGACTTAGTGAGATAATGTACATGAAAGCATTTAATGGACTCTAAAATGCTTTGCAGATGTAATGTGTTGTTATTTTTATGATATCCATGGAATGGCTCATCTGAGAAAAGGAAAGTTTTTTGCCTTCTCCTTAAACTCTGGTTTCTTGCTTCGTACGTCCAAAGCCAACCTCTTTACGCATGGCAAATTTATAAGTATTGACTTCAGGGTAAGGACAGGTTATGCTAAGTCTTTTCTATCCCGCACTGGTCAGGTATCATCAGGAGAAACTGAGCTCATTTCTGGGGACTGTGCTTTCACGAGAGAATTAATGTTCTGGAAAGTACTGGGTGAGAAGGTGCCAGGGAGGAAAGGGCCAGGAAATAGTGTTATAAAGACTAGAAAAGCTCATCTTAGAAAAAAGAAAGAGTCACAAGGAGTTACTATTTTACTTTAATATTTGAAAGTCTGTTTCCTTGAGCAGGGAATAGACTTGTTTTTCATTGTCCTACAGAGAAGATCTAGTACTTACAGTCATCAATTTGCTATGTCTATAAGGAACACCTTTCTGGCAATTCCACCTGTTTGACAATGAAACAAACTGTGTCAAAACAGTGACCTTCTCATTACTGGATGTATATAAGCAGAAGTAGAATGCCAGGAATGTTTTAGAAGGGATTTCTGAGTTGGAAGACAGTGATTTCTGAGGCATCTGCATTGCTTGGCCATGCAGTTGTATTCATTCTTATAATTTTTGAGGCTATACCATTTGCCTAGTTCTGAGTTGGGTGTTGTGAACAATACAAAAAAATGTAAGATGTGATCAAGAAGTTATTCTCCGATAGGAAAACACCTGTGGAAGAGTAGAGAGAGGACTGAATCAGGAGTCAGAAGATTCCAGAAGCTAGAGAGATTCTTCCGTTACATCCATTTCCACAGTCACTGTTATCTGGGAGCCTTCTTTGCTGATTTTCTTCTCTCATACTCTCCTTTTACTTTTCCTTCTTATCTGGATTACTCTGAATGTTTTCTATTTTTATTTTTTTACATATTTATGTATTAATAATATAAAAAACACTCAATGAAACCACCACTTAACTCAAGGACTAGACCATTGAAAGTAACCTGCCTGTACACACTGTGTTCTCTTATCCCAAGTCCCTGTCTCCTCATCAGATATTATCATTGAGCTGAACTTCATATTTATCTTTCCCTTAATATTTTTTATCGAAATACAGTTGACTTACAACATTATATTAGTTTCAGGTATACAACATAGTGATTCAATATATTTATAGATTATACTCCATTTAAAGTTATTATAAAATAATGGCCATATTCCCTGTGCTGTACAATATATCCTTGTAGCTCATTTATTTTATATATAGTAGACTGTACCTCTTAATCCCCTACCTTATCTTCCCTTTCCCCCTTTCCTTTATCTACTGGTAACCACTAGTTTGTTCTCTATATCTGCGAGTCTGTTTCTGTTTTGTTATATTCATTCATTTGTTTCATTTTTTAGACTACATACAGTATTTGTCTTTCACTGTCTGACTTATTTCACTAAACATAATACCCTCCAGGCCATCCATGTTGTTGCAAATGGCAAAATTTAGCTGAGTAATATTACATTGTGTATATATATATATATGTGTGTGTATATATATGTATATGTATATATACATATATATACACATATATATATACCACTTCTTCTTTATCCATTCATGTGTTGATGGACACTTAGGTTGCTTCCATGTCTTGGCTATTGTAAATAATGCTGCGATGAACATTGGGATGCATGTATCTTTTCTAGTTAGTGTTTCTGTTTTCTTTGAATATGTACCCAGGAGTGGAATTGCTGGATCACATGGTAGTTCTATTCTTAATTTTTTTGAGGAAGCTCCATACTGTTCTCCATAGTGGCTGTACCAATTTACATTCCCACCAACAGTGAACGAGGGTTCCCTTTTCTCCACATCCTCGCCAACATTTGTTATTTGTGGTCTTTTTGATGATAGCCTTTCACAAGTGTGGGGTGATATCTCATTGCGGTTTTGATTTGCACGTCTCTGATGATTAACGATGTTAAGTATCTTTTCATGTGCCTGTTGGCCATCTGTATGTCTTCCTTGGAAAAAATGTCTATTCAGGTCTTCTGCCCATTTTTAAATCAGATTGTTTTATTGATATTGAGTTGTATGAGCTGTTTATATATTTTTGAATATTAACCCCCTTATCAGTCATGCCATTTGCAAATACTTTCTCTCATTCAGTAGGTTGTTTCTACATTTTGTCGATGGTTTCCTTTGCTGTGCAAAAGCTTTCAAGTTTAGTTAGGTCCCATTTATTTATTTTTGCTTTTGTTTCCTTTGCCCTAGGAGACATATCCATAAAAGTATTGCTACGATTTATGTCAAAGAGGGTTCTGCCTATGTTTTCTTCTAGGAGTTTTATGGTTTCCAGTCTTACATTTAGGTTTTTAATCTATTTTGAGTTTATTTTGTATATGGTGTGAGAAAATGTTCTAATTTCATTCTTTTACATGTAGCTGTCCAGTTTTCCCAGTACAATTTATTGAAGAGACATCTTTTCCCCATTGTATATTCTTGTCTCCTTTGTCCTAGACTACTTGACCATAACTGTGTGGGTTTATTTCTGGGCTCTCTATTCAGTTCCATTGATCTATGTGTCTGTTTTTGTGCCAGTACCATGGCTCTTTGATTACTGCGGGTTTGTAGTATAGTCTGAAGTCGAGTGTGATACCTTCAGCTTTGTTCCTTTTTCTCAGGCTTGCTTTGGCTCTTTGGGGACTTACGTGGTTCCATATAAATTTTAGGATTATTTGTTCTAGTTCTGTGAAAAATGTCATGGGTGTTTTGATAATGCTTGCATTAAATCTTTTGCCATTTAAAGCCACTGTTTCCTTATTGATTGTCTGTCTGGATGATCTGTCCATTGATGTAAGTGGGGTATTAAAGTCCCCTACTATTATTGTCAATTTCTCCCTTTATGTCTTTAATATTTGCTTTGCATATTTAGGTATCCTATATTAGGTGCATATATGTTAAAGAACATTACATCCTCTTCTTGTTTTGATCCCTTTATCATTATATAATGCCCTTCTTTGTCTTTTGCTATAGACTAGCGTTTACCTTGATATGAATGTTGCTACCCCAGCTTTCTTTTCATTTCCACTTGCATGAAATATATTTTTTCATCCCCTCGTTTTTGGTCTCTGTGTGTCTTTAGCTCTGAACCGAGTCTCTTGTAAGCAGCATATAGATGGGTCTTGTTTTTTTACCCAGTCACCCTAGGTCTTTTGATTGGAGCATTTAGTCCATTGACATTTAAAGTGATTATTGATAGCTATGTATTTATTGCCATTTTGCTACTTGTTTTTCTGGTTGTTTTTGTAGTTCTTCTCTGTTATTTTCTTCTTCTTTTAGTTTCTTCCCCTTGTTGTTTGATGATTTTCTTTTGTGGTACATTTGTGTTCCTTTTTCTCTAGGTTTTTTTTGTATCTATGGTAGGTTTTTGATTTGTGGTTACCATGGGGTTCATATATATTGACCTATATCTACTTATTTTAAACTGACAGTGTTTTAAATTGAAATACATTCTAAAAGATGTACATTTTTTATTCCCCTCTCTCATGTTTCGTGTTTTTGATGTCATATTTTACATCTTCACATCTATTCCTTAACTTTTTACTAAGTTACAGTTGAATTTACAAATTTTGTATTTTAATCTTCATACTAGCTTATTTAAGAGGTGGATCCACTGTCTTTACTATATATTTGCCTTTAGTAGTAGGATATTTTTTTCCCTATAAATTCTTCTCATTGTAGCCTTTTCATTTCCACTTAGAGAAGACCCTTTAACATCTCTTTTAGGGTTGGTTTAATATTGATGAGCTCTTTTAGTCTTTGCTTGTTGAGGAGTTCTTTATCTCTCCTTCAATTCTGAATGATAACCTTGCTCAGTAAAGCATCCCAGGTTGTAGCTTTTTCCCCTTCAGCACTCTAAATATATCATGCCACTCCCATCTGGCTTGCAAAGTTTCTGTAGAAAAATCAGCTGATAGTCTTACAGGGGTTCCCTTGTATGTGACTCTTTGTTTTTCTCTTGCTGGTTTTAGAATTCTCCCTTTAACTTTAACTTTTGCCATTTAAATTATGATATGTCTTTGTGTGGGTCGTTTTGGGTTCATCTTGTTGGGGACTCTGTGCTTTCTGTATGTGCATATCTGTTTCCTTCTTCAGGTTCAGGAAGTTTTCAGCCATAATTTCAACAAACACATTTTCTACCCCTTTCCCTCTTTCTTCTCCTTCTGGGATCCCTATAATGTGAATGTTAATATGCTTGATATGGTCCCAGAGGTCCCTTAAACTGTCCTTTTTTTTTTTTTTTAACATCTTTATTGGAGTATAATTGCTTTACAATGGTATGTTAGTTTCTGTTTTATAACAAAGTGAATCAGCTGTACATATACATATATCCCCATATCTCTTCCTTCTTGCGTCTCCCTCCCATCCTCCCTATCCCACCCCTCTAGGTGGTCACAAAGCACCGAGCTGATCTCCCTGTGCTATGCAGCTGCTTCCCACTAGCTATCTATTTTACATTTGGTAGTGTATTTCTGTACATGCCACTCTCTCACTTCGTCCCAGCTTACCCTTCCCCCTCCCCGTGTCTTCAAGTCCATTCTCTACGTCTGTGTCTTTATTTCTGTCCTGCCCCTAGGTTCTTCAGAACGATTTTTTTTTTTTTTTTAGTTTCCATATATATGTGTTAGCATATGGTATTTGTTTTTCTCTTTCTGACTTACTTCACTCTGTATGACAGACTCTAGGTCCATCCACCTCACTACAAATAACTCAATTTCGTTTCTTTTTATGGCTGAGTAATATTCCATTGTATATATGTGCCACATCTTCTTTATCCATTCATCTGTCGATGGACACTTAGGTTGCTTCCATGTCCTGGTTATTGTAAATAGAGCTGCAGTGAACAGTGTGGTTCATGCCTCTTTTTGAATTATGCTTTTCTCAGGGTATATGCCCAGTAGTGGGATTGCTGGGTCGTATGGTAGTTCTATTTTTACTTTTTTGAAGAACCTCCATACTGTTCCCCATAGTGGCTGTGTCAATTTACATTCCCAACCAACAGTGCAAGAGTGTTCCCTTTTCTCCACGCCCTCTCCAGCATTTATTGTTTGTAGATTTTTTGATGGTGGCCATTCTGACTGGTGTGAGGTGATACCTTATTGTAGTTTTGATTTGCATTTCTCTAATGATTAATGATGTTGAGCATCCTTTCATGTGTTTGTTGGCAATCTGTATATCTTCTTTGGAGAAATGTCTAGGTCTTCTGCCCATTTTTGGATTGGGTTGTTTGTTTTTTTGATATTGAGCTGCATGAGCTGCTTGTAAATTTTAGAGATTAATCCTTTGTCAGTTGCTTCATTTGCAAATATTTTCTCCCATTCTGAGGGTTGTCTTTTCGTCTTGTTTATGGCTTCCTTTGCTGTGTAAAAGCTTTTAAATTTCATTAGGTCCCATTAGTTTATTTTTGTTTTTATTTCCATTTCTCTAGGAGGTGGGTCAAAAAGGATCTTGCTGTGATGTATGTCATAGAGTATTCTGCCTATGTTTTCCTCTAAGAGTTTTATAGTGTCTGGTCTTACATTTAAGTCTTTAATCCATTTTGAGTTTATTTTTGTATATGGTGTTAGGGAGTGTTCTAATTTCATTCTTTTACATGTAGCTGTCCAGTTTTCCCAGCACCACTTTTTGAAGAGGCTGTCTTTTCTCCATTGTATATTCTTGCCTCCTTTATCAAAAATAAGTTGACCATAGGTGCGTGGATTTATCTCTGGGCTTTCTATCCTGTTCCATTGATCTATATTTCTGTTTTTGTGCCAGTATCATACTGTCTTGATTACTGTAGCTTTGTAGTATAGTCTGAAGTCAGGGAGTCTGATTCCTCCAGCTCCATTTTTCTTTCTCAAGATTGCTTTGGCTATTCGGGGTCTTTTGTGTTTCTATACAAATTGTGAAATTTTTTGTTCTAGTTCTGTGAAAAATGCCATTGGTAGTTTGTTAGGGATTGCATGGAATCTGTAGATTGCTTTGGGTAGTATAGTCATTTTCACAATGTGGATTCTTCCAATCCAAGAACATGGTGTATCTCTCCATCTGTTTGCATCATCTTTAATTTCTTTCATCAGTGTCTTATAGTTTTCTGCATACAGTTCTTTTGTCTCCTTAGGTAGGTTTATTCCTAGGTATAACTGTCCTCATTTTTAAAATTATGTTTTTCTTTTTGCTGTTCTGATTGGGTGATTTTCATTATTCTATCTTCCAGATCAGTTGCATTCTTTTGTATCACCTAGTCTGCTGTTAATTCTGTCTAGTGTATTTTTAGTTTCAGTTATTGTATTCTTCAGCTCTGACTGCTTCTTTTTTATATTTTCTAGTTTCTTATTAAAATTGTCACTGTGTTCACCCAGTCTTTTCACAAGTTCGGTTAGCATTCTTATTACTAATGCTTTGAACTTTTTATCTGGTAAATTATTTATCTGTTTCATTAGTTTAGTTTTGTTTTCTTGTCCTTTTATTTGAAAGAAATTTCTCCATCTTCTCATTTTGTATAACTTTGTCTCTATGAAATTATGTGAAACATTTACCTATACCAGTCTTGATGGGGTATCCTTGTCTGTGAGTGTCCCTACCTGGTCTCTGTGTGCCCAGTGACTTTGGTGGGAGAGCTGTATCTGAAGTGCGCATAAATCACATCTTCCTCTGGTGTGTGCTGGCAGGTATCACTTGGTGGGAGTTGGGCTGGAGACGGAGGGGCTTGAGCCAGAGCCAGGTGTGAGCCAGGGCTTCTTCTATGCTCAGTGGCCATCATTGCCGTGTTGTGGGCAGGATTGGGTCCTAGGGTGCTGGAGCAGAAGTCTTGAGGGTCAGGTCCAAGCTGTTTCCATGCCTTCTAAGTGTGTGCTCTCCCCACTCTCAGTAATAGCACCTTTGCCCCAGAGGGCAGCAGCACTGAAGTAAGAGGGTTTGAAGCAGGTGCCCAGGCAGGTCAGGGCATGTGCTAGGGCTGTCCCTGCATGTCAGTCAGAATTCCAGATCACTCTCAATTTGCTGCCTCCTCTGGCACCAGTAATGGCTGCCCTTGCCCTGTTCTGATGCAGTGCCAGGTCCTAGCTAGCCCCATCTCCTGCAACTGCACACTCTCCTCTGCAATGGCAGCCTTCACCCTATTATGGACCTGTGCCGGAGCAGGAGGGGCCAGGGCCGGTGCTTGGTGATGGCCAGGGTGCACACGCAGACAGGACAGTTGATCTGGGAAACCAGCCAGAGCCCCAGGCAGTTTCAGTCTGCTGCTCCTCCTCCTTGTTCCCCGGAGTAATCAAGTGTGTGTGCACTCTTCATAGATAGTCTCAGTTTCTTATTATCCACCTATAAGTCCTACTGGTTTTCAAACCTAAGGGGACTTGTCTTCCCAGTGTCGGATCCCATGGCTTGGGTGCTGAAGGTATTGTTTGAACCCATGGCTCCCCAGGAGAGCTCCATCCCCCTCCTTTTCTATGTCCCCTCCTACGGTCACGGGTCCTAACCTGATCACTTCTCCTCTTTTCCTACTTAACCCTGTGTGGATCTTTCTTTACAGGCTTTGTTGTAGAAGAATCTTTCCGCCAGTCTCCAGTTTGTTTTCAGTGAGAATTGCTCCACATGTAGATGTATTTTTGATGTGTTCATGGGGGGAAAGTGAACTTAGTGTCCTCCTACTCTGCCATATTGACCTCCTCCCATCTATTCCTTATATTTAAAAACAGTTTTTAATATATATTATATATATTTGGGGATTTTACAATATGCTGTTGTTATATAAGAACTTCTGGTTTTCCTTTAACTCTGTGTTACTAAGATTCATCTATGTTGTTGAGTATAGCTATAGTCTATTTCATTTTGTGGGTAAACTATGCATTATTTATTCTCCTGTTGAATTCTATTAGCAGTTTATTATTGTTAACAAATATTGTTTTTACACACTCACTCATGTGTGAGGGTTTCTTTACGATTCATATAATATCATAAGTGTAAATGCTGAGTCAAAGGAAATACATATGTTTACCTTTACTAAGTGTTTGTATATTCAGTTATATTCAAAGTAGTCTCCCTTATAATAGTTTACTTTGAAAAATATATTTTCTTAAGTTATATTATCCATATGCCCAAGAACCTATAATGGTTTTCTGATCAAATGACTCTCCACAGTGTAATCAAAATTCTCCAATGACTGGCAATCCTATGTCCATTGAAAGTCATCTCTCATTGTTCCCCTTAAGGTTCCCTTCACTCCAGGCCTGTGACCTCATTGCCTCACCTCACTTTCCCTGCTTTTCTTGTCTCATCTTACCTTCTATCTCCTCCTTATCAATCTCAGTCTCAGAGGTTTGAGAACACAGACTCTGGAGCTTGAATCTCTGCTTAATCACCATAAGCTGGGAGACCTTATTCATCTCTGTATCTCAATTTCCCCATCTGTGAAATGGGGATAATAACAGAACTTACCCAGAGGGTTGTTGTAAGGATTAAATGAATTAATATCCACAAAATTCTTAGAACAGTAAACACTATATAAAAATTTGATTTTTTTATTACTTCAGAACAGGCTCTTATATTGTTCTAGAAGTATTTTGTGACTAAAATAATTTTACGTAGTGTTGAATTTCATTAAAAATGCATCATAAGTACCTTGCCTGAGAGCAGAAACCATTTTGGTACAACTTTCTTTCTAAGTATTTAGTTCAAGTTGGGTCTGTTGAAGAATAAAATGCAATAAAAATTCTATGGGAATCAGATTCCCAAGTGTTCATAGTCTTTGTACTGGCTACAGAAAAGCAGCTATCTCATGCATAAAACGCCACTTGGCTACTAATTCATTGCCATGACACTAACTTATGATCCAGACCTTATCACTAAGCCTAAATAATTCACCTTGGAACCTAAATCCTAAAGAAATAACTTGGGACATAGGATAGAAAGAGTCTCCAAAATAAAGAAGACTGGGATGTGCCCATTTTTCTAACCCTGCACAGGGTTCTATCTTCTGAAGACTGAAGATTGAATTGCAGGAAGCTGTGTTTTCCTAGAGAATTACTCTAGTGAAAAGGTGAAATAACACAGGGTCCCGGAGCAGACCTGAACAAGGCACCTTGGTGTACTCCCACAGGCTGACACTGCACCATGATGTCCACTCTCCAGCATCATGCTCCCGCTAGGTGCCATGTTCACTTGAAGGGGTGAGCTCCCATGGCATTGCCATTTCTGAGCTTATTGATCAACATTAGCTGTCATGACTACAGGTTGCTGGACAACCCAGTTAATCTTTAAAGATAAGTCTTCTTTGATTGCACACTATAACATTATTCTTGCAAGGGCCATTTTCTGAAGGACTTCTGGAGCAACAGAAAAAGCCATAAATTGCTTTCTACTGCTGGGAAAAATCATGTGTCTGTTTAAGTATACAAGCATCTTCAGCCGGCTATTTGTGATTGCAGCATTTTTAGACTCAATAGAGCCATATATTAAAGCAAACTCTCTCTAAGAATTTGAGTATCCTCTCTCTGTAGTTTGAAGCACACAGATGAAGATAAAGATACATTGGAGAGGAAAACTTGTTTCTCCCAGAGAGGCAGAACAGAGATTGTGAAGTGTTAAAGGACCCAGAAAAGGGATAATGATAAGAATTGCAGGTATTCTTGAGCTATTGGATCAATTCAAAATGCATGAGTTTTTCAATTTTCAGAGAATACTATAAATGAAAAAAGTTGTCATGCCAGTTGACATTTAAATATTGCTGACTTGTAGTTTTAACAAAGTAACTCATATTGCCATGAGTTGGAGGTAGCAAAGACCTGCATAATCACTGAATCTGTCCATCTGTTTGAGTTCTTAAATTCAGTTTTTCTTGAGTCTTTGATCTTAAAGTATTAACAAAATTCTTATATTTTTATTGGATAAGCATGTAGTGTAAGAAAAGAAAAGAACTGTGTTTTTATGTTTTAAAAAGTTAAGGGGAAAGAGAAAACACTTTGAAAATATAGGTAATACTTATAAGTAAGTATTTTAGAAGTGTGACTAACCTACCTCTCTGTAATTAGATAGTGAGCTGGGATGTTACAAAGCTGGGAAAGGAAGAAGAAAATTTTTTTCTCCATAGAAGTGGTAGCTGGAATTTTTTCTGTATTAGAAAGAAAGAAGTCTTAAACTTAAGAAATGTGATGTCATCCTTCATCTTTTTTAAACTAACCTTTGGCCCATTTAAGAATTAAAATAATGTATAGCCTTCTAAAATTGTAAGAGTATTCTCCAATAACATGCTTGGAGTGAAGAGATCAGGATGACTATTCTTTAATCCGAACAAGTTATTTATAAGATTATGAAAAATCCAGGTTCTTGCCTATCCTCCCTTCAGAGCAAGACATTATTAAATTACGAGACAGAAAAAAGAACCATGAATCTGCTACATCCGGTAATCACTCAAAAAGTTTCAGTGATCATTGAAAGCAGGTTAATGCAAAACTCAGCTATTTGTCTTTGATATACATGCGAATTCTTTGGACATTTCATCTAAATCATTTTGAAACACCCAGGAGCTTAGTACTATAATGCAAACAGACCCATTTTTATAAATTAGGTAGTGGTACACATTCTTTAAAAGGTACACCATATTACTATAGGCCAAAGGCTCTTTCATTTCATTATATAACAATGACAGCAACTCAATTTAAGTGTCTAATGACCCAAGCCATCCATAGCAGCACAAATTTAATAGCAACCTTATCTGGAATGCTGAGGAGGAGCACTTCCCGAGAAATCATTACAGACTCTTCAGTTTACAAAACAATTGTCTTTAATCTTTAATACTGTAAGCAGTAGGGAGAAGATAGGCACATTAGCACAGCTTTACTTTTTATAAATAGCATTTAATACGCCATATTCAGATGCTGTTGGGCTAAGCATCTTATGTCAAATAGTTTTAGAGTTGATAGTACCAGGATACTAAAGAAATAGTACCAGGATTTCTTTTTTTTTTGAAAGACTAGACACAATGCTGGCATTCTCACAATGGGACTTAGGAGGGTTTGTATATTAATGAAGTTTGAAGGCAAAAACCTTAACCATGTGTCCTTAGAGAAATGTAAGACTTCTTGACATAAATTTCAGTTACAATAAGAAGAAAACCATTAAGAAGAAATTTTCTCAGTTCCATGTAGAAACATTAGCATCATTAAGTTCACGTATTCTGCTTGGAGCATGAAGTCACAAAATAGCCTCACCATGATAGCTCTTCATCTGCCCTATAGTTTCTCACATTAAAAGTTTTTCTTTTATTATTGCATGAGAAGTACTCATGTGTGAATTTCCCTTTCTCAGGGAAGCAAATATATTTTTAATTGTTGTAGTATGTTATTGGATTAACATGGAAGAGAACCTTAATGAGATTGCTGAAATTAAAGGCTGGGTTCACATCCTCACTGGGATGCTCCTACTCAGTACATGCAGGCTTGAACTGCAAGGCATGCCATTCACACTTGGCATACCCTCCTGGGGCATTAGGGTTCCTTGATGATAGGAAATATAATTGTTAACTTTATATTACACAGACACAAGTGAATTATGAATATATTGAACAATTTTCCTGCGTTTTAATATGAATAAAATAAGGCTTTAAAGAAATTTCATATTTGTGCTGTACTGCTCCAGAGGTAGGCTCCCAGGTTTCCAGGAATAGGCACACTTGCCTTTCAGTTAAGGGCATTTTGGAAGGAAGGTCTGAGGAGGACCGGCTTAAACAATAGGGAGCATGACCCACTGTCTGTAGAAAGCATGTGTTAGATTATAACTTAAGCCAAAGAAATTAAAATATAGTTTTGTCTCAAGATACATTCCAATGGGACTTTTTCTCTAACTGCAAAAAGAACTGGGAAAAACACTGGTTTTGAATTCTTGACCTTATGCTTAAAGTGTAATCAAGCTATTTTGGAATTAATTTAGGCATTATTTATTTGGAGAGAGTAGATTTATCAACTTGCTTCATACTTGCTACTTCTTACCTCTTTTGATTTGCCCCTTGGGTTTTGGGGGGGGTAGTTCTTTTTGATAATCACTGTTATCAGCTATCTCAGTTATAAAGGCCTCCTTCAATGTTAGATGGTTTGACCAATTTGAATTGCTGTTTAAATACATTATGTATATAAACATCATCCTAACAGAAACAGTTTGCAGATATTAGTCTTTTGTTTTCTGACTTTGAATATGTACATCTGCATGAAGGAGCATACTTTCTATGGAAGAACTTCAACTATGATGATTTTCTCCATCTTAATGTAATACCACCCAACAACCTCTTAGTCAAGGGAAATATCAGACCCCTGCCCTGCCTTCAAGGAGTTTCTAGTCTGTTATGGGAGATGAGATTAAGACATAGAAAACAATTTTAGAAAAAAACTGCCCCGTAAGGTGTTAACTTAATTAAACAAGGAGGCCATCAGACTAAGGTGGCTCTCATGCCAAGGAGGCCTACAGAAGCAAACCAAAAGCTGAGCCAGTAAATGCCTCCAGGTCACGAAATTAAAACACTAAGGACAATTAATCACAAACAGCCAACTAGGCTTTAAGTTCTAGCCAATCAAGTAATTTCTTTTCTTTGCTTCTGCACCTTCTCTGTATAAGTCCTTTCCTGGCTCCTGTCCTCAGGGAGCTCCTAACCACTTCCCATTTGGCATACCCCAATTCACATCCATTTTGGCTCAAGTAAACTCTTAACATTTTTAATATGTCTCTGTTTATCTCTTAATGAAGGTATAGAAATATACATTCAGAAAGGAATTTGCTGTACCACAGAGCCTTTCTTCATAATTTACTTGCAAACATCTAGCAAAGAACATGTATTTTAGTGTTAAAGCAGGCACTAGTCATGATTACAATTCCCCACATTTTTTTAATGCAGTCTCTATATTCTGGAGAGCTTTCAGTTGATCCTCACAACAATTTTGTGAGATAGGCAAGGCTTTTCTTCCATTTCACAGAGGAAGAAACTAAGATTCACAAAGGCTAAATAACGTGTCCAGGGTCATAAACCTAAAAAGTGGTATCACAGTACTTGACCCTACTCCAGTGATTTCAAGTTCAGGTATATTTTCTCAAATACTATGCTGCAAGATTTCATGCCATTTAAAGTCCTTTATAGTTATGACTTTGTATTTGTAAGTATGACCTTTATAGTCACATAAAAAGGAATCAACTCTGGAACTCAGACCTTCTATATCTGGGTGCTCAGAAACATACAAAATAATTTTCTCAAAATGAGGTCTGTGGAACTCAGAGATGAGGAAAAATAGAAATAGAAATTTGGAATACTATATACTACAGGCCTCTCTGGGAGACTCATAGTGTACATGGAATAGAAAAGACCTTGAGAAATACTACAAAAAATAAGTTTGCTTACTGGTTTCCCAAACTAATCTGGACCTGGGTCGTCCTTTTTATCCCACTTATTAGCAGTTTCCACATTAATTCTGAATTAGAGCTTATTTATATAAATTTATATAATACAATTATTTATATAAATCTCTTAGTTAAGAGTGGGATTAAAAAATTAAGCCTAGTTTGAAATTCCCAATACCAAATTGGGTAGTAAATGCCTGGAATATGAATCTTATTCTCCTTTACCTTTGAAGGTCCCTGTAAAGAAAGGAGAGGATCTTTTGGCTTCTTTTTTCCTCCTGCTTCCATCCTTTGGCTGTTCCAGAGCTGTTAACCACCATGCTGTGATGGTTTGAAATAAGCCAGCCTCACTATGAAAAACTTTGATAGTTTCAACATCTCTTTATTTTCCTCCCTGTAGTGATCACTGTGGCACAGAATGATTTTTGAGGTTATCGGATAAGAAAAAAAGTGCTATGAAAGCAGGTCTTATTGATCCTTTTGTAGGAGGTCTTATCATCGAGGACGGAAGATGCTGTTACTGAACTGCTTTTTACCAGCCTATGGAAGAGTCGATGCATTAAGTTGAAAAGAATGGGCTTAGATCATAAATCTGTTCTTTGGGGAAACTACAGATTCAAGCTCTTTGAAGATATTTATTCTTTCAAAGTTCTTAATTTATGTTTATTCATTTCCCCTAGTTGATTTCAGGCACAAGGATAAGAAGGAAAACTTAATTCTTTACTGTGGCCATGCCTGGTCAGTGATTAGTATGAAAATGCTTTCTAAGTTTTCCAAAATTGCTTTTAAAATAACCATATTTTGCTGCCTTTATTGGCATGCTTCTGTGTTTGATACTAGTTTAAATCTTGCTATTTTGTGAATATTATAAAATAAAACCCCAAAGAAAAAAGGCTGAAAGGAAATTCACCAAAATATTAACAACGATGGTTTTCTTAGGAAAGTGGAATTTCTAATATCTTACGTATTTTTCACATTTTATGCTATACTGTTATACTATTACATAATATTACAATGAAAATCAGGAAAAAAAAGTACTAAAATTATGTAAAATTGAAAATTAGTGTCCTATTTCTCCCTAAACTACAGGCATGATTTAAAACTTTTTGTTTTTCCCTTAATCACCACCTTAAAAAAAGGGGAGGGGGGCCGAGTAAATGTATAATATTTCCAATAGTAATGCTTTGCTAAAATTAAATGATCACATGATGATGATTAAACATCTAGATCTGCCTCCAATAAAGAAATGAGGAACGGCCTAATTACTGTAGTTTGCCAGTAAAAACCTATTCATTTATCATTTCACCTAACATCACCACCGGAGTTTTACAAAAGAGCCTTTTTCAATCAATGACTTCCCTCTCTCATAAACTGGGGTTTCTGTTGAGCAGACAGGAGGGATTTCGCTGACACTCGCTGAGCAGAGCCCTCCAGCCTTCACCATGAGTGCCTGGGGAGACTATGACTGATTTACATGCATCAGGTCTTAGGAGCTATTGCTCCAAATAATCGGAAACCACAAATCGGAAACCAGGCATCTATCAGTTCTCCTCCCTTCATGTTTCTTATGTAGATTTATTTCTCATATAAATTCACTTTCCTATTGGTTTTGATACAGGTAAGACCAGAAAGACTTTACTGAAAAGATTTGGGTAGTCAGTCGAGATTGTTTTTTCCTTCCTGAGAGAAACTAGAAATAAGTTTATATGAAGAAGTAAGATTTTTCTTTGAAGATACAGGAGGAAATATTGTATGTATTTAATATATCCCTAGGATCATTCCCTAAACTCCATACTCAGGTGCTAAATTTAGCCAGTCTAGTTTGACATGTTTTAGTGATGTTTCCTTAACTTCTCTGTGTCTGACTATTCTTAAGGCGAATAAATCTTGATGACAAAAGCTTCCCAATAAAGTTGATAATGAGCTATCCTGAAATTAATCATATGGTTTATGGACTCTCTAGACCCCTAGTTTCTCTTCTGTTCCTTTTTTTTTTTTTTTTTTTGAGCCGTCTGTTGCCTTTAATTAACATCTAAATAGATACCATATTCTTCTATAATTACAATATGGAAATGTCTATGAACAAAATAGATAATTTTTGTCATATGCCTAGGAAAGAATGGTGGCAATAAGATTCATCCAAGGTTTCAGCAGCAACATCTAGTCAGCCAGGGCGTGGTCAGTGTTTGGGGACAGAGGTAAATATCCACAACCCGTGCATACCTTTGACGACTTCTTTTAATGCCTGATTTACCATCTGGTGCTGCAGGACCGTTCTCTTCTCCTTAAATTCTTCCGATTCGATTTTCATTTTGTACAGTGCCCCACAGCCTCCTGAAATGTCAGTGACTTTGATAGCTGTAGCTCGAGGAAACTTTTCTTTGAGAATTTGGGTCACTTTGAGCTCCCCCTAAGTCTGCGAGGCAAACATGCGCTGGGCACAGTGGCGAAGAAGAAGCCGGCGGGTTCCGCGGAGCAGAGGCGCTGCCGCAGCGGGTCTCCAGACCACCGGGCCCGGCCGACACGGCCCGCCGTCTCTGTTCCTTTTTTTACCACCTTAATGGTTGCTATTTCACGAACTGCCGTAAGAAATTGAGACGATTGTGAAGTCCGTATCACTTATCATACCAACCTAAAGGGTGAGATATTTCTGTGGATAGGTATAAGTTAGCAGAAAATAAGAGAAAACACAAGGAAGAAAGCATATTACTAAGGACTTGAGAGTGATTAAATCTTTGGATTATCTAGTTGTCACATTTAAATCTACTTTTCCAGCATTTCTCTGCAACTTCTCTCTCATGAGTCCCTCACCTGCATCCTGGACTCCAGCCGTGTACTTCTTGATGGGTCATGTAGCTTGATATAGGAGAGTTTGATACCACCTTCTTCTCCTGTACCCTATCCTGGCTGAAAACCATTGCTCCAGCCATGCCACATTTTTTTGGATACTCTGAACATTGGCCTCCTATGAATCTGTGTCTGACCCTGCGGTTTCCTCATTTATAATGGTCTTCCCACACTTCTCTGCTCCACCTCCTCCTAGATGCCACTCATATATCAAGAATTAGCTCAAGCACTGTCACCTTTTGAGATTTCACCGCCTTCCTCGGTACTACCACTGTACCTTGAAATGCATTCCTTTCAGCACATGGGATATGTTGTGTTAGGATTATTTATTTCCATGCCTGTCTCTCCCTTCAGGATATGAGTACCTCAGTATCAGACAGTGGCTTATTCATCTTTGTATCCCATCACCTAGCAAAGCCTGGGAAAACCTAGATTCACAATGAATGTTGGCTGAATGATTCTTTGCTGAATGAATTGTGAATCTGAAGGCTGTAGATGAAGATTCTGGCAGGTGTGGTTGGAGAGAAAAGAGTTTTGAAAAGATTATGGACATGGGCTGTATGCTCTCAAAGGAAAGCTGGTCCATAGGGAGCATCTTGGGCAGCAGGCTTCTTGGGTAGAAGTGGAGAACAATGAGAGAAGGAGTAGGTTTTCAATAACAAATATCAATTATTTTGAATTTTTTCTTGGGGTCGTCCTGAACATGTGTTCTTATCCCTTTCTTATGCATTCATCTACTACATAGGTGAATTAATATAAAACGAAGTCACTGCTTCTAGCCATCAGGTTTTATGTTTGCTTAGCGCTGTCTCACATAGAATGATGAAATTCCAAGAAATTCAGTATTTTCCTAATCCTTCCCAATCTGTAGTTCTACAGAAAGCTCCTATAAGCGATCCAAATGATCTGATGGAAGACTCTTCTTGCTGGCCTTTATGTAGCTTGAATGCTTAAGGATCTTATGGGGAGAAAAATGACTTTGGAAGCTACTGGGTTAGAACCATACATCGTTCATTCAATGGGACAAAACACTGCCTAAGTCAGGGGAATAATATGCATTTTAGTATATCAGTGGGGAAATACTCCTGCAGAGGGCAGGAGGTGTGGTGGGATATGATTCTAGTTACCTACATACTGGTTGCATCTCAGATATTTTGGATTTAAACTCTCCAAAGACCTGAGTCACCATACCAAGTTTCTTTAAACTTTTTTTTTTCCCTGTGCAGAATTGAGTGCTCTGCTGGGTGCTGCACTCTTAATCCTGATTTCCTTCCTAATTGCACAAGTGGTTGAGCTCTTACAACGCCATATTTTTGTTCATTTGCATTTACACAATATACTTCACCGTGTGCTTCAAATGCACCATTTGAATGTCGAGTCCTGTCTCCATCTTTAGGTTCTTATAATGGCTGGGCCCACGAGTAGGGCAAGTCTCAGGAGAGCTGCTATAATCTCAATATGAGACTGTCTTCTTAAAATTGGCCAATATTCAGCTGACTTCTTAGGTGATGCTGAGTAGTAATTCAAATGGAAGAACACAGCAATAAGTAGAGGGAAAGAACACCCAAGGTGATCATTTAGAAATCTTTTTCAGGTCAGAATAAAAGAACATGGGATTTGTTCTATTTTATTCCAAACACCATGTAATCAAGAGGGTCTCAGGCTCCCAGGGAGTTCAATACGTGGGGTTGCTTTATAAAACTGTTGAACAAAACCTGAAAGAATTCTTGCCTTGCATTTCCTTCCTAATCCACATACTTGTTTTCATACTTGGTCTCTCCGGTCAAATCATATAATTTCACCAAATGCTATAACTTCAGTTTCTGAAGAAGACCTGTCGATCAAATATAGAGCACATTTGAGGCGGCAAAACATATCCATAATGTGATCTATCATATTCACTACATTATAAATTTTCAACATGTTCTCCCCTTAGATTAACTAAATAAGAAAAAAGCATCTTAGTTATTCTGAATGGCAGAATCACTGGAACCAGAGGTGGAAGGGTCCTGATGCGGTCATTCTATACTGGCTTGTGCTAAAGATTCCTCTGTGGCAGGTTTTCTCAAAGTCCATACTATTGACGTTTGGCCAGCATTTCTTTGTTGTGGTGGCTACTCATTGCATTGTAGGATGTTTAACAGCATCCTTGGCCTCTACCCATTAGATGCCAGTAGCACTCCCCCGGTTATGACAACCAAGAATGTCTCCATATATTGCCAAATATTCCTGGGGAGTTGGGGGCAGGGGGAACAAAATTGCCCTGGTTGAGGATCATTGCTCTGTAATAACAATCTCGGCAGCTGTGATCAGCCTACTTGGGCCATATTTTTATTCAGGAATTATAACATCTAATGAGATCTAAGAGATAAAATGTGGAGGTTTGGCTTGTATTGTGGAGAGTGAACATTTGTTAAATGTCTCCAGTTCACAGCCAAAGTGACCTGGGATTTCAGAGTTGATGTAATGATTTTCTTCTCACCAGCCTATGCCCAGTCTGTTGTCTCAGACTTCCTCAGCTCTTTCAAGGCAAGGCAGAGAGAAGCGCAGACCACCTTTCCCATAGATTTTCCAGCAACGACCTATTGGTTCTATATATCAAATCCTTCTAATCTTAATCGATTATTACCATTACTTTGAAATGTTTAGCTTATCAGTAGGATATCAACAGTGATGTTGCTCTGTAGTATTTCAAATTGGAATCAAAATCTTGTACTTTTTTTGGGATAATTCACAAGTTGGATTTATTAATCTGTACTCACCTGAAGTTATAAACCCAGGATTTAATTTATGGAAACTGCCAGCAAATCTTAGCAGCCTGCTTTTGATTTATAAGTCTCTCTTCTTTCTAATGGTAGTTGTAGCCAAATTGTTTTTAGTGTTTTGTAAGTCCAAAAATTAATTTCCATATCCTTAAATGGGTTTACAAATCCTAACACAGGTTTACAAGTCCTGAAACAGGTTTTCAAATCGTGCCAGTGAATCCTACATAAAAATACTTGACTTATAAACCTGGATTTTGCACCTGGTTTTCCAGGAAGGTATTATAAATCAGGAATTGAGAGCACCCCCGGCAGAGTGAGCCCGGGCTCTCTTTGGGAAGTCCAGCTCTCCACATCAAATTGCACAGGCCTGCTTTACAGCAGCAGCCCGAGCTGGCCACGGCTCCTCTGGTTCTGACATGCCAGTGCCTGTGAGAAGGAAGGGCCATGTCCCACAGGCTGGCTAAAACAGCCACTAATCAGACTGAGGACAGCAAACCATTCATCTTTTTGTCAGAAATGGGAAGTGGCATCCAGATAGTCGAAACTCCCAGTTCTAGCTGAGTAATACAGCAGAAATACACGCAGGCATTTGGCAAGATGCTAGTCAACATTAGCACTGACATTATGCTTCAGAGCCCAGGGCCAAGGTCAGGGTCAAGAGTGTGTGTCCTTCCTCAGATGGGGCTGAGGATGGGCATCTGGGCTTTGTCCCTCTGCCGTCTTCATCATGGTGTTGAAGATGTCTGGCCTACGTGAGGGTATACACCAAACTGGGGGCAGTGGTTATTCCGGGGAATGGGATGAGGGTGGGTGGGAGATGGGCAAATTGCATTTCTACTTTATTCACTTCTGGGCTATTTGAATGTCTTTCACATTGAGCCTATATTGATTTCATAGTGGAAAAAAATCACAAAGAGATTTTATCAAGAATACAAAGGGAACAAGGAGTTTTGTTTTTACTTGCTCTTTAGTAAGTGCCTAAAGTAGATCGTCACGCAGAGCCCCTTCATTAGCCAGCATTCCACTCCACTCCGCATAGGTGCCCCTTCACATTTACATAGCAGATTAAAGTCCTTCCATAGAACGCTTGCTTGTTTACTCCTTCAGTTTCCTGTGAACCAGGCAAGGCAGCAGTCATGTTCCAGGTGTGGGAAATGAAGCTCTCAGAGGATAAAAAGCTTGCTTTCCCCAAAAGAATATTTAAGTGGCAGAGACAGTATTTGGACCAGCTTTGGACTTCCAGTTCCCAGACTGGTGTTCTTTCCATGACACAACACGAGGCATCATGGCACACATAGGCCTTCCCACGGTAGAGGTTGGAGGTGCAACCTGTCTGCTCTGGTCTGGTGATCCTTGCTGCAGTTTGCCCCTGTGTTAGCCACCATCTTTGACCCCAGTGAAGCTTTGTCCATAATGGTCTTCTTTGAAAAAATATGAGCTATTAAATTTTCTTCCTCTCTCTCTCTCTTTTTCTCTCTCACATACCATTCCACTAAGCCAAGTTGTGCCCTTCAACAATTCTGCCCATTCCCTCAAAAGTCGGCTCAAACACCAGTTGTTTTTTTTTTTTTTCCTTTTTTTGGTTTTGATTTTTGTAAAGCTTTCCTGACCACTCTACCTCAGAGTGCTCCTTCGGATGGTCCTAACAGTGATTGTTTGTTCATCTGACAGATAATTACATACCTCCTCACCTGATTTCTTTCATTTTTGGTGAGAAAGGTCTCTGGATTTAAAATCAGGAATTCTAGATTTGTGTTCTGGCTCCATTACTTGCTGGAAATGAAGCCCATGAGCCTCAGTGTGTTCAAATGAGAATATATTTTAACCAACTTACCTACTGAACACAGTGGTTATAATTCCCAAATGAGATAAGATGGGAGAAAATGTTTTGCAAACCTTAAATGCTGTGTAAGTCAAGTAAACTATGGAAGCTACTAACATAGTCCCACAGTTGGGGATCTGAAAAGTTTAAAAGTGCACAGGGCCAATGATATTTCAAAGTAACTTCAATGGTGATTTGGACACAATAAATGCAACACAGTTACATAGCATACGAATTTGCATTAAGTAAAATTATTAAAATATTAATAATTTATTTTGTATGCAAATTTTGAGACAAAGGGAGTCCTCGAACTTTAAAGATAGTTGCCGAAATTACAAAATTTCAAAGCTCTTGGGCTGAGTAAATGATAAACTATGTATATGATATTGTTACTTGGCAGTGCCTCTTTAGTTGTTAAAGAGAAATAGCACTCACTCTTTACCAGAATAATGAACCATGCCTTTGTTCCATATGTTGAAATGTGTTGGTTTAATTTCACTTTACTAAAATGAATCAATATAAAGAGCCAATGGCAAGGTTATTCAAGCTTTCATTAAGCAGTAGTGTTAGTGTTAGGGCTCTGAATCTCCCTCCTTCCTTTTTACCTTCCAAAATGGTAACCTCGTAACATAAGTTAGGTGGGAGGAAATACCATTTTACTGTGTTATCATTTAGTAGAACTAACTCTGGGAAATATTAGAGATAATCCCAAGTAAACTAAGAAGGAATAGCAAAGCAGGCTTTCTTTCAAATTCTTTGAAGTTTTCAAATATCCAGTCAGGGATAATGGTAAAAAAATTGCTAAGATTGTGGGGACATGGCTGTATGATACACATCACTGTAACGCACCCCTAGACTACATGGGTATGACGGAATTCACTCTGAGAAGGAAAACCTCTATTTATAGGACTTCTATTGATAGGAAACCTCTATTGATAGGACTAATTTTCCTATCAGGAAATTAGTCTTGAATTTTGCAAGGTTTGAAATATCTCTTTAGGAAAATCTCTCTTGCATAACACCTGACTTTCCTACATTCAATGTGGTGAAGATATGGCCCCTAAAGATTGACAACTAGGTACTGGAATACAATACAGATGAGACTGTAACCTTTAAAATGTTGTCTCTAACTTCCAAGACCTTTCCCTTTCTACATCTAGATCATCAGCTTCTTGAAAGCAGGAAGTAGTCTATTTCATATTCTTTGGACTTCCTCAGTATCTAGTAAAAAACCCATACACAATAGATATTTTGGAATAATTGAATGAAAATATGCACCTCGGCTGTGCACAGACTCTATTTTAGAGTCTAATAAGAATTTCACCCCATGGATGATTTTAATAGATTATTTCAGTAAATGGGGTGCTTTGTTCACAGTAAGTCCACTGGTTTGTACCTGGGCTTAGAGCTAAGATGTGATTTGAGGAGGCCTGCTGATTACTAAATGATTGTTTAAATCTTTGCTTGTTGTCAGAAGCCCTTTACTGAACACCACAGCATGCTAAAGAGATGCTCTCCAGTCTAAACAAATAAATCAGATAATCCTAACATAATATAGAATCTATGCACTTAATGAAAACCTTAACAGGGAAGATGTGCGATAAAAAATATTTATGTGCATCACTTAATCTAATGAAAGGAAAAAAGAGCTACAGATCTGCAGTCTGCACATACAGACAACACCCTCTGCCCTCACCTCCCTTCATCATCTCTGCATTAGGACCACTGAATTGACAAACACATACCAGTATTAATTCAAGGTAGATATAAAGTTTCTAGCAACATCCGGGATTTAGAAGAACCAACAGAACTAATTAAGAGGAAATGCATCTTTTCTTTATGAAAATAAAGTCCAAAGAGTTGTGGTGAACTTGGATGAAAAAAACTTACATTTGTAACTTCACTAACCTTTAACTAAAATTTCACATTTCCATCTGTTATGAATGTAGACAACAAACCACTATAGTAATAAGTAGTGTTTATGACCTCAATGCAAAATGTCTGCGTATATTACTGTTGACGCAGATGTCTTGAAATAGCATGCATGCTTGCTCATCTCTGCTTTGAAATTATGGTAGTTATTAGACAAATCCACTGGATCTTGTTATTAAATGCATTAATAAAGAAGCACATAAAGCACTAGATTGCAAATTAAAAATGATATTTTTATGATATATTTGGTTTCCTTTGTAATCCCATTTATTTTATGTTATGCACTGAAGAATATTTCTGGGAAGAAATGAAGACGATTCACAAGATTTTCAAAGGGGCTAAGGCCCAGGAAAGGTTAAGAAACCCTGGTTTGGGCTTTCCTGGTGGTGCAGTGGTTAGGAGTCCGCTTGCCAATGCAGGGGACACGGGTTCGAGCCCTGGTCCGAGAGGATCCCATATGCCGCGGAGCAAATAAGCCCGTGTGCCACAACTACTGAGCCTGTGCTCTAGGGCCTGTGTGCCACAACTACTGAGCCCACGTGCCACAGCTACTGAAGCCCGCGTGCCTAGAGCCCGTGCTCCGCAACAAGAGAAGCCACCGCAATGAGAAGCCCGCACACCGCAACGAAGAGTAGCTCCCGCTCGCCACAACTAGAGGAAGCCCGCACGCAGCAATGAAGACCCAACACAGCCAAAATAAATAAATTTAAAAAAAAAATTAAAAAAAAAAAGAAACCCTCGTTTAATGGCAGTCAAAACCACAGTTGGATTGTCTTTATTTGGGAATTAACTGGTCATAAACTTTGAAGTCCAGGAGCCTACCTCAAAGTTGACAAAGAAGAAGTCCGTTTTACTGACCAGGTCTATTATGATTATAAGATGGAGACTGGAGAGGCAACATTTGTTGCTACTGTGTGTCAGAAATGTCTGCACAAACAGAGAAAAGAGAAAAGAGGTCATAACCATTTGCTCTTTGTTTTTTTCCCCATACATTGGTTAAAAAGTACTTTTAACTACATCTCTTTAGACCTTCTCAGCAATAGGTAAATGGTCTTTTAAAAAGCCACATAAAAGAGAGCCATGCCCTTAATTCTTTGTGTCTTAGGTACAGCATGAGATTTGCCATGTAGCATTATTATATACAGTGATTATGCTCTACAGAAGAGTAATGGCAGTGGAAATAATCCCCAGAGCTGCTTTTGTTCATTGACATGAGTGATATCTGTTGCTTTAAAAAGTCTTTCCTGATTATAAATGGCTATTTCCTTGCCAAGTGCTGACCAGACCTGGCCTTCCTTTTCCAAGCTGACAGAATGTTTCAGGTTGAAAGAGATTTGGACTTGAAACTGAATTTCTGGTCTGACCAGCTCCCCAAATGGGGCTCCTGTTCCTGGCAAAAATGCTCTCTGCCCACTTCCAGAAAGTCATCAATTATTCAGAGGGACTTTTCAAATGCCAACAGCTTAAATAAGAAAATGTGCCATGACAGAAGGAAGCAAGAATGGAGAGTCTCAGGCTGAGTCTATCCTGCTAAAAGGAAACCTCCTGGACCAGGGCTTTAGTGCAAAGAAGGCTTTTGATCCAATGACTCTCTAGACCAGCTGGGTCAAGGGGGAGGGGGCCTGAGCACCGTGGAGGTTTTAACCCATTTGCCCTGAGGTGGGTGATCTGCGATACTGATTCTTGTTGTGTCTCATACTCTGTTCCCTGAGAAGCACTACTGAACATCACCTGATTCTTTATGGAGATGGCATTCATTCAATTGCATACTTCATCCTTTGATGTGGATACAATTCTTTTAAATTCAAAATTTTAGGAAAAAGCTGGACATAAAAAGTTGACTCTCCTCCCCCCATTTCATTTCAATAGGCATTGAATATCTGCTATGTGCTTGGCATTATAATAGCTCTTATAGCAGACACAGTGTTTGCTCTAAGAAAGTTCAGTCTAGAATAATGGATTGGGCAAGGACACAATGATTGTAGGTGTTTGAGTTAAGGGGTTCATGCCTTCAGAGAATTAGATTTAGTCCCTCATTGTGTAGAAAGCTTGGTGAGTCCCTAGGTTCTCAAATATTACTATACTCAACAATCTCTTTGGTTTCTTCATTTGTAAAATGAGAGATATAATATCTACCCCACAGTACATTGTTATTATATGTGACTTAAATGAGATTATGTACCAAAAAAGGACAATACCTTTTAGATATGTCAAGGCTGGGCTGATTCTCTAACTGAATAACTCACCTCCTTGTTGCATATGCAGCTCAAATGACAAATCACACCAAATCAGAGACCTTTGGGTCACTCCTGGACAAGGCTTGTATTATATTGATGGCATAATTAAGCTATTACGGGAATTAGGGAAAAATTAACACAGGGATGTTTCCAAGGAAGAAGTGGAATTTGCCCTGAATCTTGAAGAGTCTATAAGCTTCTAAAGGGCAGGGAGGGGAGACATGGTTAGGAATGGCTTCTGGCAGAGGGAACAGTACAAGGAAAAACCTGTACAAAAAACAGTGAGTCGACTAGTTTGCATGGAACATGATGTTTGCATTCATTACAGAGTAGTGAGGAGATGGATATTGGAGGGTAGGCTGGGTCATACTGTGTAAGTTCTTCATTTAGGTGGCAGTCAGGGAAAAAAATGGAATGTGTTTTAACTGGATCAGAGCTTTGCTTTGGAAAATTAGTTTGGTAGCAGCATGTAGAATGAATTGGAGGGTGCAAGTAACATTCAAGGAAAGAGATAGACTGCGACAGTCCAGCTGGAAAATAGCACAAGAGTTTGACAGCTATTTCAGGGCTTGGTTTTGTAGCGCCCATGAAGTTATGATGATGTAAACTTGGACTGTGGCAGTGGAAGGGGGAGGCATTCAATAGGCTTTGTAGGAACACACCTGACACAACTTAGCACCAGCTTTATAGGAAGCAGGGGAGACAATGACAAGATGATTTGGAGGTGTGAGGGCTGGGTGAGAGGAAGAGAGAAATAGTAGAAATAAAGAATTTGGGAGAAGCTGGCCTGTGCGGTGAGAAAGATGGAATAAGTCATGAGGTCAATTTGTAGTATGCTGAATTTAAGTTGTAAGTGAGTGAATTTAAGTTCTGAGTGGAGGTGACCAGCAGGCTGTTAGCAATTTGGGTATGGAGCTAGAAGAGAGATAAAGATTCAAGTATACTGTACACTTAGGCATCACTTCAAAAGAGGTAATTTTGAGACTATGGAAAGTAATAAGATTCCTGGAAAATAAAGAGAAAAAGAAAGCTAAGGTTAGAACATTAGCAAATATCTACTGTTGGTGTAGGGGTGTTGGGTGAAGGCACCGTGGGAGTAGGTGTAGGAAAAGCCTGCAAGGGCCCGGCAGGTAACTTAATGAGGAGGGGAGCCTGGGATTAGTGCATACTCACCCACTGAGTATGAGGTAGGTATCCTGGCGCACCAAGGAGGTGAGCCTGCTGCATGGGGACCATTGGGACTCAGTTTTAATGAGTGGGCCCGGTGTCACCAGATCTTCTGAGTTTTCAAGAGAAATCATGAATCTAGATTATAATGGGAATCATGGTATTATAAAACAATACGTCAGATTTTTAAAAACACTGTGCAGAACAAAGAGAACATACCTGTTGTCCTGGCCTAGACCAAGGGCCGTGGAGCTCTCCTTCTGAAGTAGGTAGAGATAGAACAGTCAGAGAATTAGGGGTAGAGCCAAGTTCCCATAGTTCGTAGGGATTCATCAATCCCTATGATGCAACAGGAAGTGAGAATTTCAAGTTGACTGAGTTCCATCGCTCTGGGAAGTTACAGAGGACAAGAAGTGAGAATGGCGCAGAGTCTGATGGGTGGGAGGCAGTTGGTGGCTTTCTAGAGAGCAGTTTCAGCAGCAAGGTCAAGTCAGAGGTCAAATGGAAAGAAAGACATGTCCACAGAGGGGAAAATTCTGAGATATTCTGTGGGGTTGATAATCTTACGTTGCTATGGCTGGGATGGCAGATGGGAAGTCCTTAGTAGCTGGACCACTGATTAAGAGCCTTTCATGAGTGAAAAAAGACTTTCCAAATTACTACATTATTATCAGTGAATTAGGAGAGCAATTTGATCACTTGGAAAGTGCTCCTCTTTCAATAAATGTAAAATATGGATTCTTGCTGAGATTTCTAAGCTGCTTCATCTAAATTACATGCTAAAGTAGAGAAACAGATGTTAAATATGATTAAAACCAATTACAAGTTCCACAGTACAATACTGTGTTTTACTTACATTAGTCTCCCTGCTAGCTTAGGTGCCATCCGTTTTGCCTTTATTTCCTGTTCATAACTCCAGGGTAAGCAACATGGGGGATTTAAGCAGTTCAGACTGGAGCCTGACAGGGATGTACGGACGCAAATAGAATTGCCTCAGCAGATCCAAATATCTAACATAAGGCTGGTTGGGGAGGGAGGCGGGGGGGGGGGTGTCCTGATTTTGCATATAAAGCAGATTATCAGCTTTGCTGGCCTGACCTATCAGTGCATGTATCAAAACTGAATTTTGACTCAATACTGGGGTAAAATTTTCTGGATTTGTAAAAATTTGTTTGTTTTTAATTTTCAATGGTTAAGTGCTATCTTGAGCACATGCCAGGCTGAAGCCTACATTTTGTCATTCAGGGACTGGGAACAGACACTCACTCAAATACCTCAAGGAAGAGGGGGTTCATTATGAAAATTTTGGTGGCCTGGGATGGGAAGCCATCACGAATGAGGCAGCTCCATGGACTTCCCACTCTTGTCGCCACCTGGTCTGGTTCACATGCCTCTGCTGGGTCAATGCGCATGCCCCCTTTTCTCCAACTCCAGGTGGATCCCTCTGTGGACTCACAGAGCAGCCTTCTCAGAGCTTCATCTTTCAGGGGGCTCTTTTGGCTATTCTGATGCCCCCTACTTTATGTACTTCAGTTCTCACTGTCGACTACTTCACTCCCTTATGATTCTCTCCTTACATTTCCTAAGAGGGCGATTTCATGGTTCCTGCTTATCTTTTTGGGGGGGCCAGATTGCTGGCCAGCTTTAGGATTGGCTGACCTTGTGTCTGGTGACCATCCCTGGCCAGTCGCCCTCAGTGGGGTTTGGGGGCCATCTGATAACATGTCCCTTGAGCACGGACTGTAGATGTGGAAGACGTGGAACTTCAAGTACACTGACACTAAACTTATTCTATTCTTGGTGTCTAACACAGGGGAGGACCTCAAGAAACATCTGTTGAATAAATGACTGACAGAATGAATGGAGTAGGTTTGTCTTATGATTAGAAGTGTGTGCGTTTGTTATGTGTGAGAAAAATAGTCTCACGTTTGAGACTAAAGCAAGTCCACTTATATATTTTTTAATTATTGCAGTTGGAAAACTAAATGAGGAAAAGCTCTTGTGCTGAAGCAGCATCTGATTAAAAAATAGCTATATCTCTTTTTAGGGCTTTAATGGTAAAGCATATTCTAAATTCTTCTTAATCTCCAATCAGTCACGGGTTGTATGCTCAATAGCCCACTCCCTCATTCTTTCTTCTCTTTGTATAAAATGGGGCCAGTAGAGAAATCCAAGCTGATTTAAATATGTATCTTTCTTACCAAATGAGTCGATTAATAGTTTAAAACTCTTGATTTCTTGGGGCTCAAGTCTCATAAGAAACTGATTACCATAACTCATTTTCAGAGTCAATTCTCTCAGTTCTAATTAGAATTAGAAATTTCTGAGGAATCCTGAGTGCTTGTATTTCCTATGTATCATGAGCTATGCTTGAGTTATTCATTGGCTTGTCTTTGGGAATTTAAAAAAAAATGACCTCTCGTTAGTTTGAGTGGATGGAGACCTCAGCCTCCTATTTTCTTACCTTCCTCCAACTTCTTTCCATTATACATTATCATCCATTCCAAAGTGATTGATGTGGTCACAGTGACAGTGTCTTTGTTTCTTTTATTTTTCTAAAGTCTCAGTTACATTAGTTAAAGTATTACACTGTAGAGTGTCACTGTTGTGCACATTTATTTGGAATGGAATGCATTCTGGAATAATCCAAAAATATGGCCATCATTTTCCTGGATGCCATTGGCTCCTCTTCTCTTCACGGCAGTTTATGGATATTGAGAACCCACAATGCAAAAAGGAAATTGAAGCTATACTTAGTGGGATCCAATGATTCCTATTTCATAGAAATAGGCTCCAGTGGTGAGGCATGTACTGCAAATTGCATGCTGACCCTTTAATGTCAAAGCAGAGGCTAATATTCAGGATAAGAACACAGACAGACAGAGAAGCCACAGGAAGCCAGGATAGGGTGACAGAACTGGGAGAGTGGCAGGCCTTGTGTCAGGCTAGTATTGATTCTGGAGCTTGAGTTTTGAATGGAGTGTTTAGTAAATTAATGACAAATTGATAAATGATTAAGAGAATCAAAATGAGTGGTCATAAGAAGGCATTGGACAAACCAGCCAGCCAGCAGAGATCATGTTCACTCCAACAGGGTTGCCAAGCTGGAGATGTGGCAGAGTCAGGTAGTGATGAGCACTGAAGAGTAAGCGCTGAAAACAAGAATAAGGCTGACCATTTAAGAGTGAGGGTGTACTGAACAAGTCAGTTGAACGTCTTATGGCAAAGGTCTTCATAACAGTCACTCCATCCCCTTTAGAAGCTGGGACCCAGTTCTTCCTCAGGGGGTGCTAAAAGGCTCCTACATTTCAGATTAGCTAGTCTCAGTTGGGAGTGATATTGCTTTCCAGGGGACATTTGGCAATGTTTGAGGACGTATTTACTTGTCACAGCTGGTGGGTGTTACTGGCGTTTAGTGGGGAGAGACCAGGGATGGTGCTTAACATTGTCTAATAATAGGCTAGCCCCTCATAAGAAAGAATTATCTGATCCAACAGTTCAACTGGCTCAAGTTTGAGGAAGTCAATGGAAGAAGTCATTTTTAAAGGATGTGTCTCCTGCATATTGGCCTCATATTACATGTTGACCCTGCTGATTGCCACTTCTTCCCAGGCTTCTCCACTCCTACACTCACATTATCTGCTTCCTTTTCTTCCCAAGCCCCCATTCATACTTTGGTTGACCTTTGAAAACTGCACCCGAAATGAATTATTCTGGAGTTTCTGAATGTTTTGAAAGTGTTCTTATCAATAATTCAGTTCAATTCAGTTCAACAAACATTTGTCGAGTTTTGCTTATAAGTATTTTGCTGTGTTTCCTGCATAAGGGGATTCAGAGGTGAATAAGCCTGGGCCCCTGTCCTACAAGAGATCATAATTTAGTGTGGGAGCCAGACATATACACAGTTAATTATAATACAGACAGACTAGAGAAGAGCCCATGATTGAAGAGTAACTTAGAATTCAGGTTGGGTCTTCTTGGCTCTAGTATATAGGTAGCATTCCCTTATCTCTCCAATTCTATTGCTTGAGTTTATATGAACCTTCTAAAAGTTTTGCAGTTTTACAGAGCTTACACTATTATGGTCTGGCTCCTGTGTCAATGTCTACTTTCTTCACCCACCTCCTCTAGGACACAAGGATTTGGTCCTATATGGGTTTCCAAGTATAAATCCACTCAGTTCAAGATTTCTTTGCAGTTTTGCAGAATGTACCAATAATTTCAGGTTATTCCTGGAGGGATCTCATTGAGTATTATTTCATCTGCTCTTTCAGAGTTGCCAGCTCTCCATCCTTTCTCTCTGACTCCCGCCTTCTGACCCTTGTGCAGAATAACACATTCCTTCCATTGTCCCAACCTTAGCAGTTCTTCCCTCACCCAGACCATTTGCCATCTCACCTTTTACCCTCGTCATTTTCAGAATATATTTTTTTCCAAAGAAATACAATTCCCTTTCTAAGAGGATTTCTGGTGCCAGAAATAACAGTTTCTCCACATCTTTACAAAAACATAATCACATTACTGAAATAGAAGAAATAAACTGGGAGATGGGGTCAGGAAAGGCTGTTGAGGGGATGTGAACCTAGAGATGTCAGCCGGAGTTAACAGACAGAAGAAAAGAGCGTGTAAATATCCCAGGCAAAGCAGACAGTACCAGCAAGGCACAGAGGCTAGACGTGCTCTGTGTTTGGGAAGCCAGTATGGCAAAGGTGCAAGGAGTATTCATGCTGAAGAATTTAGGCTTTGATGTGTATTCAACGAGAAATCATTAAAGCATTTCGTGTGTGTGTGTGTGTGTGTGTGTGTGTGTCTTTTGGAGAGAACGGGGATGCCATGATCAGATCTATATTTTAGAAAGATCATTCTGGATACAGCGTGGCAGATGGATCAGAGCAAGGAAAAATTGGTGGATAGGTGACCCATCAGGGGACAATCACAGTTGTTCAAACAAGAAGTGACATGGTGCCATACACTAAATGTTTGTGTCCCTTCCAGATTCATACGTTATGATAGCCCAAGCAGACTGAAACACATGGGAATGGGAGAGGGGAATGGAGAATGTTTCATTTAATTTTTTCTGTGTAATATTTTGTAATTTCATGTGCATGCCTTTTCTCTTCTACGATACAGAGTGGAAGAGAATATAATTTAGTGTCATAAGATCTAAGTTTGAGTCCCAGATTTGTGACTTTTTCAGTCACTATGCCCATAGAGTTTCTGTATTGAGGTGTGTCAAGTGGCTGTTTGGGCTGGGTATGCTATCATTAACGGAGGAGAGGCCTCCTCTTCGTAGGTCAGGCAAACACTGTGGAGGTTTTCTGAAATAGTTCCCTTGAGTGGATTTCCTCCTCTTCCTCCTCTTTCCTTCTGTTTTGTAAGATTATCTTTGCTCTCTTGAAGTATCTGCAGTTCTTTGGGAAACTTGGGCTTCGCTTGCGGAATCCAAGGTTCGATAAGCCAAAAACCCTGGATGTTGCAGCCTCAACTACCTCCTGCAAATTTCCCCTTGAAAAGTTGCTGCATGGTATTAACATTTGGAAACCTGAATATGAAATACTTATTGCTTGACCATGGAAAGGAGCTTTTGTGTAGGTCTTTGGAATGTTCTTCTTGAAGATTTTCCTGGTAGTTTCAACCTGACAGTATCTGTACCTTTTCCTCCCTCTTCTGCATGGGAATGTGCAAACTTAATTCCTGCATACTTGTCCTTTAATATTCCTCCAGCAAGTGTGATTCCAGGCTCCTGGTGAATTTGTGTTCCTGTAGGTTCTCTGAGGAACTTCTAGAGCATTTCCTAGAAGGATCCAGATGCTCCCACTTCTCCCAGGAACATTATCTCTGTAACTCTGAGTTGGAGTAAATCTTATTCCCCAGGAAGAGAAAATTCAGTGGATGCACAGTGTTCGTTAGTTCAAATCTTGATTGAACCAGAACATCCTTAAAGAAACAAACGTGTAGGAAATAAAACATGGCTTGGAATCAAGAATCATTGGCTGCTTGATAGCTGTGCAAACTTGGGAAAGTTACAATGCATTTCTAAACATTAAAGTCCTTGTCTTTTAAGCTAATATAACTCATTGCAGGATTATTGGGAGAGTTAAATGAGATTATGAATGTGAAAGGACTTTCTGAACTTTGTAACAGTATATAAATTTTGATGTCATAATTATTCTACATTACTTTTTGCATGTTGCATTAGCAGTGGACAGACAAAAAGGCCAAATAAATGATATAAGTGTAAATAACAACCTAATAGCTTTTGGTATGAGGTGAATGGGAGTAAGAAAGGAGGACGCAAGAAAGGAGGAAACACCAGCTTGCTGGAGATGTAATTATTTTGTACTTAAACAATAGGTAAAAAGGGTCTCCTTGACATTTTGGTAATGAAACAAAAACTTAAATGTATGCCACTAATCTGAGCCAGTGTTTCAGTCCAGTATGTTAACAAAAACATTGTAATGACACAAGTAAGGCCCCTCTTGTAGAATTTTTGGCTTACAAGTGTTGAATACTGACCAAACATTGCAAGAAACTACTACTTAGAGATCTTAATTATAAGAACTCAAGAGATAAGCATCTCAACTTTTAGAAGATTAAGTATATCCTAAATTTCACCCACTTCAATTAAACCTGCCTCTCCAGTCCTTCATTTGGGACAGTTAACCCAGAGACAATGATGCCTCATCTGCAATGATTTCCCCTATAATTATAACTAGGGAAGAGCAAACATTAGCATTTGGAAACAAAGAAACTATTCTGTGTATTTTGGATGATTCACAATCATTTGGACAAGTAACTTCCTTTACTGTCCAACGCTTTCTCCAAAAATGCTTCAATGGTTGTTGAGGTATCTCATCCTATTTAAGTTGATTTCATTTTTCCCCTGGCAGTTTTCACCTTTGTTTTAGCTACTTCTAGATTATATACTTGGAAATCAGGCTTTAAGGTAACTCTATCTTAGAGAAATTACCATAACCCCAAACTGAAATCCCTCATCTGACTGGCATCATGTTATTTTGTTTTTTGTTTTTTTGTAAATGGGGAGGTTTGCTGAAATCAGCTGGGCAAGTAATCAGAAGGAAAGGTGAGAGAAAAGCCCCAGGAAAGCATATTTGAAATTGGGAATGTGTGGGTACAGATTTGGGTATTTGCCATCTATTCAACTGGATTTATAATTTGGGAGGAGTCAGGGAAGAGATGAATGGAAAGAAAGAATTATCAGTTGCCATGAGAGAATTTAAAAAGCTTTAAAAAACTTTGGTAGGCAAAGATTCAACTAACTGAGTCAGTGAACTTTTATTGAAATTTTCTGTCAGTGGATGATTTCTCCAAATGTTTGGAGGCTTTCTTGTTCAGAGGCTTAGGGGTAGCACTTTCTCAGCTGTTTTATTCATGGTGAAGAACTCACTTCTACCAAGGTGACTTATAAAAGCATCCTAATGCCTTTAGCTTCCAATCCCTCCTCCTGAGAAACTATTCTAATTTTGCCAAATGAGTTGGGAAGGTGAGTCTGTATGAAACTTATTCCAGGTTTGCCTTACTGCAAATTATGTTCCTTTTTGTTATGAATGTCTGAAGATAAAAATACTATCCCATTGCCATCTGTTAAGTATATTCCATACATATCTAGGATATATTAGAACAATACCTGGTGTATTGAATTTATCTTCCAGAGATGGGGTGGTCTCATCAGTCTCCAGTGTCATGGCACAGCCAGGACGCCCGTGAATAATGAAGCCACCCTTATCGTGTGCAGAGGAATTCAATTTCCTCTCTATTGTAATGCCATATTTGATTCACTTACTTCTTATTTTTATTTTTAAAGGTTGCCTACTGCTCCAAGGCTCTTTCTTTGTCACCACTAATATGAAACATTTCTCAGAATTATCCAGTTCTGGGTCTATTATCCTTACCAAGCTTGGTGAATACCTCAAAATGCTTAATCGGAGTACACGGTACATAGACATATTTTCAGTCTGTGAATGTCAGGCAACTATAGGATGACATTTTAAGTTCGACTGGTAAATTCATCATCACAGAAATTGTCTATTTGATTTGATTTTTGTTTTTGTCTGTCTTACATATTCTAAAGCAGCACACATGATCCTGTAGCATGTGGGCAGTATCATATACACTGAACCTTAACAAGGGAATTTGAACCCAATTAGAACCCAATTAGAGTAGCACAAGATTCTGCAAGAACAAATCTCCTGTCTTCGCTGGTTTCCTCTTTAGAGAAACAAGACAATGTTTCCACATTACATTTACCTAATGGATGAGACTCAGTCTATTAGATGAGATATAAAATAAATTAAATTCTGTGGCAGGTGGACACCCTGAGGGCACTGCGTTTTTTAACACGGTGTTAGTATTCTCCAAGACCACTGCATGAGCTTAGCAGAGCTATCTTCAAAATTAGCTTTATAGGCCACCTGCAGACTTCTCTTTTGCTTTCCTAATCAAAACTGCAATCCTAGGTAATTTAGCAAAATATTAAGTAAATAATTGCTTCAGAATATTTTAGGTTTAGGGACATAAATCTTATTCTTTTTACATGCCTACTGATGCTAAGAAGCAGGGAGGTTCCAACCTTGCAATTTCAGTTTCTGGTGAGCTCTATTACTTTCCATTCTGAAAAATTAAATTCCTTCTGCAGACGGATGTAACAGAATCCTCAGCTAAATTATAGTGGGAAGAGGATCTGACTTCAGGGGTCTATACAGTACATACTCAGGATCAAGATAAAGAAGAGTGTAACGAGCTCTAGGGTTTTGGAATGTATCCGTGTGTACTTATGAGTGCGAGGTCTTTTGGGGGGATGGTTTTTGTTATGCTCTTCCAAACCGATGCTAAACTGAGCACCAACTGGGATAATAAGGACGTGTGGTGGGTGAGCCTCATAACTGCAGTTGTGGATGGAGGGGGCGTCCCAATTAGACCCTGGCAGCTTAAATCTGGCAGTCTCTGTAACAAAAAGTGGCTGTGATAATCATGACAGCAACAGGGTGTGTCGTGTGTGATCAGAGAACCATTTGCATTTTGAAAGAAGCAATCTGCTTTGGGATGTAGCTCTTCCAAAATGTCCAGGTTTGGTTTAGATTCTGCTTTGGTTCTGTTGGTGGTTTCCTTTATCCTTCTCTTATCTCCTTCTCTAGCTTCTATGTGATGATGGTTTTTTTTTGTTTGTTTGTTTGTTTTTAATTATTCCCTCCCACCTGCACCCACTGCGCCTTCCTAGTTGGAAGGCTGTATATTACCTTTTTAATTCCTTAATGGTTACACTTGTTATTAACACATGCTTCTGACTTAGTAATACCAAATATTAGTCAAAGTCCTGCCCTCCTCCCAAATGATATAAAAACCTTAGAACTCAGCAGCTTTCATCACCACTGTAATAGCTTGCAGGTTGTTGTCCCGTATCTTAGTTTCATATAATTTTTAAAAACTCAAAATTAGTTTTTATTGTTACCTTATAAAACCAATGCTTAGATTTACCCCACGCTTCTAAGTCTTAGCTCATCAATCCTCCTTGCATATCCCTCATTCCTTTTCATTTCCTCTTCCATTATAAGTTGATTTCACTCTCCTGAAGTACATCTCTTTTTTTTTTAATGTTTTAGTGAATAATCTTTTTTAAAAAAATTATTTATTTATTTATTTATTTATGGCTGCGTTGGGTCTTCGTTGCTGCGCACGGGCTTTCTCTAGTTGCGGTGAGCGGGGGCTACTCTTCTTTGCAGTGCGCGGGCTTCTCACTGCAGTGGCTTCTCTTGTTGCAAAGCACGGGCTCTAGGCATGCGGGCTTCAGTAGTTGTGGCATGCGGGCTCAGTAGTTGTGGCTTGTGGGCTCTAGAGCGCAGGCCAGTAGTGGTGGCGCATGGGCTTAGTTGCTCCGTGGCATGTGGTATCTTCCTGGACCAGGGCTCGAACCCGTGTCCCCTGCATTGGCAGGTGGATTCTTAGCCACTGCACCACCAGGGAAGCCCTCCTGAAGTACATCTTTAAAAAGACCTTTTTTGTAGGGATCTGTTAATGGTAATTATGCTCAGTTTTGTAGTCCGAAAATGTTACTCTAAATAATGTCTAAATTATCTAAGAAATAGTTTAGCTGGGCATGTAACAGTAAGTGGACAGTTATTTTCTTTTTTAGGACTTTGTATTATCTTTTTTTCTGGCTTCCAATATTATTATTAGGATGTCCTCTGCGGACTGCCTTTGCTTTTTAGATGATTTATTTTAAAAACACTATTTTTGTCTTCACGGTACTCCAGTTGCACCACTCTGTGCTTGGATAGTCATTTTTGTTTATCCTGTTCAGTACCAGCAAAAAGAATTGTCTGAGACCTTAGAAAGGAATTCTGGTACTGCCTCTCCTAAATTTCCATCATTTATCAATTGCCTTCACAATGTTTGCTCTGTCTGCTTACCACTTGTACCGTAATTTACTTAATATCTTTCTTTAAGTTGACTTAAAAAACTCGTAATTATAGTATAAATAAACATTAAAAGGCTGTGAAATCATGGGTTTAATATGCCAGTTATAATTTTTCTAATGAGACTATAACTATCTATTTTATTTAAATAATTATATGTACATCACAATAGAAAAGTTCACCTGTGTTCCTCCTAAAATACCTTGTACATCAGCAATGCATACAGCCTCTGGAATGAGAAATGCTACTTTAGTGTGCCATTGTTTGAGTTCCTCCTCAGACGTATACGGAGGATTTTTTTCCTTGATTGTCTGAAATGATTTCTGGAAGATTCTGCATTTGGTTAGGGGATTATCTAATTCTGGGCATATCGCCCATTATGAAAGGAAAGGAAATTTCTATGCTCCTCACCATGCTGGCCAATGGAAGTGACTGGAAGTGGTGAAATCAGAGGTTGAGAACTGGGGAATCCTCTAGAATCAAGCTACTTGATTCTCAGTCTCTGCTTCACAAGATGGACATACAAATTTGCACTTCAACCATATGTTGGGTTAGTCTCTTCCACCAAGGGAACCGATGAGTAAAGCAAAACTTTTCTGAAGTTTGCACTTCTTAGGAGATTAACAAAAGCAACAAAACATGATACTAACTTACCGCTGTTACAGTGAGCCAAGGGTGAAAGAAATTTATGGGCAGATTTAAAATGCTTTGCTTGATCAGAATATTCACACAAGTATGCTAATTGAGGAAGAGATAATTCCTCAGTCAAATTCACACTCCAACTGGGATATTATCACTGTTTGAAACACTGAAGAGCCTATGATATGCTAATAGCTTTAAATTGGTTCGCATTCAAATTTCTAGGTGTTTGGGGAAACTAAACATGCTTTACAGTAATTGGCCTCTTCTGTAAATGTGGCCTTAGGTACCACTTCTTGTGTTGAACAGCCACTTCTACGTCCAGGAGTGATGGGTTCCAGGCCTAGTTATCTCAGTCTTCCTTAAGCAGACATGGCTCCATGCCATCTCACTGGGAGGCCTTCCCTAGTGTGGTACCTAGCTGTTTAGCTGGTTTTAATTTGGTCTTTTGTGGAAAGTTTTATTTAAAGACAATTATGAAAAGGACCATTAATGCCCAAGAAAGTGAAATTTGAGCCAGGATGGAAAGGATGCAAAGATGCCAGTAAACCATGAATACTTAAAGAGAAACTCCAGAGAAAGAATGAAATCAAACAAGTCTGACTCCACCACAACAAGCTGTGCTTAGTTTTATATAAACATTCACTTGTGTGTCTCATGTAGGGGATAAAAGAATGGCAAACTGATTCACAGTAGTTTCTACCCCATTTATTAGAAAATGCATGAGCTCAGTGGTGATTCAAGAGGATACAAATTAATACAAAGAAAAAGTCTTTGAGAAACAACAGTGCCTGTTCCCAAAAAAGAAAAATAGGAAAGAAATAAAAGTAAATTTTAAGATAAGAAAGAAAAACAAATCCCCTGAAACCATAACTTTGATGTTTTAGGTTAAGAAAGAGAGAAAGGCAGTTAAGAATCCATTGCTTTCCACCCACGTGGTGGCCTCTCCACTACCTGGGAATACGGAGATGAAGGACAGTAAGCTGCTGCCCTTTGAGAGGATAACGTGGCCATAGGGGCTTGCCTTTGGAGATGGTGTTAAGTGACGGGGCAGACGTGGATGGAATAGACAGGCCTCAAATTTCCTGGTGGGCCAGAGTCAGCAGGCAGATCCCAGATGTCCATTTCTGGTCTAGTGACCATAACTATGTACAGCCTTGGACTAGTAAGTAGACTTTGCTTAGGGCACCAAACCAACCCTCTGTTGAAAAGTTGGGTAAGTTTTCAAGGTCACTGAGGAGGGGTGTGTATTAATTTTCTAGAACTGCCATAACAAAGTACTATAGATAGGGTGGCTTAAACAACAGAAATTTATTTCCTCACAATTCTAGAGGCTAGGAGTCCAAGATCAAGATGTTTACAGGGTTGGATTTATTCTGAGGCCTCTCTCCTTGGCTTGTAGATGGTTGTCTTCTCCCTTTGTCTTTGCATGGTCTTCCCTTTCTGCCTGTCTGTGTCCTAATCTCTTCTTATAAGGCCACTAGTCATATTGGATTAGGACCCACCCCAATGACCCTGTTTTACCTTAATTACCTCTTTAAAGGCCCTATCTCCAAATACAGTTACATTCTGTAATACTAGGGGTTAGGATGTCAACATATGAATTTGGAGGGTGGGGACAATTCAGCCCTCAAAATAGAATTCAGGAACCCTGATTAAACATCAAATGCTGGTGAGGATTTAATAATTATGGTATTTGTTAATAATAGTAAAAAATTCTGAACAGAAATAAAAAATCTCCAATAATGTGGGATTCTTTGTGACCTAAAAGAAAGCCCATCATATTTCTTTATCTACAAGAATGAAAAATTGTATTGAAATGATATAAGCCAGTTTTGAGGAACTTGAGTATTTCTTGATGTGCAACTACAATGGCCTCAAGAAATATCTCCCCACAATTCCCTCCACCCCCAAACAATTTATCTAATGCTTTGGGAAAGGGTTCTGTTTATGCTTGGTCGATTATGGATGATAAATAAATGATAAATACAGTCATAGACTGAAGTTCAAAAATTTGAGAAGCTTTGAAAGATAAACTTTAAATGAGATTGATAATGACATTTATACCTGTATTTTTTTAAAAACATGTTATCTTTCTTTGGCTTCTTTGAGGGTAAAATTTGGGTCCAAACCTCATGGTAGGGTTGGACATGGTTGCCTCTGACATGATTAGTTGGGCTCTTCAATCTACATCTAAGTACTTTTAGGTTTCTTTATGCACTGTGCCCTGTAGAGGCATGTTTGAGACCTAGAGATTCAAACAGAAGCTAAAGGGGAAAATATGTATTGTTAATTAGACTATACATCTGCAGACTCCAAGAGCGAGAAGTAAACTGTTTCCTAAAGGCCAATGTTTGCATTCTCTCTGGGCTTCTGAGGACCAGGAAAAGTTTGAGTTAGCAGAAAATGAGGTTCACCGGTGATGAGCTATTCTCATTTTATCTTTGTAAGAAAATAGACAGTAAAAACAAAACAAAATGCATAGTTAGTATTGGAGGCATGATTTTAACATTTTCAAGGAAATGCAATATTCTAGACCAAGTTTTATCTCAATAAAAACTGCTGACATTAAAAACCATAAAAGTAAGATATTCATTGGAACCCTTTGCATACAGATATGTAATTCTTAATTTCATAATAAAGCATTGGGACTCCCTCTCCCTCCAACGACACATTGACTTTATTTTGTTTGTTTGTTAAACTGATTTAACAACTAGATACACTTAAAAACATCTCCCAAGTACTAGTAATTATAATTTGGTACAGCTACTCAAGACAAGGCTTGACATCAAATAAAAATTTGCCTATAAAATGATACGCATATATCTCCCAAATACCTCAGTGCTTGTTTTTATGAGTGTTATGGAGGAATACATCTGTGGTGAAGGTGTTCACAAATCTAATAGCAATGTTATTATTTCTGAGTTTTATATAGAGTTTTTCAGTTAGTCATCACAACATACATAACAAATGTAACTTCATCTGTTTGCCCAGTACTAGCTACTTTCAACTTCCTTGCTTACAAGAGGAGAAAGGGAACCAAGGAGGTGAGGCATGATTTTCTACAAAGGTCCTTGAGATTTGGAAAGACTGTCAAGGCTTCTTTTCTGACCCCTGCGTTGCTAGTCTAGCCCCCTTATCAGGCTTTTTTTCCCCCCCGTGGGAGAAAATGAACTCTCTCACACATGTTTACAGTACAATATGTAAGGGAAAATGGCAAAGCACAGTTATGTCAATACCATTTCTGAAGGACAAATTAAAAAAAGATCTCTTTCATAAAATCAATAGCGAGGGAGAGAAAATCAAGATGAATGGGCGAGGGAGAGAAGATAACCAGGATAACAAATGGGGAGAATCTTCTTACTCCTCTGCCCGAGTGAGCAGAGGTAAACAATTATTCGCTGAATGTGTGTTTTCACTGAGTAAGTTGGGTCAACACAGTGTGATAAGAGGAAGAGAGGATAAATTGTTGAGGCATAAAATACGAATGTTTATCTGAGTATTTATCACCCCTTGATCTAGTGTGGAATTCATAGATGGAGCGCGGCGCTCGGCAGGCTCTGCGCTTGGTTTATACGAAGCCTCAGAATCGTTCAGCAAACCATAAAACGTGCTTTCTCACTTTTCTGCTTGGATGATTTCAAAGCTGCTCTCTGGGGACCAATTTCTCTAATGGCGCGATCTAATTCAATTGTGTGCTTGCTCAGTTCAGAGGGAAGGCCACGGAAGGATCAGTGCCACAGACATTGTGTTTGGGGTCTGGAGGGATGGTGATTCTGCTCTGGGGAGCCTGGAAAGCATGGGTATTGCGTCTTACTCAAAATGTTGGTCGTACGTCTCTCCCAATCTTTCTTGCTCATCTAATCCAGGCAAAAACCCACTGGGCAAAGATCACATACATCTTGCCTGATTTTGAAATGATAGTAACAGCTTCTCTTTTCCCCGAATTCTGCTTTTAATCCCTGTTTATTTAGCACTTTGGGGGAACGGTCTATGTCAGTTCACTAAGTTTTTTCAACTTGCTATAGCCAGTCACCATACAATTGATTGGATAGCTTATAGCCATTCTGAATTTGTCAGTAAAACGCCGAAATACCACATTAATCTCATGTTGTAATTTAGAAAGACCTACATTGTAAACTCTCATAGGCCAAGGTTAATCTAATGCTGCTCATTTTGTATTGTTAACGTTTAGTATTGTGTTCATGACGTTTTGACAAGTTATAAATACCTTCTGGTGTTAATGAATTTATAGGAAGAGCCGCATTTGCCTGCAAATAGCTGACTCCAAGTAGGGTTTGTGCTTTGAGTTATTTGTATGTGACGATAGATGTGATTCTCACTCAAATATCCTCTTCTAGTTGTTTCACCAGGAAATGATAATTTCATTTGTACTGGACAAAAAGGAAAGGTGAACAGACTATCTTGTACATTAGGCCTTATTCATCAGCTAAGCCTTCCAACTCTTATACTTACAATTAGTAGGCTTAGATTGAAAAGACCAGTGCCCCAGGGACTTTTAATTTTCTCCTAGGTATCTGATTTCCAATGCAAACAATAGAATTACAGAATTTCGGAAACTAAAAGGAGCTTAGAGACTCTTTAACTCCCTGACTTTACAGATGGTGAAATTGAGGCTTAGAGAAGTGAAGTTACAAGATTAGTTAAGGAAAAGTCAGGACTTGGACTTGACTCTGTCTGTCCGTTTGATTTTTTTATAATAGGAGCCTCCTCTTTGGCAGGCACTGTGCTAGTTACTGTGGATGCAGAAGTGGATGAGACAGATCCAGACCCTGAGGACTGAAAACTTGCTGGGTCCGTCTCCTTCTATTGGACCTACTGGCTGGATCATGTGGATGTTGACTTCCTGGTGAAGCACATTCATGATTTAAAATAATGTTTACAAAATATAAATTCCCAGATAACTGTTTTTAATCCTAGTCTCTTCTTCCACTTTTAACATTATGGTTTTCCAGGAATGTTATCTTAAACTAGCTTCACCAAGGTATCTCTCTTCCCATCCTTCTAGTCTGTTTGAAGTTCTTTGACGTTGGAAATTACTGCTCCAATAACTTCCTTTGTGCTGGTGATTTCTTCTCTTTCCACTGTTCTCTAATGCTGGTAGTCCAAAAAGAAACACCGAGAAGGAAACTACCAAAGATCCTGAAAGAGAAGGCTGACCCTTTTCCAGCACTCCACAGACTGCTACGCATCTTAAGAGTCATTCCCATGAGGCTTTCCCCCATAGCCAGTTTCTCAAGAGATTTCTCTGAAATAATTTATTCTCTCCTCTCTATGATTTCTTTTTCTATCTTGGCAGATGCTAGAACAAAGACCTAGGTCCTATGTCTCTCAGCATGAAGCCTTGTCATTGGCTTTTTTCGTATTAGCAAGAAATACTTTTCCATTTTTTAGTCTTGTCATTTTGTCTTTAATGAGAATTTGTGTTTGTTTACATGAAGCTTTATCATTTACATAGTGTTTTCATATACGTTGCCTTAGTAAGCCTCAAAGCAAAAATACCAGGTAGGCAGAGTTTTCCTTATCATCTCCATTTTGCAGTGTGAAACAGAGGCTCAAAGCATGTAGTGACTGATTAAGAAGATCACATCATTGGTCCCTGCTAGAAGAAGGAGGGGCAGCTCACTGAGAAGGCATTTTGACTCGTTCCATTAAGCCACACTACCACCATGCTGACCTTTAAGACCATTTCTCTTAATTAATGTATGAAGATAAAAGATATTGAAGTACCCTTGAACAACAACATTTTTTCAGAACATGGAATATGCTTTTAAAATATTTGCATAGAAGGTAGCAAACTTTTTTTTTATTGAAGTATAGTTGTTTTACAGTGATTCAGGTATACAGCAAAGTGATTTAGTTATACATATATATCTATATATCTATTTTTTTCAGATTCTTTTCAGAAGATAGAAAAATTTTAAATAGAATATTAAGATGTGTCTCAACAATATATGAGTTTATGTAGAATTTGTTAAATAATTTGTCTAGTAATGGCATTTGATCTTCTGCAAGTAATGTTCCCTTGGGAAGGCAGTTTGGGTCCCAGCATAGAGGTTAAGAGTGCAGACTCTGGAACCAGAACGTCTGGTTTCAAATCTTGGCTCTGCCACTCCTAGCTGCGTAACCTTAGGCACGTCATGTAACTTCTATGTCTCAGTTTCTTAATCTATAAAATGGGCATAAAAATAGGCCCTAGATTATAGGCTTGCTGTGAAGATTTAAAAGCATGTACGTGGATGTGCACATGCACACACATACTATAGGAGAGTGCCAGGCACATAGTAGGCCCAATTGAAGTGCTAGCCATCTCTCCTAAGAGTATGTGTCAGGAAAACAACCTGGACTTGGAGTGCTGGGAGAGTGACTTTAAGGCTCAGGAGAGCACAGTACAGCAGAAAGGCAGGGGTACATATGAAGGAGGTGGTTGGCAGGCACAGTGGGACTGGAAAGAGCTTGGAAGCCCTAACAGAGTCAGGATGCCCTTGTCCAGGTGGCACACTGCTTTCCCTCTGAGCTTGGTTCAGGGGTGCAGATTTAGCCTCAGGGGTAGAGGCTTGGAGTGAGCCCCCTCCATAACTGAGACTTTATTACCAGGCAAATGATGAGAATAAGGACTTCGGAAAAAGTCTACATGAAAGCTTCTGATTATGGGAACCGGGCTACACAGTGGCCAACTCAGTCTCCAAGACTCTGGAAGGGGAGTTCCTAGATAAGAATGAAGCCACACGGGCTTCCCTGGTGGCGCAGTGGTTGAGAATCCACCTGCCAATGCAGGGTACACGGGTTCGAGCCCTGGTCTGCGAAGATCCCATATGCCGCGGAGCAACTGGGCCCGTGAGCCACAACTACTGAACCTGCGCGTCTGGAGCCTGTGCTCCACAACAAGAGAGGCCGCGATGGTGAGAGGCCCGCGCACCGCGATGAAGAGTGGCCCCTGCTCGCTGCAACTAGAGAAAGCCCTCGCACAGAAACGAAGACCCAACACAGCCAAAAATAAATAAAATAAATAAATTAATTAAGAAAAAAAAGAATGAAGCCACACAAAGAGGACCAGTGCTCTCCCATCAGCAGTTGTCGATGGGGGCCATGTGGTTCTGGCTGCTAGAGGAGGAGCCTGGGGAATCACTTTGCTCTGCTTTCTGGGTCTGATCTCCAGGGACTGGGACCTGCTCCCACATGGCCTGGAGTGAGGCTACCAGTGGGCATGGGGGGGTAAGGCTACGGCTGTCTAAGAACTTGCTCTTTCAAGTCAGGGTTACTCTGTGAACCAGGTTCAGGCTGGGGCTGTCAACGGTGGGAAGTTTCCCTGCCCGTCTTCCCTTTCAATGCAAAATCTTTGAGGGCAAGGACTGCGCATGTGCACTGTTGCTCCCTCGCACCTATCCCACATCTATCAGAATTACAGGTGATCGATGAATAATTGGTGAATGAATTGGAAAAATTAGAGAGAAGAGGGGGAGGTGAGGTAAGAGCTGCCTGAGCCAGAGAAGGAAAAGAAATTAGGCCTCAGGCCTGATGACTGGTCAACTGAGCTGCCCGCCAGATCAGCACTTTTCAAATTACAGGAAAGTATATAGACTTCTGGTGATGCAATGGAGCAGAAAGAAATGAAAATTGATCCTACTTTCTGTGGGAGAAACTCAAAAAGAGACGTTTCAGAAACAGAGAGCCAACAGATATAGTTTTAAAAATGCACACCAGCGTCCTTTATAAACTGACATCAATAGGCACTATGGTCATTTGCTAGAACGGGAAATTGAGACTAAGAAAAACAAATGGCTTAAGCCCCTACAGTAGTGGAAGGCAGGAGGAGAGGGCAGGAAGCAATCTGTCTTATGTGTGCTGTTCTGTCTTCCTGTTTAAAAATTATAAAATCCAAACAGCAAATGAAGCTGCATTTAATTCTAGGGAAGAGACTTAAAATGATTTAGTACATGACAGGTGCAATCTCCTTAGGGTGAGGAGGGAGATCTAGGGCTTCATGTGGAGCAGGGAAGCAGAACAGATGTGAGAAGCCATCTTCGAAATAACTGTGGATTTCAAAATCAGTCTAGGAAGCTTCAGGCTGTGGCCTAATCCTTCCAGAAAGATAGTCGTTCTGGTCTCACTTTGAGCTGAATCCTCAAGCAGGTAGCCGGAGGTAGAGGGGGTTTGAAACAAGGCATGGCTTTAATTCAAGCAGAGTCTGCCTGTGGCTGTGAAAAGCCAGCCCCCAAGTTGTCCTCCCAGGATAATTGTCTTTCCTGCCCCTAGTTCAGGCCAGTTTGGTTTCTCTCCGGCTGCAGCCTGCAAATGGTTTCTAAAGAGCCTGGAGAGCTGCACAATCTCGTTTTGCAAAGAACTGCTTTACTGCAAGGCTGGGGGGTTGGCACACGAATGGTAAGGATTTCACTCATGTTGGGTAAGGCCTGTAGAGTGGTTAGACTCCTGTGCTGGGTTTCAAGCACCTGCATTATCTGAAGCTGCGAGCATAACAAACCTTTGCTAGCAATGGATAATTTTTAAAGTCAACTTTCACACTGGTTTTAGAATATCAAAGGAAATATGAAAACTATAAGGGTAATATTGGAATTCTAACTCAATGCTAAGAAAAACGTTTTTAGTAAGGCTGCCGTCAACCTCAGGCTCTTGGAGGTGGTAGCAGTGGGGGGGGTGGGACATAGGAAGGCTGTATTTCGATTTTTAGAAAAGATCAGTGAAGAGAAATTTTTTTCTTTTCCTTCTTTTTTTTTAAGGTTAGGATATATTTTGACAATTTAGTTCTAGCACTGGACATGTGTTGTAAGTGTTTTATTTCACGGCACCCTGGATTTCCCTCTCTCTTCCTTTTATCACTTTTGTCTCTTTCCAGGTAGTCTCTGAGCATCTTAAAAGTACTCTTTTCTTTCTCTCTGTCCCCATTTCTTAGAACAGTACCTGGCACAAAGTAGATCCTCTAAATATGTGTTGAGTGAACAAATGAATTCACAGGTTGTGGAATGACCAAAAAATAATCAAAAGATTGTTTAATTCATGCTTTTGTTTTTGGTTAAAAGTTTTGGGTTGTATTTTGATCAATACCTAGTTCTGTACCACAGCAGGTCAGAGTGAAATTTACAGACTCTGGAGCCAGATTTTCTGAGTTTGACTCTCAGCTCTACTACTTACTGTCTGTGTAACCTTGGACAAATTACCTAACCTCTCTGTGTCTCAGTTTTCTCATATGTAAAATGAGAATATTAGTGGAATATACCTCATAGAGTTGTTATGAGAACCAAGTGATTTAATACATGTAACGCACTTAGAACAATTCCTGGTATGTAGTAAGTGCTGTGTCAGTCGTTATTTTATTAGTCATGCCCTGGAGTGATTCTCAGAAAGCAAGCCTACAAAAAGGGTTCTATCTTATTACCAAGAACTCAGATGAGTTTTCCAGTCTCTTTATATTGTTTTAATAAGTATTCAAAGTGACATGTGGTTTCCTCTCCATCCTTTTCTGGGACTTATTTTTAGTAGTTGGGGAAGCTGATATCACAGCTCCTGATGCTCCTGGACTTGGCCAAGACTGGCTTTCTAAATAAATGCAATATGAGGATCCTTTGGTCAGAGATGAGCTATAAACCACTCTTCCAAGAATAAAGTCTGATGTGGAGTGAGGGGAATCACACTCTCATTATAAATCTACAATACAAAAATTATACGTTCCCTCAAATCGTCTTAGTCTTCAAAGTTTGATTCTTGGTAGGGAAAGCTTCAGATGTATAGGACCTGAGTTAGGCCAATGGAAAACCTGATGAATTGAATACTAACTACCCGAACTGGTTGAAGAAACATGCGGCTCTCTGGATTTCTGCAGTTCTTAGATATGTGAAGTTATGTAAAAGCGTTGCTTTGGCCCACTGCAGGATGCTTGATGCAGTTTCATGGCATGTTTAAATCTCTGCAATCTAAGACGACACACTACTCTGTTTTCCCCCCAAATTGGCTCTTAGTTACATTACCGTTTTGATTCTTTCCTTTCCTACTTGATTTACTTTTTTTGTGCGTGTGACGCTTCTCAAAGCCTTAACCATGTGGGATTATATTAAGTGGCACTAGTAACCAAGTTGAATACCAATAAACCTAGAATGGCTCATGATAGGGCAGGAATAAAGAAATGGAAAGTGCTAGTAGTTAAATAGGAGTTTATGTATCTATTAAAAAGGGTTCTGTTTTTCAAGCTGCCTTTTGTGGCATATTAGATGCGCTTTCTCGTGTTGAAAATCTTGGCAACTCTTTCACATTAAATATTTCAAGATCATTTAGTTATTTATCCTTCCAATACAATGAGTGGAGCTATCCCACAAGGAGGAAAATGGAAAATTGCTGAAATTACAACTGTTTTTACTTTTCCCTAATGGAAATAGCCTTAAAATCCATGGGGGGAAAATCCAATTTGAAGGAAAGCAGTATTAGAAAGCATACAATTATGTAAAGTGAATACATCTTCAATGATGGAAAAATTCAAAATACATGAAGAGGAGCCTCCGTGACCATTTTCTCAATAAGGTGAGCTGATATTGTACACTGCTACTGGGGACTCCTGTGGCCAAGGAGACAGAGTAGAAATGGATTTATTTTTGTATTCTGGACTGGGGTAAGGGCACAATATCATTGATGGAGGTGAGACCATGTGCCAGAAACCACATATGCAATTTGATTTTCCATTCGGATTCTGCTCCTGAGAATAATTAAGTGATGATAATAACAACTGTTAATAAAGTTTAATTTAATAATATAATTGTTGCACAAACTAAGAGAGATAATTTTCTTAAGTTATCAGGTTATCAAGTTCTGACATGTGATGTGAGTCAAGCCACTTAACCAAGTTTTCCTCCTGTGGTAAAACGGGGAATACACTTGACTCTTTTGCTCCCTTGAAGATGGAGGCCCTTAAAGTTTTTATATTAAGTATAGGATATATTTACATTAATATAAATGTTTGTGTAACTAATTTTGTGAGCTCTTGATGGGTACCCATGTCGTGTCCTTTCCCACTTCCCGTATGTTGGTGTGACTTTTCACATAACAGTTGCATTCAGGCAGGTGTAAAACTATTGAACAAGGAGAGTAAGAAAATGACTCCTGGTTCTTTATTTAACACATGGAAAAATGGATAGAGTATTGCGAAGCATACTTAAACCCACCCAGGATGAGATTGTCAAACTCTGGAAATACGACAGAGTTCCTATAGCCTTGTATATGGGCACCCAAGGGTGAAGCATTCATTTGGTCATATCTAGGCCCTACCTCTCTAAACATAAATTTTATCTGGCTTATGGGAATGAGGCACTTAAAGGCATTAGACGAGGAAAAATAAATCCGGCCCAAATCCTCAAAACATTAGAAAGGAAATTGAGGTGTAATGAAATATGTTTTTTTCTCTCCATTTCTTGTGTCTACCGTTAAGGTTTTATGGAATTATTTTCCCAGGACTTGGCTATAGGGTTTACGAGCAACCCTTCTCAGTCCTTATACTACACAGCCTGATATTCGTGAGCTTTGGATATTATGCATTTTTGCACATGCTTTACCCACAACTAGATCGTGTGCAGCCGTAGCTCAGGATCCATAATGGCAGGCACTGTGTGTTTTGCAAAATATACTCAAAAAAGGTATATGATTCTTTTAATATTCCTTTTTAGAAGTTACAGTGAAATGTTAAAACAGAGATAAAGCTGTAAATAATAATAGAATAAATAATAACAAAAAGCTCTAAATAATAATATAGTGAGTAACTGTGTACCCACCACTCAGTTTAAGAAGTAAATATTACCAATAAGTTGAAACTCCCTATATCCTTTCTTATCTTATCACCTCCCCACCCCCAGCAGAAGTACCCTTATCTTGAATTTGGTAATTAATATTCCCATTTACATCTTATTCTTTTACTAAAGACAGTACAGTAATATATAGACTACAGTGGTAAATATGTATAAGGAAAATGGTGTACAGCTTTTCATATTTTAATGTTTTATGTTAATCGAATAAACTATTCCCCTGAAACTTGCCAGTTTTTTGCTCAGCATTGTTTGTGAAATTCATCCATGTGGATACGTGTGACTTTATTCATTTTCATGGCTATGTCGTCTTCCATTACATGAATATACTACAAACAATTTAATCATTGTTCTCTTGATGGTCATTTAGGTTGTTTCTAGTTTTTGGCTTTGCAAATATAGTTGTTATAAGCACCGCTGTACATTCTTTTTTGCATACATGTGGGAGAATTTCTCTAGGTTACATGCCTAGGAGAGGAATTGCAGGGTCTTAGAATACGTGCTTCGATTTTGCTAGATAACAACAGAATTACTCTTAAGAGCATCTCTTAATGTCACCAGAAGTTCCTCACAGGCAGCCCTTTACCTCCAGCTCCTGCTTCTTGTCTGGTCCTTTCAGGTTGTCCTACTGACTTTCCTTACTGACTTCTGCTTTTTCCAGAAGGAAGGCCATGAATTGGTCTTCTATGCTTTCTCCAACCCAGGCCTGTTAGTACCTGGCAGAATTGTATTAAACCTTCTGACTTGTGTCCACTATGAATATAGACTTGTCCACATTTTGTTTTCTATATAATTCTATTAGGAATCTAGAAGGTGGAAAAGAGGCATCTGTATTGGTGCCATCCCAAAGACGCCCTAGAGCCTATACATTTGCCTAGTGCAATTGTACTGTTGCCTGGGAGACCAGGTACCACTCTGGTCCTTTTTGACCTTGACATTTTAGATATAGAATAGCCCTTGTTGGAAGCAACCTAAGTGTCCATCGACAGATGAATGGATAAAGAAGAGGTAGCATGGCATGCACAACTTGTTTTATAAGATGAACATTTCTTTTTTTCTTCTATTCTAGTCAGAAGTCAGCTGGAATCTTAAATTTTCATAAATTACACATTTATTTGGGAACGGCTAATCAGTGTTATTCCAGGGTCCTAATATCTATCTGCACCTGTATCTTGTGTTGAGAGATGAAAATAACTGATAGCTCTGAACCTTTTTAAGCGATGAGACAAATGATCGCTGCTCATCTTCCCTGTGGCTGGCAGGGAATGATGTGCACAGAGGAATAGGATAGGTAAGAACATTGATTTTGGAGTTTGAAATATCTAACTTTTGAAAATAGTGTAAGAAAACTTAGTTGCAAGGGCTATCGCTGAAAGAAGCATGACTGCCTGTCATTTTCTTAATAACTTTAAAATACCTATGATTGAGTAGTCATGGGAAAAGTCAAAGGAGTCATCTGGGACTTTGGCGATCTGGGTTTTCATCACGGCTCTTCTTACCAAATGAGTGTGTTATCTGTGTATTATCTCTGGGTCATTCTCTCCACTGGGGCTAGTGATGCCTGCATTGCTGTGATGCCAGGATGTTTGAGAGGATCCCATAAGGCAAGGCATGAGAAAGCAGCTCATGAACCATAAGCATAGGCTACCAGTTAGGTATCATCATCCAGCTGGTGAGATGGGAGCAACTGGTTCCAGCTGAGTTAGAAGGCACCCGAAAGCCACAACCAGCAAGTGTTATTTTTAAATGCTCAAATTTTCCTCATATGCATATATTTTTAGAACTTTGCATATCCAGCCATGGCAAAAACACATAGCTGACATTTTAGATGAAAGGTAAAATGGACAGTCTACTCTATGGATACATGGGGGAGAAAGTGGGGTGTGTGGATGCTGAAGCAATTCCAGGAGTGAGGAAGAAGAAGATCTTTCCTGGGCTGAACATCATGCCCCTGTGTTTCCCAGCTTTTCTGGGTTCCTCCCCATCTTTCAGGGGAGGTCCTAGCTAGTATAACTTGCTGTGGATTTGGGATTACAAAAATATGATCACTCTTGGCAAAAAGTTCCAGATGCTGGGAGAACTACTACAGAATAAGCCTGCTCTGCAGAATGATTTGATTCAAAATGTGTCCAATTTCTAGTCAGCAGAAGGCTCCTGAAATGTTTGTAGCATCCGCGGGCTCCGAGTTACTCCCATCCAGGGTTCCAGATGCTGGCAGGCATTTCCCTCTATTAAATCAGTCTTAAAGGATTGCCATGTGCACTTCAATCAAACCTTTCCCACACACGCGTTTCCATAAAATTGCTGCTCTACAGCAAATCTTTTCAACCACACTCATGTAAATGCGGCTTTTTCTGTGAATAGAATAGAAAGAGTACGTATAAAATCTGGTTCAACAATAGTACCTTTATATACCACACTGAGCTTTATGCTGTGTGATGGGACACTGCTGCTTGATTCTTGGGAGGTCAGGGTCAGTCTTTTCTTGTTGTATATATAGTGGGTTCCCATATGCCATAGGGCTGGGGCTCAGGAATCAAACTTGTTTTACGGATTTCCTATCCTAAGTTTTATTCCTCCAAACTTTATAGCTTTCAAAGTATTTTCCTTATACCCAGGTGAGGTAGGCAGAGCAGGTGTTATTATCCACATTTTATAAAGAAACCAAAGCTTAACTATGACTTGTAGATGTTAAATACAGTTCACTGTACTACATTTAATAAGATTTTTTTCCCTATGTTATTTTATGTTACTTATTTATATTGTAGCTTAATTTTTGAACAATGTCTGACCAAAATCATAGGAGTCAGGCCTGTATCCTTTTGAACTCTCTGAGATTATAGTGAAATGGACACAGATTTTTGGAAATATAAGCCACTGTATTTTTCATTCCCCTTCAATCATTATGTACTGCAAATGCATATCTCCTTAGAGCAAATACATCCATAAGATAGAGAAAAGGGATTTGACCTTCAGGATGTCTTCACCAAATAGGAAGCAGAAGGGAACCCCTATGATGCTGAGAGGGGGAAACTGTGTCCTACTTCCTCAGGAGTGGCCTGGGGAGGCAGCCAACCTGTCTGAGTAGCAATACATTGAACTCGACGCTGATGGGGGCAGCATGTGATTTAGCCATGGGTTAGGGATACATCTTGCACTTTTCAATCCCCAAAGCCAGTGGATGGGTTGCAGAGGATCTCAAAGTTCCCATGGTCCCCACTGGGGCGCACAGAGATGTAGAATGGGCCATCAGGAATCAGGGGCCCTTCTCAACCAGAGGTGGGTAACCTTGATCATGGATTCCAACTGCTGCTCCAGTGCAGTGCTGCCCCCAGTAGTCACCTCGTGGGAACTGAGGGCCCAGGGCTGCCCTAGTGACAGGACCCAAAGGACCCTCTGCTGATCAAGCCCCACCCCCAACCCCAACACACTGAGGACTCGTAAGCTACTCTTTATACCCATGTGACACCTTCTCTTAAAAAATGGGGGGAATGTCATAAAGAAAACCTGAGAGGTTGAGTATTTTTCCAAATGAGACCTTAAGAAATTCTTATAAATTGCTTAGACAGAGAAATCTTTATTAGTTTAAAATTCCTCCTTCTTGTCTCTCCCTTTCTACCTTCCCCCATTCTCCCAATTACCAGTTAAAGGGAGGTGCTCGTGAGAGGTTTAGTTAACTTATAAGGATACAAAGGATGTTGCATTGTTTTTTGTAGTATAGATTGTCCCCAACTTCCGATAGTTTTTGACTTTACCATGGTGTGAAAGCAGTATGCATTCAGTGGAAACCATGCTTTGAATTTTGAATTTTGATCCTTTCTAATGATATGGGGTATGATCCTCTCTCGTGATGCTGGGCTGCAGCAGTGAGCTGCAGCTCCCAGTCAGCTACATGGTCACAATCACGAGGGTAAACAACTTGTACTCTTATAACCATTTTCTACCCAGACAGCCATTCTGTTTTTCACTTTCAGTACAATATTCAATTAGGCGAGATATTCAACACTTTATTATGAAACAGGCTTTGTGTTAGATGATTTTGCCCAACTGTAGGCTAATATAAGTGTTCTGAGCACATTTAAGGTAGGCGAGGCTAAGCTATGATGTTAAGTGGGTTAGGTGTATTAAATGCATTTTTGTCTTAAGGATATTTTCAACTTACAATGGGTTTATTGGGACGTAACCCCATCATGAGTTGAGGAAGATCTGTATATCCGAGTTTTAGGGTGTGAATTGTCCACCTTGCTATAATAGGACAGGGAAATATTCAATCAAGCTGAAGGCTACGTTAGAGGTCAGTGTACGTGAGAACTTTGGAAGCAACAGGAAACCACAGGCATTTTTCTTTTCTTGTATTTGCTTTCATTCTTGCTTGCCTAAGGATCTTTTATATAATGGACGTCAGCGAAAGTGCCTTCCTCCAGGAGGGCAGTCCTCCTGCCTACCGTGTGGGCCTCCAGGGGTCCCCAGGCTTCTCGATTTAATTACCGTAAGACCTTTAGCAGTTGCCCCATGGTGCTTCTAGGCTTTCCCAGAAGCTGTGCCGTAAATCTTCCACCCACTGAAACCTTTTGTATATCCCTCAGCCAGAATAATTGGGAAGAAAATTATGTTCATGTTATTTCAGTTGGAGAAAGTGCTCATAATTCAGGGATCTGTGCAGTGGGACATAGAAATCCATTACTTTTAGGGTTAGTTCCATATTTCATTGACCTTGGGCAACTCTCTGGGCCACTTGGAAATGGATTGGGCTATGTGATTTTAAATGTCAGCATCTATTATTTGCTTGATTTGCCTATTCATTTAACACATATTTATTAAGCGCCTACTATGTGCTGTCCTAGGTACTAGGATGTGATAATGAACCAGACAGGCATGGCCTGTGTCTTCATGGTGCTTTTATATGGATAGAAAAATTGAGAAACTCTATAATAAATTATAAGGTGACATATACCATAAAACCATGATACAAAGCCTTTGTAATCTAACTTTTCACAGCCATACTTTTGTTCCAGATCTTCCTGGGCATCCGTGACTGGTTCTCTTAACAAGTCTGGTTCAGGTGGGTGTGGGAAAATGGCAGTGGAGAGAGCACTGAGGTATCAGCACAGATATTGCTGGCAAAATGGCCCTTTTATGATTAGGGCAAAATAATGGAAGTGACTGACACTTAGAGCACCCATTGAATGCTAAGTGCAGCACTACAGGCTTAACATTTGTTACGACGTCTGAGGGAAATCATCTCAATTACTCTTGGCTGTGAATTCCCAGGTAAACTGTAGATACCTTTCCATCAGTTTTCTGTCTTCTTTACCAGGACCTCCTCTTCTCCTTTAGTAAAATACAGCACAAGAGGCCACCAAAGGGACTACATTAAAGAGAAGGGGTAACAGGTCAGGGAACTTCCTGATGAAGAAAGGGTGTGTATGGGGGAGAAACCGAAGAGGAAGAGTAGTACCAGTGAGTTCACCTCTAAATTTCATAAGAAAAGGGCATTTTATAGCCGTCTATCCTATTTTGAAGTAATGAAACATTTTCCTGAATGGGAAATCATGTCATCTGTCATGCTTGAGTAGGCTTAATCTAAAGAGAAGGAAAGTATTTCATATGTTTTTATGAGGAACTTTGAAAAAAAAACAATGACTAACCATCTGGTATATTTAAAAAATCTGCTCTGAAATGTATATTTTACATATTTTCTGGATTGCCTTATTTTACTGCCAAGCATCCCTGCAGAGATCCCTGTTTCAGAGGTCCACGTCCACATGTCCAGATGATTGCTAAAAGAGGACAAAACAGTCCACCCCCCCGGCCCCTGCGCCCCTGCAACTGGTATTCTGATCACACTTTTTCCAGAATGCTTAACAAAAGAGAGTCTCAAACTAAGACTTATACACCTAAACTATTCATGGATAACTCATGTGTGGGAGGGCAAGCCCTTGAATCTGAAATAGTTCATTTTCTGAATGTGTACTGCTTTCCTTCTATAGAGGGGTCAAACTTTACATAATGATGATGTAGATGGGGGAAAAATATAAGAAAAATTTTATTTTGTATAAGTGATGTTCCTTTGATTTTGAGCTTTATACCTGAAAATGGTGGAAAAAACTTAAATTTCTAAAGTAAAGCTATCTGGGTTTTATGTTTTGGGTAAATATTCAGGTGATTTAAAGTTCAAACTCTTTATTATTGTTATTTCTCCTCTCTCAAAGGTCCATCCTCCTTTCCAAAGTGGGCTCCAGGTGTAGGGGAAGGTGTGGGTGGCCTCAGGGCCACAGGGAGGAGACTGTGTCTTTTGGGGCTTTCCTGGAAATTTCCCTTGATCTGACTAGTGAGCCACTGATAGCTGTTGAGCGTGGCTTGTCCTGTCAGCTGTGTGTGTGTGCGCTAACTATTGCTGCTGCTCCTGGATTTTTCCACCCTATGGATTCAGGACCAGCTACATAATTTGTGAAGCCCCATGCAAATAAAAGTATGGGGTCCCTTGTTCAAAAATTATGAAAAATTTCCAGAAGGCTACAACAGAGCATTAAACCAAGAAAGGGACCCTTCTGAGCACAAGGTTCTTTTAAAATTCTCTATTGTACCTACTCTCCAGAGAAACTCCAGAGCAACTGGTCTGGCAAAGAGACGCTAAGTCCTTAGGAGATCAGAGAGGAAGAAAAGCTGACTGGTAGAAGACAGATTTTTTTTTTAATAGGGAAGGTGAAAACATGGATGCACGTTAGTGAGTCTTGTCCTTGACACATGCTTTGTTGCTGAAGTCTTGTTAAGCTTGTCAATGGTTGCTGCATCTCTGAGTCTCTAAACCAAGATCCCTATAATTCTCTTTCTCTTTTTGCAGAGGTTAGCATCCTCTTATTGAGATGGCTGCTTTCTCCATGTTGTGTTAACAAAAGCCTTTATAGAAAGGGTTTTGTCTTTTTGCATTCCAGTTGGATATGGATTTTCCTTTTTTTGAGTGTCCTGGCACATATCTACATATCTAGATACATATCTATCTATCTATCTATATATATTGATAAATATATATATGACTTTAATATTGACACAATCCAAATCCCTCTCTCTGCAGTCACCCCTACATGCTCTCAACTTACAACAGTGCCTTAAAACATTAAGCTTTAATATTTACATTGTTTTAGTACTATATCTTCAGTGTGGAGTGGGAAGCATTTCCTTGGGGCAGAAATAATATTTTGTTTGTGTGAGGGCTAGTGCATTAAAGATAATTCATTAAGTATTCAAAATCCAAGTGAATGCTGATGGATTAGCAGTATGAATGCCCCATTTTGCTTATTTAAGAAAAGAAATATATTTATGCTTTAAATCCATTAGAACATAATAAAATCAGATTAGAAATTAGAACATTATTAAATTTAATTCTAGTGTATTCTATAGTATATTCTATATTGTGTAGACATATACTTAAGGAGTTGAAATAAGAGTTCAAATATTTCATTTGAAAATTAGGTGGCAATTTAGCATAACATTGGCTGACACTTTTTAAAAAAAAAATTAGATGACTAATCAGTCACAAATCGTATCTTATGCTAATAGTATCTTATCCAGTGTATAAAAATCAGGTCAAGGTCTCACTACTAAGGGACAATGGTTCTGTGTTAAATTAAGAAAATATCTTTATTTTGCAGTTCACTATTTACCTGGAACAGAGAGAAAAATAAGGTGGCCATCTACCCTGTTTAATTTGTCAGCAGCTAATAGCAGCTTCTTAATCCTATAATTTGCATTGCATGCAGAGGCTGCTGATTGTGGTATTTCTGGGGGAAGGGCAAAAGTGTTCTATTGAACAGATGCATTTGAAAAGATGTGCTCATGTATAGTTGAAAGACGATTATTGCCAGAGGTTGAGCTTGTAGATTTTAAAAAGTCAGTCATCATCAATATTGTTACAATTAGAAATATGATTGAAAATTTCCAGATTTTCCCTTTACTCACCCTTCATACGCTTTTATTTTGTCTACATCTCAGTGGAATAGGAGCACATTCCAATTTCATAATCTATTCCTGTGATTCCTTTGTAATGTTTCTTAAATCTGAGCCTTTCTTTATCTCTCCCCACCATCCATGTTTAGGTTCCTGTTGCTTCAGTCCTCCATAATTAAAAACCTCTTTATTTGTCTTCTTGTCTTTACTCTTAGGCTTATCTAATTTATCTCATACACAGCTGCCATATTAATCTTCTGAAAAATGACACTGGAGTACACTATTCTTACACTCAAAGACCTTAAAGAAGTCCCAGAGCCTAGAGAATAAAGCCCAACTTTCTTATTCTGGCATTTAGTCCCTGCACAACTGGGTTCCAACCGCCTCTTCAACCTGTCCTCGCCTTGGTCCTCCCAAGGAATCTGTCTTTTTCATTTCACATAGGCCAGTGGACAGCTACCCAAGTATGCTTCTGTCCTCACGTGTGTATTTGCTTACTGTGTTTTTATCACCTGAAATGCTCTCCCACCATCTCACCACTTACCCAAGTTATTGCCAGTCTTCAGAGTCATGACGGCATACATTTAATAAAACCAACATACCTGTTATCTCATGTAGTTGAAAAAAAGATTCACAGAGCAGAGAGAACTTAGGCTGACTGTGAAGACTGGCATTAGCAGTTGGACAGGGAGAAAGGGAGCCCTGTTCGAGTATGCAGCAGGGACACTTCATGCAACCCTGGTGTGCTTCTCAGTGGTCAGAGAAGGCTTCACCAAAAGGGATATTTGAGCAGATGGAATAGTGTGTGTAGAAGCAAGGAAAAGCATAAGCTTGGCTTGTCTGAACATCTAAATAAAGTTTAGGATAGCTGGTACTTTGAGTGTGGGCATGGGAATGGCAGGAGGATGCGTACATTTGGTGTACATGGCCGGCTACATCATTTGTGGGCTCTAGTGCAATATAAAAATGTAGGCCCCTTTTCAAACAGCAGGCAAATAGGTTTCCCCTTTCTTTTGCATCCTTTGTCTTGATTTATTTTTAAAATTTGCTATTTAATGTGCTTCCTTGAGCACAGGGATATTTGCAGGGTGAGGGCTGACCTTCCCAGTCATCTGGCACTCCACCCTGCAACTTGGTGCTTATGTGCCAAACTTCACCCTTCCCTGCTCAGGCCCAGCTGGGGCCAGAGGGCAGCAACAGTTGCTAGGTCTGGGGCAGGTGGTTGAGAATCGTTCCTGGGAAGGTGAGGAGGCAGTGCATGCTGGGAGATAAGTATCTAAGGCCCCACTATGTGCTCCATTGTTTCGCCAGCCTTCATTTACCAAATTTAAAAATAAAATTATTAAGAATTTCAAGATGATGACATTCTGAGTGTGGGGTTTCGTGCAACTGTACTATTGATATGGTATTATTTTCTTCTGTTCTGGGGTAAAGTGTAGATATAGCACAAATATATATGATGCCAAGATCAATGGATCATGTGGGTCATTTCAGAGTCATTTTTTAAAAAACAGTTAAGGACATTAAGCAAGAAATAGGTATATAAATAAGCAGGGAAAAGATATGGAAGGTTTTACAGCAATTTTAAGTGGTTTCCTTTGAGTTTGATTATTGTGTAATTAATATTTTCTTTTGGCTTATCTGTACTTTATTATGGCTCTAAAATAAACATGTATTGATTTTATAAGAAGAAAAAATAAATTATAATAATTTTTATTTAAAAAAAGCTCTGGAAGGATTTTTCTCTAGTACTGTTCAGATAAAGTAAGGCTCCAAAAGATGTATGTTCATAGCAGAAATGTGCATGTTGAGTAACCATCTTGGTATTTCCAGAATAAACCCATCTTGTCAATGATTAAGCAATAAGAAAACCCTGATGTACTTATATTTTCTTGCTAATAATTTACTTTTGATTTTTGTTTCTAGGATTATAACTGAGATGAGAAAGTTATAGACTATTATTTTGTGTTAGAAAAAATATTTTGAGAAGAATGACATCAGCAAGAAGGCAGAATAGGAGTTTTCTACCACCATCCCCCAACAGCATTTATCCATTTTAGGTTTATAGTTTGATGAGTTTTGACAAATATATACAGTCATGAAGCCATTACTAAAATCAAATATGGATTATTTCCATCACCCCACAAAATTCCCTCATGTCCCTTTGTAATCAGTCTCCTATTCTATACTCCAGCCTTCAGCAACAAATGATCTGATTCCTGTCTCTATAGTTTTGCCTTGTTATTGATTTTAATTTAGTTGCACTGTGGCCAGGGAACATGGACTATATTATAATGATTCTTTGATATTTAATAAGATTTGCTTTTGGCCCATTATGTGGCTAATTTTCATAAAGTATCTCTATGTCTGAATTGCTATATGCAGAGTTCTATATATGTCAGTCAAATCAAACTTGTTTATAGTTTTTTTTCCAATCTTCTATTGTCTTACTCATTTTCTGTCTGCTTTATCTATCAATTTCTGAGAGAGATATATTAAAATTGCTTACTGCTCTGGTGGATTTGTCAATTTCTCCTTGCAGTTTTGTCAATTTTTTGCCTCATGCTTGTTGAATTTAGGTACTTACAAGTTTAAAATTGATAAATCTTCCTCATGAATCAAAACTTTTATTATTAAATATTAACTTTTCTTTATTCCTAAAATGTTTTTTTTTTAAATTATTTTTTTCTGGTATTAATCTAGCTTTCTTCTGTCTAATATTTGAGTGATATATTCTTTTTCTAGCCTTTTATTTTAAGTATTTCTGAGTCCTTATGTATTATGTGATTTTTTGTATATAGCCTAAAGCTGTATTTATTTTTAACCCAATTTAACAATTTCTGCTTATTAACTGAATAGTTTAGACCATTTACACTTATTATTACTTATACTTTTAATTTGTCTCATCTTACTTTTTTGCTTCATATTTTATATTTTCTTTTCTGCCACTATTGAATCCTTAGAGTTTTTGTTTGTTTTATTCCCTATTCCCACTGCTTTGGAAGTTACTTACGCTGTAGCTCTTTGAGTGATCGCTCAAAAACTTTTAATATGGCTACTTAAGTTACTAAAGTTTAAATTTAATATTGCTACTCTCTTCATGAACAATGAAATAATTTCAGAATTCTTTGAACATGATTATATCCTTCCCATGTTCTATATTATTGTTATCCAGTATTTTAGTTATCACCTATTTTTATAACACCCAAATCTATTGTTTTTTTTTCCTTCAAATCTATTGTTTTATATAATCTGTTTAGATCTAGCCACATATTTGCCAGATTCTTTATTCACTACTCCTAGCATCTCAGACTTTCCTCCTGAGATCATGTTTCTTCCTTCTGAAGTATATCTTTTTTTTTATACAACTTTATTGAAGTATAATTGCTTCACAATGCTGTGTTAGTTTCTGTTGTACAACAAAGTGAATCAACCATATGCATACATATATCCCCATATACCCTCCCTCTTTAACCTCCCTCCCACCCTCCCTATCCCACCCCTCTAGGTTGTCACAAAGCACCGAGCTGATATCCCTGTGCTATGCTGCTGCTTCCCACTAGCTATCTATTTTATATTTGCTAGTGTATGTATGTCGATGCTACTCTCACTTGGCTCCACCTTCCCCCTCTGGCCCGTGTCCTCAAGTCCATTCTCAGTGTCTACGTCTTTATTCCTGCCCTGCCACTAGGTTCATCACTACCATTTTCTTTTTAAATTCCATATATATACATTAGCATACTGTATTTGTTTTTCTCTTTCTGACTTACTTCACACTGTACGACACACTCTAGGTCCATCCACCTCACTACAAATAACTCAATTTCGTTTCTTTTTATGGCTGAGTAATATTCCATTGTATATATGTGCCACATCTTCTTTATCCATCCATCTGTCGATGGACACTTAGGTTGCTTCCATATCATGGCTGTTGTAAATAGAGCTGCAATGAACATTGTGGTACATGACTCTTTTTGAATTATGGTTTTCTCAGGGTATATGCCCAGTAGTGGGATTGGTGGGTTGTATGGTAGTTCTATTTTTAGCTTTTTAAGGAACCTCCATACTGTTCTCCATAGTGGCTGTATCAATTTACATTACCACCAACAGTGCAAGAGGGTTTCCTTTTCTCCACACCCTCTCCAGCATTTATTCTTTGTAGATTTTTGGTGATGGCCATTTTGACAGGTGTGAGGTGATACCTCATTGTAGTTTTGATTTGCATTTCTCTAATGATTAGTGATGTTGAGCATCCTTTCATGTGTTTGTTGGCAATCTGTATATCTTCTTTGGAGAAATGTCTATTTAGGTCTTCTGCCCATTTTTGGATTGGGTTGTTTGTTTTTTTGATATTGAGCTGCATGACCTGCTTGTAAATTTTGGAGATTAATCCTTTGTCAGTAGCTTCATTTGCAAATACTTTCTCCCATTCTGAGGGTTGTCTTTTCGTCTTGTTTATGTTTTCCTTTGCTGTGCAAAAGCTTTTAAGTTTCATTAGGTCCCAGTTGTTTATTTTTGTTTTTATTTCCATTTCTCTAGGAGGTGGGTCAAAAAGGATATTGCAGTGATTTATGTCATAGAGTGTTCTGCCTATGTTTTTCTCTAAGAGTTTTATAGTGTCTGGCCTTACATTTAGGTCTTTAATCCATTTGAGTTTACTTTTGTGTATGGTGTTAGGGAGTGTCCTAATTTCATTCTTTTACATGTAGCTGTCCAGTTTTCCCAGCACCACTTATTGAAGAGGCTGTCTTTTCTCCATTGTATGTTCTTGCCTCCTTTGTCGTAAATTAGGTGACCATATGTGCGTGGGTTTATCTCTGGGCTTTCTATCCTGTTCCATTGATCTATATTTCTGTTTTTGTGCCAGTACCATACTGTCTTGATTACTCTAGCTTTGTAGTATAGTTTGAAGTCGGGGAGCCTGATTCCTCCAGATCCGTTTTTCTTTCTCAAGATTGCTTTGGCTATTTGGGGTCTTTTGTGTTTCCACACAAACTGTAAATTTTTTTGTTCTAATTCTGTGAAGAATGCCATTGGTAGTTTGATAGGGATTGCACTGAATCTGTAGATTACTTTGGGTAGTACAGTAGTTTTCACAATATTGATTCTTCCAATCCAAGAACATGGTATATTTCTCCATCTGTTTATGTCATCTTTGATTTCTTTCATCAGTGTTTTATGGTTTTCTGAGTACAAGTCTTTTGCCTCCTTAGGTAGGTTTATTCCTAGGTATTTTATTCTTTTTGTTGCAATGGTAAATGGAATTCTTTCCTTAATTTCTCTTTCTGATTTTTCGTTGTTAGTGTATAGGAATGCCAGAGATTTCTGTGCATTAATTTTGTATCCTGCAACGTTACCAAATTCATTGATTAGTCTAGTAGTTTTCTGGTGGCATCTTTAGGATTTTCTATGTATAGTATCATGTCATCTCTAAACAGTGACAGTTTTACTTCTTATTTTCCAATTTGTATTCCTTTTATTTCTTTTTCTTCTCTGATTGCCGTGGGTAGGACTTCCAAAACTATGTTGAATAAGAGTTGCGAGAGTGGACACCCTTGTCTTGTTTCTGATCTTAGTGGAAATGCTTTCAGATTTTCACCATTGAGTATGATGTTTGCTGTGAGTTTGTCATATATGGCCTTTATTATGTTGAGGTGGGTTCTCTCTATGCCCATTTTCTGGAGAGCTTTTATCATAAATGGGTTTTGAATTTTGTCGAAAGATTTTTCTGCATCTATTGAGAAAATCATATTGTTTTTATTCCTTAATTTTTTAATGTGGTGTATCACATTGATTTGCATACATTGAAGAATCCTTGCATTCCTGGGATAAATCCCACTTGATCAAGGTGTATGATCCTTTTAATATGTTCTTGGATTCTGTTTGCTAGTATTTTGTTCAGGATTTTTTGCATCTATGTTCATCAGTGATATTGGTCTATAATTTTCTTTTTTTGTGATATCTTTTCCTGGTTTTGGTATCAGGGTGATGGTGGCTTCGTAGAATGAATTTGAGAGTGTTCCTCCCTCTGCAACTTTTTGGAAGAGTTTGAGAAGGATAGGTGTTAGGTCTTCTCTAAATGTTTGATAGAATTCACCTGTGAAGCCACCTGGTCCTGGACTTTTGTTTGTTGGAAGATTTTTAGTTACAGTTTCAATTTCATTACTTGTGATACGTCTGTATATATTTTCTAATTCTTCCAGGTTCAGTCTTGGAAAATTGTACCTTTCCAAGAATTGGTCCATTTCTTTGTGGCTGTCCATTTTATTGGCATATGGTTGTTTGTAGTAGTCTCTTATAATCCTTTGTATTTCTGCGGTGTCAGTTGTGATTTCTCCTGTTTCATTTCTAATTTTATTGATTTGCATCCTCTCCCTTTTTTTCCTGATGAGTCTGGCTAAGGGTTTATCAATTTTATTTATCTTCTCAAAGAACCAACTTTTAGTTTTATTGACCTTTGCTATTGTTTTCTTTGTTTCTATTTCACCTATTTCTGCTCTGATCTTTATGTTTTCTTTCCTTTTACTGACTTCGGGTTTTCTTTGTTCTTCTTTCTTGAGTTGTTTTAGCTGTAGGGTTAGATTGTTTATTTGAGATTTCTCTTGTTTTCTGAGGTGAGATTGAATTGCTATAAACTTCCCTCTTAGAACTGCTTTTGCTGAGGCCCATAGGTTTTGGGTCATCATTTATTTCTATGTATTTTTTTATTTCTTCTTTGATTTCTTCAGTGATCTCTTGGTTATTTAGTAGCGCACTGTTTAGCCTCCATGTATTTGTGTTTTTTACCGTTTTTTTTCCTGTAATTGATTTCCAATCTCATAGCATTGTGGCCAGAAAAGATGCTTGATGTGATTTCAAGTTTCTTAAATTTTCTGAGGCTTGATTTGTGACCCAAGATGTGATCTATCCTGGAGAATGTTTCATGTGCACTTGAGGAGAAAGTGTATTCTGTTACTTTTGGGTGGAATGTTCTATAACTATCAATTAAATCTATCTGGTCTATTGTGTCACTTAAAGCTTATGTTTCCTTATTTATTTTCTGTTTGGATGATCTGTCCATTGGTGTAAGTGGGGTATTAAAGTCCCCTACTATTATTGTGTTACTGTCGATTTCCCCTTTCATGGTTGTTAGCATTTGCCTTCTGTATTGAGGTGCTCCTATGCTGAGTGCGTAAACATTTACAATTGTTATATCTTCTCCTTGGATTGATCCCTTGATCATTATATAGTGTCCTTCCTTATCTCTTGTAACAGTCTTTATTTTAAAGTGTATTTTATCTGATACGAGTATTGCTACTCCAGCTTTCTTTTTTATTAATTAATTAATGAATTATTTTTTTAACATCTTTATTGGAGTATAATTGCTTTACAATGGTGTGTTAGTTTCTGCTTTATAACAAAGTGAATCAGCTATACGTATACATATATCCGATATCTCTTCCCTCTTGTGTCTCCCTCCCTCCCACCCTCCCTATCCCACCCCTCTAGGTGGTCACAAAGCACCGAGCTGATCTCCCTGTGCTGTGTGGCTGCTTCCCACTAGCTATCTATTTTACATTTGGTAGTCTCCAGCTTTCCTTTGACTTCTATTTGCATGGAATATCTTTTTCCATCCCTTCACTTTCAGTCTGTGTGTGTCCCTAGGTCTGAAGTGGGTCTCTTGTAGACAGCCTATATATGGACCTTGTTTTTGTATCCATTCAGCCAGTCTGTTACCACCAAACCAGCTTTACAACAAATGCTAAAGAAACTTCTCTATGCGGGAAACACAAGAGAAGAAAAATACCCACAAAAACAAACCCAAAACAATTAAGAAAATAGTAATAGGAACATACTTATACATAATAACCTTAAATGTAAATGGATTAAATGCCCCAACCAAAAGACACAGACTGAAGTGTATCTTTTATGCATTCTTTTAATATACTCTGTTGCCTGTCAGTTCTCCTAATTTGCTCTTGTACTTTTTAGCTATGTACATAATTCTGGGCAGACAGTTATTTTCTCTGTATGCTTGAAGCTATTACTCTTAGTCAGTTTGAGTGGTTATAACAAAATACCATTAGACTGAGTAGCTTGTAAACAACAGAAATTTATTTCTAACAGTTCTGGAGGCTGGAAGTCTGGGTGAGATCAGGGTGCTAGCATGGTTGGGTTCTCGTGAAGGTCTTCTTCTGGCTTGCAGACTATCATCTTCTCCTTGTATCCTCATATGACAGAAGGGGCAAGACCTAATGACCTAATCACCTCCCAAAGTCCTCACCTCCAAATACCATCGCATTGGGGGTTAGGATTTCAACATATGAATTTTGCAGCTGAGGCATAAACATGCAGTCATAACAATCACGACCTTTTGTCTTCTATTTTCATTAAGTCTTAGGATTCATTTATCTACAAAATCAATTTTGGAGAATTCTCAGTCATAATTTCTACAAATATTACCTCTTTTCTATTCTCATTATTTTCTTTTAGAAATCCAATTTGACATATGTTGGAGCCTCTCATTCTGTCTCCCATGTATCTTAATTTCTCTTTACTAATTTCCATTTCTTTGTGTTGCATTTGGAGCAGTTGTTTAAGCTTATCTTCCAGCTCATGCCTATTCTTTCGCTAGGAGTGTAGCTCTTCAAGGATCCAGTCTTTATGCAGGAGTCTTAGTTCCCAGTTTACAGCCCAGGGCCTAGGTTCTATTTCTCTGGAGGTTGTTGTTAAAAGCAAGACTAAACATAAAATTAAGTTACAGATAAGAGTAAATGCCCAAGGGAAGCTGAATATCTCACATCAGGTTACTATACTGGTTTTCAATTTGCTTTTTTTTTTTTAAGTATCTAGGTATTTTCCTTATATTTTATGATCTCAGCTATATATTTCAAAGGGTATTTGTTATATTTTGTCCAGTATTTCTAGATGTTTCATAAAGAAATGAATTCTCAGTATATTTATCTGCTATATTACTTGACTTGGAAGTCCAGAGTTCATTCTTTGCCTGAATTTTCTTTCTAAAAACAATCTTCAGAAAGAAGAACAAAGATGGAGGCATCACACTCTCTTATTTCAAACTATATTACAAAATTATGGTCATTAAAATAGTATGATATTGGCATAAAAAATACATATTGATCAATGAAACAGAATAGAGAACCCAGAAAAAACCCATGCATATATGGTCAATTAATTTACAATGAAGGAGCCATGAATATATAATGGGGAAAGGATAGTCTCTTCAATAAATGGTGTTGGGGAAATTGGACAGCCACATAAAAAATAATGAAACTGGACCACTGTCTCACACCATCCACAAAACTTAACCCAAAATGGATTAAAGACTTGAACATAAGACCTGAAGCCCTAAAACTTCTAGAAGAAAATGTAAGTGATAGTCTCCTTGACATAGGTCTTGGTGATGATTTTTTGAATCTGACACCAAAAGTAAAAGCAATAAAAGCAAAAATAAACAAGTGGGGTTCTGGAGAGCAAAAGGATCCATCAACAAATTAAAAAAGAGAACCTACTGAATGGAAGAAAATATTTGCAAATCACATATCTGATAAGGAGCTAATATTTAAAATATATAAAGAACTCAATAACAAAAAATCTGATTAAAAAATGGGCAGATCTGAATAAACACTTTTCCAAAGAAGGCATACAATTGGGCAACAGGTACATGAAAAGCTGCTCAATATCATTGATCATTAGAGAAATGCAAATCAAAACTACAATGAGATATCACCTCACACCTGTTAGAATAGCTATTATCAAAAAGACAAGAAATAAGTGTTGACAAGGATGTGAAGAAAAGGGAACCCTTGTGCACTGTTGGTGGGAATGTAACTTGGTGCAGCCCCTATGGAAAACAGTGTGGAGGTTCCACAGAAAATTAAAAATAGAACTACCATGTGATCCAACAATTCCACTTCTGGGTATTTATCATAAGAAAAGGAAAACACTAACTTGAAAAGAAAAATGCACCCCCATGTTCACTGCAGCACTATTTACAATAGTCAAGATATGGAAACAACCTAAGTGTCCATCAATGGATAAATGGATAAACAAATTGTGATATATATATATGTGTATATATATATATACACACACATACATAAGAAGAATAAAATCTTGCCATTCATAACAATATGGATGGACCTTGAGGGCATTATGCTAAATGAAATAAGTCAGACAGAGAAAGACAAATACCATATGATCTTTCTTATATGTGGAATCCAAAACAAACGAACAAAAACCAAGCACATGGATACAGAAAACAGATTGGTATTCACCAGAGGTGGGAGGTGTTGGTGGAGAAGTGGGTAAAGGGGGTCAAAATGTAAAAAAAAAAATTTTTTTTAAGTTCACAAACAATAAAAAAAATTGTTATAATATAATCTATTTAGATAACACTTAAACTAGATTATAAGCTCTTTAAGGACAACATTCTTTTCTTGTACATTTCATAAATTGTATCACATTGATATGGCAGGTATCCAGTACATACTTTTTGGGGAAATGAATGAACACATACTTTCTCAGTACATCCTGAGTGATGTATCATAGAAATTCATATCTAGAGACTATTTTGAAAGTGAGTTTTAAATCCATAAATGAAACTGACTTAGCCTTAATGGCCTATCATTTCAAAGAGTTTTAGTACTTAGTGACCATTTAATGTATGGATTATTGACCTATTCATTCATATTGCAGATGCTTTGAGCTGTCCAAGTCTGCCAACAGAAGTCTGTTTTACAGACTTCAAGATAAATGACTTAGTAGTCTTTAATGATTGCTGTTATGGACGGCTGTGCCCTTAATTGATAGTTTAGCAGATTAACAGCTCGCTGTATGGATTATTTCACACTTCTATGCATTTTAGAGAATGAATGTATCTCTAATGGTTCAAGGCAAATCAAACAAACATTTGCTGAACTTCCACTAGGGCAAAACACTGTCTAATACCTAGACAAGGGGGGTAGGGTGGAGGTGGGAATTAACTTCAAAAACACACAACAACAGCAACAAAATGCATGCAACAAAAAGGTCAAAATAACATGGTAGGCATCTATAATGGATGCTTTCCATGAAGATTGGCCAATTTATATCAATGTAGCACTAATAAGAAATGATATCAAAATTATTATTCTAAGAATTTCTAAAACATATTCAGAGTGTTTGTGTAGGCACATTTGTGCTAAGAGTTTCTTATTGAATATTATTGTTTATAAAACATGAAATTAAGAGACACATTAACAGCATTTGAGTAATTAAGAGATGTGTTAGCAGCAGCAACAGTGGCAGTGGTAATCATGGCCATGGTTAAAACAAAAACAAAAACAAAAAACTTGTTAAATATCATCCTGGGTATGCTTTCTTCCTGGCTAGTAGTAATGTCAAGTCAAAGAAAGGATTTGTTGATAAGAAGAAGAGGTGGACTCCTATCTATTCATGAGATTGTGTGTAATGTTTAAGAGTATGGGTATTTTTACCAAACAGACCTTATTTTGAATCTCTAATTTTTTGGTTAGTTGCAATATAAAGCTATATAAGTAATTGAACCTCTCTGCAGTTTGGTCATTTATGAAATGGTTGTAATAATTACTTTGCCATGCAGTTACTTTAGCATGTAGTTGTAAGTGCCTGGCACATACTTTGAGTAGCTTTGCATACTCAAAGTGTTCAATAAATAGTAATAATTATTATTCTACTTATTTTATTAGTTGCAAATTTATGTGTCTGCCATGACTGTAAAAATCTAGCACTGCCATTTACCGTTAGGGAGCAAGTGTTGGAAAAGTCAATGTGAACTTTGATGACAAAGTGGACTTAGGGTGCAGCTAGGAAATTAGACTGGGGAAAGACAGGCTGTCTGTATGACAAGTTGGTGAAAACAGGAGATAGAAAACTGTGGTTGTAGAAATTCCATGTTGGTAATTGTGGAAAGAAAGGGAGGCTTATCACTGTGGTGTTCTCCATTGAGCTCATGAAGACTGCTTGTTAAATCTAATTTAAAAGAGAGAAATATTACCAGAAAGCACATTGGAATTTGCTCTTTTCAGCTTGACATTTCCTATAGAAATAATTACAATTGCATTTTAATATCTGAAAAATATTTCAGGTAAGAAAGGGTGATGCTTGCACTGAGAAGGATAATAGATGTGAAGTTTCTCTGGAAAAATTAAGAAATACTATGCAAGCATATAATATGATTATTGTCCTTCCTAGCACCTCTGTGTGTACATGTATATGTGTGTGTATCTATCTATATATATATATATAGATAGATACACACACATATACATATACATACATATATATGTGTGTGTGTATATATATACATATATATATATATATGTATGTATGGCTTCCCAATCAAGACTTAGTTTTCTTGACTCTTTGGCCTTCCTGAATGTTACGGCAATTTACTGGAAGTTCAGAGGTCAGAGAAATTCATCTGGTGCAGAAAGTAAAATGAAGAAAGACTTTATTTCCTCATTAACGCATTTGCTTACATAAAATGGAAATGCTTGATAAATGCAAATAAATCTTGGAGGGAGAGTTGGCAGAGTGACAAAAACAAGTTTTCCTCATGTTTGTTAAAGGTGCATTTTGGGTGCAACAGAGGAGCCCATTTACAGGCTCTGGGCTTCACTGCCTCTCACCCAAAGCAGGAGCTATGAGTCCAGGTTGGCTCTAAGATTTCAAGTCCAGTGTCAGCTTACATTTCCCAGTAGACAGGGTAGCCTGTGATTCATTGCCAGTAGCCTGCCACTGGAGGCATGGTTAATGAGGTTTGAAGTTTCATTTAAATTTTCTTTTCAAAATCCTTTTCTTTCCATGAAGATGAAAGTTAAGAGTTTCCAGATAGGCTTAGCTGGAGTGCATTCCACTTCTCTGAGGTTTAAGAGTGGTGAAGGAAATGTGGGTAGGAAGGTAGGAACCATGTCTGACTTAACTGCCCCATTGCTACCTGCTGAGATGTTTCTTGGGCAGGTACCAATTTGCCTCAGGCATTTAGAGGGCTTATTTCTTCAGGTGGGCTGGCCCATCATCTCCTCAGGCACAAGCCTACTTTCCATTAGTGCTAATGTGAAGGGTGTGCTCCCTGAATCACGAGTGTGCAGACTCGTGGATGAAAGGCAAGACTGGGGCTGTCGAGAGGAGTCAGCAGGGCAGGGGGAGGTTCTCTTGGAACAGTGGCAGGCATATTCTTGCCAGGAAGTATGCATTTCTTGAAATTTTTATTCCTGTCTTTGGAAGTGGAATTAGGAGACTTTTAAGACTACAGAAAGCCAAATGTAGGGCATGAAAGTTTTTACCTGGTGCATAGGTATCAACTGGTTAAAGAGACAGATTTTCAAACTGCCAGCAAAGCAGAATGCAAAGAGCCAGATTAAGGAAGATATTTTAGAATAGCTAGTCTCAGCCAAGCAAAGGAGAGAGAAAGAAAGACAGGATGTGCTGTGAGTACAGGTGTGGCTTGCTGCAGCAGACAGCTTCTGACCTTCTTCACGTAACAGCAACTCCTCCCAGCCCTGCAGAGCAGGGGAATTCCAAATTTGTTGCTAAGTAATAATTTGTCACAGTTGGATGCTCTAATAAAAGCTGTTGATACAGATGCTGTTCTTCTGAAAAAGTTAGAAAGGTTGAAGTGCAGATGAGTAGGGAGGGTCTATAGCCAAATTTTAGGTTGCTGTGACTTGGGCTTCATTATAGCTTAGTTGGCAGCCCTAAGTCTATTTCCCAAACTGAACTTTTGCTTCAGTCTTGATTTCACTGGGTCAATTAATTAATGAATTCAACCAATGTTGATTGAGCTAGCTGACTTTGTAGCTGAAACATAGTCTTCGCAAGAGTAATTATGGCCAGTGTCATTTTATCATGTCAACCACTAAACATTAAGTGAGAGTTTTTATGGTGTGATCCCAGCCATCTACATCAGAATCATCTGGGGTGTCTTCAAGAATGCACATTCCTTGGCCTTTCTCCAGATCTGCCATAGTAAAACTTGAGGCACACATGTACACACCAACTCGGGCGACCCTTATAAATACTAACATTTGAAAATCGCTGCTTTTGTTGATGTTTATCAGTTTTCAAATGTAGGTGGGCAGTTTTTGTAGAGGCAGTTTTTCTCCCATACATACCTTCATGCCAATTAAATTGAAGTGCAGACACGTAGTAGCAAGGATTCTTAATTCACATGGCTTCTGGAAAGGTTCAAACTAGAGAGCTTGTGATTTCTCAGGAATCCAGACTGGAGTAATAAATGTCATACTTAAAAATAATAATAATATGTCCTTCCAAATACTAGGCCTATCAAACACATATCAGTAGATTAAACAAATACCTTGAACAATTCATAAAACAAGAAATGTCTTTTCAACTGTACTTAGCTATTGTTACATTATGGTTTAATGTAACCATAGTCTTCCATTTAGATTGATTTTTTAAAGAATTTGAATGGTCTTTTTATCTTTCTTGGAACTACATTGTGGAGATATACCATCATAACACATAGTGTAAAGCATACACATGAAACAGAGTGCTTGTCATGCAATGATGCTCAGAAAATCAGTCCTGCTTTTTGATCCTTCCTCCCCTGCTCCTTCTTTCCCCTCTAGATGGTTCCAGGAATTTATATCAACTTTGTGGCGACCACCTTTCTGATCCATGATTTCCGATTTAAGCCACCGGCAGTGTATTCATCCTATTTAAAACACTGGAGATAATTAAAGGTACCATTTGGTTCTTAATTAAAAGCATCTTCTTTGCCTGATTTAGCCTGTCATGTAGACTTGGAGATGTATGCTTCCTACTGTGTCCCTGCTCTCAACATGGCCAGTTGGGAAAGAGAAGAAGATAAATGTGGGAAATCCCTTTTCAGAAAGTATATGGACTCCATTTCCTTTTTGTCCCAAATGGGAAAAAGGCAATATCCATGTTTCCCTTTTGAGAAAATGAATGAAGCTATATCCTCTCATCAGTGTAATTGCAGAGTTTTGAACAAAGATTTTAACTAGACTTAAGGGCACCTTTGCTTATCTCTTGTGCTGACATTGTTGCTACCTCAGGTTAAATATCTCTGCCCTTGCATTAATTACTCAGAATCTTCTAATTGAGCAGCTCAGATTACAAGGGTTTCGAGAGAGAGCGTTATATATCACCCTTTACCTTCATTTATATAATCATATGTAATCACAAAAGAGCCCCCAAGAGGCACAGAGAGGCCATGGTTCTTTTCTGGGACAATCCTTGCTCAGTTTACCAAAGATTTCACTCTCTTCACTGTTACACAAATATTTGTGAAAGTTACCATTTATTTTTAGGAGTCATTCTGAAGTGTTCCTGAGTTACAATTTTAAATCCAGAGTATAGGTCACTGGCAGAATGCTATTTATATAGCTATATCTATATCTATATCTATATTATAAATAATTTTAGCCACATTTCTGGTGCTCCTTTAAAATCTCTTAATTTTGTAGACCAGAGCTGCCCAGATCACAGATCTTGAAGCACATCCATCTCTTTCACATGCAGCCTTTGCTCTTCAAGATCTCTAATTTATGTATTGGAAAATCCTATTAAACCAGCCTTGACAGGGCAGACAATAGTAATTTGCTTTTTCTGTTGATTGCAAATGTGGCTTCTGGGTTACCTGAGTACTAATAGTTTCTTTTCTTCAGTTTGAGGTGCACTGGGATTTTAAATTTTAAAAGTCAATTTAATTTCCAGTGCCATTTGTTTTGAAAAGAAAAAAAAAAAATAACCCAGGGAAGTTGGGGATCTCTGAGGTCTTTACACTTGATCTGAATGTGAAGTTACAGTTTGTGGCCAGTATGACTTTTAAAATTAATTTAGAAACAAAGTTAACATCAATGAAGAAATGAAAGAAACACAGTGGAAGGGACCCAGAACAGAAGAAGGATTCTGATTTTGATGTCAGTTTTGCACTGAGCTAACCTTGGGGTTCCAGATTTTTACCAGAAGTCAACTGAGGTGCAAAATCACTCATAAAGCTCACGATTTGGGTGTGGGCTAGTAGAAATTGATGCTCAGAGAATATGGTTAAATGACAATGATTCCCTGAATTTCATATGCTTTAGGATGGTTACTTCTAAAGACTACTGCCCCTGAGGTCAATAATGAGCTCAATAATTTGGTGGAAATTTGGGGTGTCAACAACTTCTGGGTGGTGTAAGTCTGTCTGCCACAACTTAAGCTTGGTGCACTGCTTAAATCAGATCAACACTTGAGTGATGTCAGCCTCAGGGAGTGGGAGTCTTGGTCTAGGGGTAGAGGGAGTGAGTTGAGGGAAAGACATATTACTCAGAAGAGGAAGGAAGGAGAGGAAGGAGGAGGATGCAAACACTACTGATATTTGAATAGAAAATTTTAAAGTAGTGATTGTCTACCTAAGAGTAACTTGAGTAAATATTAATAAGTACAGAAGTCTGTAATAGGTACTTTACACTAATAAATTTGACTATTTATTGGTCCTTTTGTCACAATACTTCTGTTGACAATCCTAGGAGAATTTCCTCACAGTAATCCTGAATCTTCAAAAAATATATTCAAAGTCATCTTGGCTTCAGCCCAATCCATTGTTTTATTTGTTTCTCCCTTGACTCTTGGTCTAACCTCCACTTCATTTTTTTGCTAACCAAATTCTGAAAACCGTAAAGTGACTCTATCATTTAAGCTCATGATTATTTCCCCACTGCCTGGTCTAGTATCAGGCATATAGTTGGTTGTTGAAATTATTGAATCATTTTGTTTTCAAAGATAAAATAAAAAAGCTCTTGGAGTACTACGCATCTTTCCATACCCAGATGGAACGTCTTGACCTCTTTTTCAGTGAGGACTCAGGTTTGATGCTCTGTATATATGGCACTGTGTGCATACCTCTTGCTCTTTGATGGGAGACTATCCCCCCCCCCCCAATTACTCTGTACCTCTTTAATCTTAGCCTGGCCAGTGCTACTCCATGAGTGGTAAGATTAAATAGAGTGGAGGAAACAAAGAGAGCTCATGGGCCATTTCATTTGGTGCTTCCCAGTGCCCTCCATTTACTATGGGTACCAGGGGATGCTTCTACTCAAGGGGACTGCTAGCAACTGCCTGGGGCTCAAGTGTTTCTCTGAATTTTATGTAGGTTTAATCCAGATGTTAAGACTGTTCTCTAGAGTCTAACAGTGCTGGTCTTACTGCATCTAACCCTGGGAGGAGTGTTCACATGGTAATAAATAACTTTGCTAGAGAGGAGAGCTGGGAGTTGAGTCCGGAGGACGTTGCTTCCATTCCAGGCCAAATTGTTTTCCTAAAGTAGGGGAAATGTTGTACTGGGGATAAAGTGTCCTCTTAAGTGTTCTCACCTCTGACAGGAAAAATTCAATTTCCCTGAAAGGTATGTCACCTCTTTTCCCTTCCTGAGACTTTAATCTCTGTATCGCAGTGGAAAAAGTTCTGAGGATCAAAGATGCAATACAAATGACTTGGTTACGTTTTGAACCCTACTTGTGTGGTCATCAGAATGTCTGAGACCGCAGGTGGCTGGTGGCAGATGGAGAGCTGTGGGAGTGTTGGAGGGACAGCAGGGAACGCTGGTGAAATTATCTGAACACAGAATGGTGATTCTGATACTGTGTTCTGCCACCAAGCACAGGTTATTAGCTGTAAAAAAAATCAACTTTCTTTGATAGTGTCTCTATGTCCCTTACCTCTTCTCTGAAATTTAGGTGATGACCAAAGTAACTTCAGACAGTATACTGTGTGGCACATTATATGTTTGTGGCATTTAGTTGCTCTGGGCATTATAAAATCAATATATTATGATGCTGAAGCCAAATTTCAAACTAGATACTGTATTTTTCCTATCTCCTCTGTAATTTCAGTCAGATAAGGTTTTTCGTTTCTTGTCCAACACTGTTTGGTGAGCATTCAGTTTCTTGCAGAAAGCTAAATGTAATATGTGGATATGCTTCAATCTAATCACAAAATATTTATTTAGTTCATAATATGTGCCAAGTACCTACAAAGTGCTGTGAAAGGAACAAACTTTGTTTTAGACACAGTGCTTTTCCTCTCTTACGGAGTTTACTCGTGTATGTTATAATGTTTTTACTCCTTTTTCAATTTATGAGCTTAACTTTTTAATGATAAAATTAATATGACTACCTTACCAACAAATTGGAAACAAGAGAAAAAAATATTGTCCACAAAGTTATCACCCTAACAAAAAAACTGCTAGCATTTTGGTGTTTCCTTCCAGCCCTTTTTTCTGGGCATCTGGGTTTTCCCTGTAGTTGTTACAGTGTATATATATGCTTATAGCTTCTTTACATTTTACAGTATTATGAACATTGTCCAAAATCTTCGCATCTTATTTGTGAAGGGTCTTAATACTCTGAAGAACACATGAGAGATACTTGTTTAAATAGTCCATGGTTTTCACAGTTCTAGTGGCAGCGTGAGATGTGAAGAGAACATGGGCTTGCCCAGAAATTGGGCTTGAATGCAGGCTCAAATATTTTTCTCTGTGATCAGAGACAAGCAATTTCTCCTCTCTCAGCCTCAGTTTTCGTATCTATAAATTCTGCCACGTATTTAGTGAATATGTGATCTGTAAATGGTAGCTATTACCATTTAGGCTCTCTCCAATTTTTGTCATTATAAATGATGAAATATGGAGCATCTTTACATATACAGTATAACACTTCCATATTTTGTATTATTTTCTTTGGCTGTAACTCCAAAACAGAATTTCTGGGTTGATCCATTTAAAGATTCTTGACTTGCTTTATCACGCTGCTTTCCAAAAGAATTTACTAATTAAAATCACAGTGTCAAGGTATGAGAAAACCTGGTCTCACTTTGTATTTTTCAGATGGACTTTAAAGTCATCTTTTTAAGTCCCTGAAAATCCAAGTGAGAGTTTGATTGTAACATTCAGCCTTTCATTTGGGAATGCCATATGCCTGCTCATTTATCAAAATATCTTCTATTTTCAAAAACGTTTGTATTTTTTCATATAGCCCACTTTTCTCATCTAGAACATGCATTTATGTGTCTTATTGCTACTGAGAATATACAAGTATTGTAATAATTATAGATTAAATAATTGTAGATCATTATATTATATGATATGATTATATCATATGATCTATATTTTCACATTCCTTTAATAGTCATAACCCTATTTTGTTCTGCTTATATATCGTTCTTTTTTTTTTTTTTTTTAAGTTTATTTATGGCTGTGTTGGGTCTTCGTTTCTGTGCGAGGGCTTTCTCCAGTCGAGGCAAGTGGGGGCCACTCTTCATCGCGGTGCGCGGGCCTCTCACCATCGCAGCCTCTCTTGCTGCGGAGCACAGGCTCCAGACGCGCAGGCTCAGCAATTGTGGCTCACGGGCCTCGCCGCTCCGCGGCATGTGGGATCCTCCCAGACCAGGGCTCGAACCCGTGTCCCCTGCATTGGCAGGCAGACTCTCAACCACTGCGCCACCAGGGAAGCCCCCGTTCTTTTTTTTACATTGAATTATAGTTGATTTACAATACTGTGTTACTTTCAGGTGTACAGCAAAGTGATTCAGTTTTTTGCAGATTATACTCCATTATAGATTATCACAAGATAATGGCTAGAATTCTCTGTAGTATACAATATATTCTTGTTGTTTATCTATTTTTATACATAGTACAATAGTTTGTGTCTGTTAATCCCATACCCTTAATTTGTCCCTCCCCATCCCCTTTGGTAGCCATGAGTTTGTTTTTTATGTCTGTGAGTCTGTTTCTATTTTGTATATACATTCATTTGTATTATTTTTTAGATTCCACATGTAAGTGATATAATATAGTATTTGTCTTTCTCTAACTCTTTATCATTCATCATTCTTCTTTTACCAGTCAGAGTTTCTAAATCAATACAAGTAGTGATAGAGATAATCCTACTTATTTTGTTTGAATATAAAAGGAAACCCTCTAGGACAACATTTCCCAAACTAGGTTCTGAGGGGACTAGTGCTTTGAACAAAAGAAGGTTGCAATCCATTGAGATCTGCAAGTCACACTACCATACTAATGTTTCCAAGACATCCTGTAGTTAGAAATATGTTTAAATTTTGTTCAATTCAGCATTTCCCACACTTATTTGGACAAAGAATTCTTATACCTACCCCATCCCCACCCCCATTTTTTTAGAATTGCACGTTAACATTTTAGACGACAGTATTTCTGAGGGACTTCCATTTGGGAAAAGATACTATAAAATATATACATGAAATATAATGTTGGGATTAATTTGGAAAAGATTTTGTTAATAATGTTAATGAAGTAGCCATTTAGTCCTTTTTAAAAACATCATTAACAGGAATGAATATTAAGTGTCTTTTAAGTATCTATTGAACAATTTAGTTTTTGTTATTTAGCCTACTAATATGATATGATATAATAAAAAGTTCCTCGATATTGAAACTTCTTTAAAATCCTAGGATAATAACTACTTGGAATTGGTGGATTTTTTTTTTAATATACCTTGGATTCTCTTTGCTAATATTTTACAGTATTTAGGATTTTTACTTCTATATTCATAAGTGAAATTGGTCTACTATTTTAATTTTTGTGTTAACTTCAGGGATATATATTCACTCCATTGAATAATGTGAGTACTTTTCTTTTTCTCAATACAGTAACTGTTTATGTTCAACATGGGAATTCTTTGCTCCTTGAATGTTTGAAATAATTCCCTGGTTAATGGGCTGAAGCCTTTTATGGAGGTTGTTCTTTAATAACTCTATCAATAATTTCACCAGCATCGCTCTTGTCAGGTTCTCTTTTTGTTGTTAAGTCAGTTTTGGTAATTTATATTTTTCTTCCAGAAAATTGTCTATTTTGCTGAGATTGCCTAATTTATTTCCTTATCATTATCCATAGTGTACTTTATAATTTTCAAATATTTTCTGTAACTGTTTTTTTTAACTGTTTTTCTCTTTTCTCTACTTGTGCTGTTTCTGCCTGTCTTCTTTAAGAGCTATGCTTGACTTTATTAATTAACTCTATGTTTCTTTTTTTTTAAATTTCTGATTTTATGAGGATTATGTCTTTCTGTTTTCTGAAGCTCCTTGTATTTTTTTCCTAAGTTGTTAATTTGATTATTTTTCCCTTTCTCTTTTACCTTTTAAATAATAAGAACCCTTGACTATAAATTTGCCTATGAGTAGACCTATGAATTCCATAAAGTTTAATGTGTTTTATTACCATTTTGTTGTATCTAAATACGCTTTAATTGTACTACTGGCTGGCCTATTGAGGATCTCAGGAAAAATGCCCTAAATGCGCCTGAGATTTGTGGCTCTGTCATGCATTACCTTTTCTTTCTCATTTTAACTGCTAGGTCTCATATAGGCTTAGATGACTGCTCAGAAGCAAGGTCTACTAAAGTCACTGTGCCTCACATACAAGTTTGACCTCTTATCTGCTTAGAGATGGAAGTGTTACAGCCCTCAAAGTGTCTGTTTAAAGCCACTTTAAATTTATTTAACAGATATTAATAAGAAATTATGTACCAAGCATCATTTTAAGCATTTTGTGAATATTAATTTAATTAATCTCATAACAACCTTGTGCGATAGATATTATTCACCCCTTCAGAGATGGGGAAACTAAGGCACAGAGGCTAGTGAGAGCCAGGACTTGAACCCAGTAGATTTAGCTCCAGAGGCTGCAGTCTGAACCATCAGGTTAAACTGCTCTTCTCTTTTGAAATTCTACCTGCTTATTCCTACCATACAAATATCTCCATAACTAAGAGAAAAATGTCTCCCTCCATACCCGGTTTAAGATTTTTTAAAAGGTTATAACTGCATGTCACTATAGATTTCAATACCTGTCCCAGGAAAGTAATGAAAAGTGTGAAGAAAATCAGGATGTGCCACCCCAAAATGTGGCATCTTGGCATATTGGATATTTTAAGCTAAAGGAATTTGAAAAAGGGCAGAAGCAAGGTCTCCCTGACCTTCCACTTCTGCCCCGAAGCAGATCACAAGATCCTCACGTGAGAGGTCCTTCCCTATGCCCGGAGGAAAGGAGCATCTTTACCTCAGAGGACAGAGAGACGCTGAGAGGAAGCACAATGAACAGACCTTGCTGATTCCCCCCCACTGAGCTGCCCTTAGCTCATACCCTTTGTCCTTCCTTGCATGTTCTCCCACGACTTTCCACTCTTCATCAACCTAGCACAAAACAGCTCAGGCGTAATCGTTTTTTCGGAGCTTCCTTATGACGGCTCCCGTCTCACCTAAAATTTATATCGAATAAATTTGTATGCTTTTCTCCCATTAATCTGTGTTTATCAGTTAGTTTTTAGGTACAGTCAGGGACCCTAGGAGGTCTGAAGGAAGAGTTTTCCTGGCCTCAAAGGAGTCAAAACACACCCCTCTACTCCTCGCTGGAATTGCCTCCCCATCATTTCCCTCCGAGCCTTAGCTGCAGTCTACAGGCAAAACCTCTCTGTGTCCATGCCCACGGCCAAGCCAATCTGAACAGCTGCAGAGTCTAGAATGTTCAGATCACCAGAGTACCCCACCGCTGACAGAGGGTTGAAAGCATGATAGATAATACTGAGAAAGTCCTTGGCGTTACAGCCGAGAGGAATAAAAGATGAGGAAAGACGGACTGGTCTGTATTCTTGGTATTCTGTAGTTTCCATCTCAAACCTATCAAAAAAATCAAAGCAAACTGTGGTCCAGGAGAACAAGTGGTCCCAAGTTTGGAGTGTGAGACTAGGCACCGCTTAAGCGGCTTAGAACAAACACTGGAAACACCGCTCCTGGTCTTGGATCACTCCGCACAGGGGGGCCCCGTGAGCAGTTACCCCTGGCAAATCAACTCCTGTGATTCAGAGAGTCGTCCGTAGGTATTGTTTTTGAGGTTTATGTTTACAAGCTGTTTTCTCTGACCAAGACATCAAAGTACACAAAAAACATCTCTCTCTTCTGCCTTTTCATTTTTCTTCTGTTTCAGCGGCTCTGAAGGAAATAGTTTATTTCAAAAAGGTAATTCCTAGCATCCCCGCCCCCCCCAAGTAAATTTTATATACACCTTACAATGTATATTTTACTTCAGAGCATGCAAATATAGCCTTTTAATTCTGTAATAAACATACAGAAAATTACCTTTATTTATACAGATTGATTTCCTCCTTGACTCAATTGTTTTCCAGAAGATAGTTCTATTTTATTCCCCAGTGAATGAAGTTTTCATTTAAGCATATCATTAGTCTTAGTGTGTTGTGGTCAGAGATCATGCTCTCTTTTCCTCTGTGTGTTTCCATACACATATCTTTTGTTTTTAGTGCAAGTATTTGATTTAGCAAACACAGACGGCTTTTTTATGAATGGGGCAGTGATCAGAACATCACCCAGATTCAATGGCAGTATATGACATGACATCTGTTCACTGTTTCCTATTCAGCTAGTGAAGCTCTGCATCCATTGTGGAGCTGCTATGAGCACACAGATCAGATTTAAACCACAGTGTCTTATCTGTTCTCCAAACAGTTTCATTTTCAGCAGGTCATTTGTTTAATCTTAGGATTTACCTAATAACAGTATCACCTAGTTACACATCAGCTGTAACATATGGAAACTCATATTTCATAAGGAAAGCATCATATATTAATTGTAAATCATGTCACAATTCTTTGTGTCTTTTTTGTATCTTCATAATAAAGTCACAGAGAAACATTCATCCATTTCAATCATTCAACCATTTCAATTGCCTCCTTTGGTTCCTCATGACACCTAATTTCTGAACCAGAGTATTCTATTATAATGGCCTAGAATGAGTAAATTTTCCTCCTATGATTCTTCTGGCTCAGGATGAGGACTGACATGATTCCAGAAACGCTTCAGTGCCATTACCCTAGATTAGAGGGTCTCAAACTTTAGCAGGCATTAGAATCACCTAGAAGGCTTGTTAAAACAGTGATTGTTCCATTCCATTCCCAGAGTTTCTGGTCTGGCAGATCAGGGTGTGGCCCAAGAATTCGTATTTCTAACAAATTCCCAAGCGATTTTGAAACTGTTGGTCCCAGTCTACACTTTGAAAGTCTTAATCTGGGGGGTTATCATTCTCAGACTTGGAAGCACGATTATGTATAGCCAATGCTTTGGCATGCTTTATTCCTGTGGTAGGCATCATTTGAAATACACAGACTCTTGTTCTCTCGAGCACCTGAAAAGAACTTTTCTATACTTAAATCTATTTTCTTGCTTACAAGAGTGAGGTGGACAAAAGGAATGCAGAAATGACACAGCAAAGACCGGTGCTCCAGAGAAGCCAAACAGAACAAGTAAGAGCATTTAGGGCTGTCCAGGCTTTTGCAGAATTCCTTTGAATCTCTATTGCCTCTGGGTGTGAACATTTTTTTGATGCTCAGATTATATGATTTTTTTTTCTATTCTAGACAAGAGAGAAGAATTAAGATCCTTTTGGGAGTCTTCTTGCTTCATTACATGCCAATCATATTTCTTGAACTTCATGGAGAATTAGGAAGGGTTCTCCATAGTAATCAATTCTGTGTTATCGAGGAGAGACTTTCAGTTTATATGATTAAGACCCTCATTAAACATGTTTAGAAACAGATCTTCCAATCATCCTAGGTAGCCTGTTTTAGTGTTTATTTAGCTTTATATTGATGATGTTCTTTTCCTTATTTTGTACAAATCCTTAAAATTTAAGCCTATTTTTTTTTTTCTGATTCCACTTTTCCATAGAGATGGAGATCGGGTTAGTTGTCTCCTTGTGGTAATAGAAGCAACAATTAAATTACACTTTTTAAGGCAAAACAAATTAAGATTCTTCGATTTTTTTAATGAGTCCAGCTCTTAATCCCGTTAATTTTTTTTTTTTTTAGTCTTCGTCATCTCCTTAAATATTTGTAAGTTGAAAACAACTTTTTAAAATAATAACATGTTCTCTTACTTTCTATGTGTCAGGCACTGGGCTAAGCACTTTACATGTACATAATGATGTGTACATCGTTACGTGCTTTACCAAATTAGTAGATGTGCATTATTGAAACTTCATGGGTTTCTAAAAATTTATTTTGCCTAAAGATTCAGACATTTCTCTGAAGCAAATGGAAATAGTTTTTCCTGGTCATTATTTATTGTTTTCCTATCTTGTAAGGGTTCTCTGGAAATTTATTTTGTTTGTACATTTGTTTTAATATTCTAGTGTTTTCCAATTCTGTCAGTATTAGTAGCTTCAGTGAATCCTGCAATTTACTCTTACATTCAGGGAAGTTCAATGTCCTAATTAAAAGATGCTGATCAGGAGATGTTAAATTTTTTTTAGGATCTCAGTTAAATATAACACAAAGATTTCTGACAGAAAAGAACTGGATGATAACAAATATAGAAGCAGGTGGCAGAAATTGTTTAAAAAGATCGCTAGATGTCATTCTAGAAGATTAAGCAAAATAATACTCTCTTGAACAGAAAAGTTTAACCCTTGATAATGATTGGAACTTTTTGTGCCTAACATAGGAGTTTGTTTGTTCATTTGGTCATTCAAGCAATAAACATGAGTGGTCCTTTATTGTTGCAGGTGGTTCTGTGTTGAGGTTGGGGTATAGAGACCCAGTCCTTGTTCTTGTCCTTGAGGGAGAAGGTCCCAAAGGGCAGAGGGAACAGGCAACTCTCACCTCACCCCTGCATCTCCTGTTCTGAGAAGAATGGCAAGACTTGTAGACTCTTAAAACCTGGAGAAGGACATTTTTACTCAGGTGTTGTAACTGAGGACAAAAGGGAAATGTCCTCAGGGCAAGATGCTTTTTCCCTAGGGGGCTCACGAGAGGACAGAGTGTGAGGAATCTTGGGAGTTGTGGAGACGAGTGACTGCTGTGTGACCCAGGACCCTTCAGAAGTTCCGTCAGTGCCTTCAGAGGCTCAGAAGGGGCCCCTCCCCCAAGCTGGAGCAGGTCCAGGTTTGCGAGCTTAAGAGGGTGACCCAGTCCTAAGTGTGGAGGCAGAATGTGGTCCTGCGCAAATAAGGCTGCGGCTCGTCGTTGCTTTCTCTTAACAAAACCTCTTTCTACAACCTTTTCCTACTGTGTTTGGTGGGATTACTCTGAAGGATAGAATTTATCAGGTTGGGCAGCAGCCTCATCCTCTAGCAAATAAAGCAACTCAAGGTCTTCCGCTACAGATGACTTTGACAATAAGATCATGTAAATATCCAGTAAATTACCATAGTGCTTTCAGTGATGATACCATTGAATTTTGAGTAGGAATTGCATTAATTGAACTTCATTGCACTATATAACACAACATAATAAACACAGGATAACATATCATCCCTGTTAAATCCTTGTCAATAAATGATAAGAAGAAAAAAACCCTTTATTTTCTCAGTAATATCAAAGTATAAGATTTAAGCATATCAGCATCATTAAGCCTCAGTCATAATACATTTCAGGTCTCCCTCTCTCTTTCTGCAATTCTCTTTTGACCACGTTTAACTGAATGCTATTTATAATATTAGGAGTAGCCACCTACTATGTGCCTCTTACATGTGCTGTTATGTATATTACTGCTGAAATTCAAAGAAACTTTGCCAACGTAGATATTATTATCTCTTTTTTACACTGAAATCATAGACATTTGTCGGAGGGGCAGAGGTGGGATTCAAACCCAGGCCCGACAGGTGCCAGAGTTGGGCTCTTCCAGGTGCACAGTCCCTCTGGGGAAGTGCTTTCTGCACATGTTCACAACACATCTAATTAGGGTCATTGTAAACCATCTTTGACAACTGATGAGATTTCGGATATGGTTGTAAGAATCAAAGGAGTCATTTTATCAGAAAATAAAGCACTTAGAAGGGAGAACAATATATTAAAAGGGGAAATATTTTCCAAGTATTGAGATCTAAATAACCATTACTCCTGTGTGGCTGTATTTAAGATAGGGTTAGCAGGAATTCAGTAGTGCCAGGAATCAAATTTGACATTTACTTCGGAACCAAAGTATATATGATTCAGTTCCCTTGCCCAAACAGATCAGAATGACAAGTTTTCACGTCCAGCCTAAAGATCGCTGGCCTGCTATCAGTAAGGATTTGTCCAGAATGAGTAGTCTGGGAGATCTAACCTTGCCCCTGCTCGGCAGGCTCCACAGCTCGTCGTGTCTCTAAATTCCAAGTGCGGCTCAGTTTTTGGCCTTTGGATCCCCCTATGTTGAGTCAGAGGGCTCAGGGAAGTCATTTGGAATGTTTTGTTCCAAATCCCTGCTGCTGTTACTAAGCATAGATGCAAACACAGTGAAGCCGCCGTGTGGGAGCTGGCCTCGATGCTTGCACGATGGTGGATGGGGCAGGTGGGATAATGCCAAAGATGGTTACCTACCCATGACTTTCCTGGAGACCTGGAATCAGAGTCATGGTCCCCCATGCTCCATCTTATTTCCACCTGGGAGTGCCCTGGACCAAGTGTCATCTGAGCCCAGAGAGAGCATGCCCATATCTTTATAAGCCTACCCTTTCTTTGTGTTTTTATGTGGGCCAGCCCTTGCATTAACGAGCTAATACTCCTGAGGTAAGGACATCTTGGGAGTCAAGTCACTGCTCTTCAGGTGCACAGATGGCTTGGTGGAGGTAACCCTTGAAACAGGACCGTTAATATTTTTATTTTCAAGGAAGAAAAACAGCATGATAAGGGCTAATAGAACTAGTATCTGAAGATGTTTTGTCTTGTAATATGTGTGCATCACACAAGGTGGCAGAACAAGCATATGGCGATCCTCCAGCTGGAGGTGGGAAGCTGCATTGTCTGCAAGGCAGGATCCGGTCACCAGCCCCTACCTTTGCAGGCTAAGCTGCAGCTGCTGCTTCTCTCTGTGTGTGCTCACACGTTTGTGTTTAGGTAGAGTATGGCACATAGTTTAATAACTTGCCAGCACTCAAATCCTTTGCTTTCTGTGAGAAACTGTGTTAAATGATTAGACCTCATTGGTTTCTTGAAAATAGACACCGACTCCTGGCTCCGATTTATATGCCTTCTTTTTGATTGAAAACACAAGCTTACTCTCCATTAGCATTCTAGTTCAACTCAAGGGTGTCGTAAAAGCTAAGCCGTAAGACAGTTTTATAACCTATGATATCAAATTTTAACTTTTTTCTTCTCCATATAGGATGTGAATATGATGTTAAATATTTATTAAATATTTGTCAAGCTTATTAACTCTGTTTGTTTTTCTCCATAAGGAGAATAAAAAATCCCTGGATTTATTTTTAAATTTAATTGAATGGTTAATACTTAATTTTAATCATTATTAATTCAATTTTTTATGTAGTCATTTTTATGGCTGAATAAAACATTTTACCACACTCAGGCTTGTGAACAAGGCCATTAGCAATAGACTACATAGGACTGCAAAACCATGCATCAGAAATACTAGAGAACAAATTTATTTGTACTCTTGACCTATTCAGTACAAAGAAATGGGACATCTCTCAAAGTCATGGGGAAAACATTTGACCTCTAGAATAAAAAACAAAAGCTATGCATATGCCTCAATTCTCACATAAAATTTATGTCTTAGCCTCAGAAGTTTTAACGGATACAATTTATTTTCCCAAGTTGTTTAGGCTGTATTAGGATGGACTTTGGGAGGGTAAAATGCTCATTCTCAATAAAGTGGTAAGGTAATTTGGGAAGCTATACCACCAGGGAGACAGGTGACCATGGCTGGTCATCTTTGGTCACTTCTTTCTTCTTCTCTTCCCCGCTGATTACCTTTCCAAGGGCTTTCAGTACTTCCGGGAAGTGCTGTTGGTTCTTGCATCTGTGTCTCTCCTTTCCCTTAGCCTAAATTATCATCCTTATCTCTAGGCCTTTGTACTTGGCTGCATCTCATCACTTCCTCCTCCACCTACCAGCTCTGTGCTGGAGCTAGCTCACACTGGCTTGTGAGAGTCGATTTTGCATGTTTTCCCCCCAATTTCAAGGTTAGCAATGTCAGGTTGATAGCTTGGGATTGGCCATGATATAAATATATGTACACCACAGAAATCAGTGAACACTACAAAAAAATCAAAGCTTTCCCCTTCTCCCCCTGAGCTAGTTTACCTGCACACCACAGTGTAAGACCATGGATTCAAACGAATAACTCCAAGTTGATTCTGTCAGCCCACCCCTCAACCCCCGAGAATTAGTTGTCAAAGACACATTGTGTGAATGTGGTAACTTCCATTAAGAGGGAAATAAATATATTTATTTACAGAACCGATGGCATTCTTGTCCATGTTCAGAAATGACAGATGTTATGCAGCTGGTGTGTCACTGAAACCATTGTGCATGCAGCAGCTGGGCAGAGATTTAAATGGAAAGTGTCTCCACCTTTAGACCGTGCCAAAAATGAACTCCAAATTATCTAAACACCACACTGAGTTTAGTGAAATGCCTAGCACTTCTCCAGTTTGCTGGCTACTCCCAGGGAGCTTGGCACTATAGAGCAGTACAGAGAATTACAAAGTCACAAATTTGACTTTTGAGGGACCTTACAATCCACTTTATCGTGAGGGCTCTTGTCACCCTGGAAAAGAGATGCCCCAACTTCCTGCACTAAATTTGAATATTGTCACCTGGGATTCAAACAATCTGGCGGAGTCTAGTGTTCAAGTGTTTAAAAACCCGTAAATATCCAGAATATTCTTTAGTCTGTAATTCAAAGCCCTTTATAGTATTTCCCCAGCCTACTTCTCAGTCTGTTGGTCTCTGTGGTTTCCTGCCACCCTGTATCTTCTGCCTGAAGTTTCCTTTATCTTCTCTCGATTTATTCGAACTTTATCGTGTTTCAAGACTGATGTGAGATTCCATTCCCTCCTTAAAGCTTTTTCTGGTCTCCCCACTTGGAAATAAGTATGTTCTCCGTAGAACACCTACATCATTTTTTATACAACTGTTAGGTTACTTATTAAGTTTACATTTGCCCACGTGCTTCATCTTGCCTATTAGATTTGGTAGTAGAAGCCACATGTGCCAGTTATTAAGCTGTGGACACACTCAGCTCCAAATTCACCCTCCTCACTCTGCTTAAACCACAGGTCTGCTCCCAGTTAGGTTCTGCCATTGGGGCACCAGGAGGAGAGATGGGAAGGTGGTGGAAGGAGAAGGGACTTGCTCCTCCCTGTTTGCTTGATGTTCCTGAAAGCGACGTCCCAGGGATGGCATATCACCTTGTCGGCAGCAGTTGGTTGCAGTCTCCGGAGCCCACCTCCTGGTGGCCCTCAGAAGCACTGGCAGCAACTGTGCCTGCCTTTTTCTCAAGCATCCCAACCCCAGCTCCTTGAGTCTCAGATATCCAAGCCCAGCTCCAAGGGGTGCCTCCTCCAGCTTCTAAGTGCTTCCCTGTATTTCCCCAGCCTGAGGTGCATATTACTTCCTCTAATTAATAAGTCTGTGTTACCTCATTCTTCCCTCTAAAGGGCCTTTTCAGTCCTCCAACACCTGTGTCACCAATTCCCTATGATAAATACCCTGTTGAAATAGCCAGTGTGGTTTCTGTGCTCCTGACTGGACCCTGACACATTGACAGATCTGTCACTTTCCTCCTTGGCCCAGTTACCCAATGCAATGCCTAAGAGTATGGTTTGCATAGAATAATTGCTTAAGAAATATTTGTTGAATGGTGAATGAAAATTTATTAAGACAAAAAATCCTGCTACATTTCATTATTCTGTCTTTTCGCCTCCATTTTCATGACTACTGTGTTCAAATAGGAGCTTCAGTTAACATTCATGGGCAATTTGGGTGGGTCAGGAAGCATTTCCTTGGGGTTTAAAGGATGGCTTAAAAACGCATGACTTGTCACTGTACTTTACAAGCAGCGGAAAACAATGTCTGCCTTGTGCAGTGCCCCTTTGTGTTGGCCGCTCTTCTACTACAGACTCTGGGGAAATTGTCCACACTGAGAAAGACACAACTTTCTTCATGGGTACTGCTAACTAAAACAGACAGGTTTATAATATGCACGTCAAGAAGGGGAATACACTAGCCACTCTTTTCTCCTCCTGAAACTTGGGAAGGATGTTTTTGATTGAAGGCCAGGTTGTAGAGAAAAATAGCTGCTCTACAAGCATGAGAATAACTATTACTTTAACCAAAGTAAACCTTGCAGAAGCCTGAGGCATTATCCATTACGGTAGAAGATGAAAAGAGTGCTGGGGGGAACGTAGATTCTGACCAACTGGGTAATCACCAAGGATGTGATTTCTTGAGTATGCGAAATGCTCAAGTCTGGCATGTGGTGCACGTCTAGGAATCTATTAAAGTACGTACTCACCTAGATCCCTCTCTCCCCACTTCTTAGTGCTTACATCAACTTAAACAACCGAGCTCATTAAAGTGCCTTTGAGAAAACTCCTTGAAATCAGGTGGGAAATTGGTAGTTATTGCAATGGTATTAGTGTGACTGTTTTCACTGAGTCTTTTACTGATTTTGATCATTATTAGCATACGCACAAAGCCAACACTCAAGTGAACAAATGAAGTGTCACTAAACAAGTCAAGGGAGGTAAGATATACCCTATGCCCCTTGTTCTCACCTAGGCTAAGTCATTTGGGAATCATCTGAAAATAATTCCTCACCAAAAATATAAGCCATTTGCAAAAAATGCTTTACTAAATATAAATAACTTAGAAGTAAGTAAGTCGCAGTTCAGCAGTGTTGAGAAACTTTTCTTAAATCTCTATAATCTAATCTTGAACACCTATATTACAGATTTTAGACTTGGATCATTTTTATATCCAAGAAACAGAATACCAGGAAACTTTAGAAAATGTAAGTTTTGGCTCTCTAAAAAGGATAGAGAAAATGTATTTTGAATTGGAACAATCAAGTGATTTGGGGTATGGATAAGAGATAGATTATGGCTGTCTGTACATCAGGGTAGATGATACAGTGTTAACAGCCACAGGCTTTTGAGTCATTAGAACTGAATTCAGTCTGACCTCTTCTGCTAGTGAACCCCAGTTCCTTCTATAAAACGGGGATGACAATATCTCCCCCATAGGTTACAGTGAGGATCAGATGCTATTACCTTCATGAAAGCTCCTGGGACAGTGCCTGGCTTGTAGTAGATTCTCACCAAAGCTGGCTGGGCTGGAAGGGACGGGTCTGGGTAGGACATCATAGTGGGTAGGACATCATAGTGGGTTATGTGGAGTGGGTTATGTGGTGGGTGGGACATCGTAGTGGGTTATGTGGTGGTGCCTAGGTCCCTGGCTGGCCTTAAGGGGCGAGTGACACATTGTGCCCACCACAAGGGGAGGCCATTTTAATACTTTCTTTCTTATCTCTGGAGCCCGTGGTTTGGTGTGAAAATCAGTGGGCCCAGAATGGGGAGCAGGGATGGTGGATTTGGGGACGTGGGCTCAGAGCAAATGAAACATGGGGAGCTTGTGAGTCACTGAACCATTTCCCACCATCATCTGATGGTGGTCTGAGTCACCATCATCCCCTGCTTGGATTACTTAACAGCTTCTTTTTTAAAAAAAAAATTTTATTGGCGTATAGTTGCTTTACAATACTGTGTTAGTTTCTACTGTACAGCCAAGTGAATTAGCAATACATATACATATTTCCCCTCTTTTTTGGATTTCCTTCCCATTTAGGTCACCACAGAGCACTGAGTAGAGTTCCCTGTGCTATACAGTAGGTTCTCATTAGTTATTTATTTTATATATAGCATCAATAGTGTATATATGCCAATCCCAATTTCCCAATTTATCCCACTCCCTACTTTCCTCCCTTGGTATCCATATGTTTATTCTCTACATCTGTGTCTCTATTTCTGCATTGTAAGTAAGATCGTCTATATTACTCATCCATAAAAAGGAATGAAATTGGGTCATTTGTAGAGATGTGGATGGACCTAGAGACTGTCATACAGAGTGAAGTAAGTCAGAAAGAGAAAAACAAATATTGTATATTAACTCATATATGTGGAATCTGAAAAAATTGGTACTTAACAGCTTCTTAATTGGTCTTTCAGCTTCTATCCTTATCCTCTAAAGTCTGTTTTCAATAGAGCAAACCAGATTGATCTGCTTGAAACTGTAAATCAGATCTTAGTTCTCTTTTGCATAAAACCCTGTGACGCCTTCCCATATCACCCAGAGTAAAAGCCAAAGTTCCTACAAGGATTTACAAGGCCTTGTATGATCTGCCCCCTCCCCAGCCCTAGTCCTACCATGACCCCACTTCCTATGGCTCATCCTCTTACTCACTCTGCTCTGGTTCACTGTCCCCCTTACTATTCCTTTAATAGGCCAGATGTGCTACCTTCTGAGGGTCTTTGCTCTGGCTGCTTTCTCTGCCTGGAATGTTCTTCCCCCCAGATACCTACACAGATAACTCTGTCACTTCCCTGGAATCCTTACTCAAATGTCCTCTTCTCAGGAAGGCCTATATTGACAACCTTATTTAAAGTTATAACCTACATACTCTCTCTTCTGCATCCCCTTCCCCTTTCATTCCTACCTTTCTCTACCTTTCCCTTATTTCCATAGCCCTTATCATTCTCTAATATACTATTTAATCTAGTTATTAGGTGTGCTGTTTGCAGTCCCCCCACTGGACTGTGAACTCCACAAGGGCAGGGATTAATGGATTGTTCACAAGTGTACCCTGAGTGACTAGACCAGCGCCTTGTGACACAGTAAATACTCAATTTTTTTGACTGAATGAATGAATGAAAAATAAGAATTAACTAAATAAGGGTAGTGGAGAAAGGCCACAGAAGGAGAGAGTATTCAGAGGAACATGTGCATGTGTGTGGAGAAGGAAGCTTGGCATACTCAAGCATGAAAAACTTAAGTTAGGTACTGGAAATAGCAAGTGATATGGAAGGGGTAAGACTGGAAAGGTAGGTGAAGGCCCTGACCATGTGGATCTCATAGGTTGTGTTAAGAATTTTGGTTCAGGGACAATGAAAAGCCATTTAATTATTTTAAGTGGTGGTGATGGTGACACAATTAGACTTGTATTTTTCAAAAAAAAAAATCAATAGGTGAAGGGGGACAACCAATAAAATTGCCGTTGCAGAAGACCAAGGAAGAGATGGTGGCAGCTTGGACTAGGAAGATGTTGATATAGAAGATTCTAGAAATATTCAGACACGCCAGGATATAACACTGAACAAAGTTTGCAGGAGATAATGGAACAAAGCAGGAGATGGCCAGCCTGGCTCACAGGCCGGCTGGCTGGATGGTAGGGTATCATTCATTGTGATGAGGAACGCTGGGAAATGATCAGGTTTGGGAGGAGAGGTCCTGAGATCAACTGCGGACATGGTAAATGTGAGATCTTTTTGTGAGTTGAATTGCATTTCCTCAAATTTATATGTTGAGGTCCTAACCCTCAGGGACCTTATTTGGAAAAAGGGTTTTTGCAAGCATAATTAGTTAAGATGAGGTCCTACTGGAGTAGGGTGGGTCTCCAATCCAATATGACTAACGTCTTTATAAAAAGGGGAAATTTGGGGACAGAGAAAGACATACACAGAAGGAAGATGATGTGAAAAGACGCAGGGAAAAGACCACTATCCATAAGCCAAGAAGAGAGGCCTGGAGTAATAGATCCTTCCATCACAGCCCTTGGGAGGAACCAATCCTTCCAGCACCTTGATCTTGGACTTCCAGTCTCCAGAATTGCGAGGCAACCATTTTTTGTTGTTCTGCCACCCAGTTTGTGGCACTTTGTTACAGCACCTCTAGCAAACTAATACAGATCCCTTTTGGCCATTTGAGTAGAGAGATTGAATAAGGAAATAAACATACATATCTGCAGCTCAGAGGAGAGGTCAGGCCTGGAGATACACCTCTGAAGTCATCTGTATAGATAGTAATTGAACTAGCCTGCTCTCCTGGGGGTGAATGGCAGGACTACTAAGACCTTCTGCAATGTCCACACCACCGTACCCATGGAAACTCACTTTTCCTTGCCATCTAAAATGATGAGAATATAGTCCACACAGCCCCCTCCTCCTGCCTACCTCTTCCTCTCTCAGCTCTGCCATTTCTATTTTGCTCCTGTCTCCAAAGTCCAGCCAGAGTTCTGCAGCATCAAACCTTCCTGTTTGGACTTTAGAGGACATATGTAGGGAGTAGATAATCATCAGTCCCTGGCTTAGTGGATGTGAAACCAGATTAAGATTCCCTGATCTTGAAGGAGGAAGAGCACATTTGGAATACTCTTCTACTGCTTGATACAGGGAGGATGACAAGAGGGTTGTTCCTTCTCAACTCTACTCCTCCCTGTGCCCCACAAAAGACCTTCTGTACCCCTTTTAGCCCTCCTTTATATCAATACTGGCAGCTGTTGTTGCAGTGCCAGATCTGATGGCATGAGGCTCCTGTCTACCAGCCTTGAGGAAGATGAGGGGAGAGGGGCTATTCTGAACTCTGAATGTGGGAAGAGGTTAAGGGAAGGAGGGAAGAAGCTCCCAGGTTGTTTTGTGCTTTTTGTTTTCAGCAGTAGGCTCTACTTTTCAATTCTGGGAAAAAAGGAAAGATCCCACTTGGTACCTCACTCTTGATAAAATTGACCTGACAGAGAGGGACAGGGTGATATAGCCAAATGGACCTAAGTCATAAAGTACAGGAGAATGTTTCCCTCCCTCCCTTCCTCCCTCTCTCCCTTTCTTCCTTCCTTCCTTCCCTCCTACTTTTTTTTTTAAGAGGGTTGAGGCAGGATGGTCAGAGTGGCCATGGAAGGAGGGGAGGAAACCCTGATTTTGGGGTAGGTAGAGTATGAGATTATAAACACTGACTGTTCTGGAGATATAAGGAAGTCCATTCTACTTTCCTCCTGGGCACACAGCTAGATGACATTTCTGAGCTTTTCCTGGAATTAGATGTGGCCATGAAATGGAGTTTGGACAACAGACTGTGGGCAGAAGTGATATATGCCTCTTCCAAGTCTGGTCACCCAAACCTCCCATCTAACCCTCTACCCTATATCTTTCCCCAACTGGCCAAGCCACAAGAAGGAAGGAACTGAAGTTCTTAAATGTCCACATAGAAGGTTCTCTACTAACTACAAGTATATATATTGGAAATATTTCATGAGAAATAAGCTTCTATTAGCTAAAACTCTGAGATTTGGAGTTGCTAGCCTTATTCTAATGAATATACCTTGTTTGTGGTTTCTTCTTCTTCTTCCTGCCCCATACTTTTGGTGTTCCCAAAGTTTCTAACTCTAACCATGTTTTCACTCTATGTATTCCTGCTGGGTGATCCCATTCATTCTCCCACCGTTATGCCGATGAGCCCTAAGTCTACTTCTCTCCACTAGACAACTCCTCTGAGTTCCAGAGCCTGTATCCAGTAGCCTAACAGACAACTTTACCTGCTCATTGATTCCTGAGGCTCAAAGTTTCCAAAACTGACCACAGTATCTTTCCCCAAACTGATTTCCCTTCTTTAATCTTAGTGTCTGTAATAGTACCACCATCCAAACAATTTCCCAGCCAGAAATCTAGAAGTCACCCTAGATTCCAGGCTTCTCCTCCACCTCCTGCATCCAATTAGTCCAAAAGTCATATTAAATCAAATTTCTAGATATCTTGCGTCTACCTCCTTCGATCCAGTATCACTGTTCCAAAGCAATGACAATGAGGATGAATAAAAGGAAGGATTCAGGATGAGATATCTTTTCTTTCTAAAAAATTATATGTTATGTTGTGTAGCAGAAGAAGGGGTTGGGCTCTGTGCACATCACTAGAAGAGAAAAATAAAGAAATTGGAAATCTCTCTCCTTTCACTCCTAGGTTAGTACTTAACTAGACTCTGTCCTCCCTACCCCCTTCACCCTACACACACCGTCATTCTACCTCAACCCTGAGGAGGAAGTAATCAGATTGGTGAATATCTAGGTGTAGACCTCAGTTGCAGGGAAAGTCAAAGGTAACCTAAGAGAAGGATCATGTAATGAATAGAATATTCTTGGGGTTTTTTTTTTTTTTTAATTATTTATTTATTTATGGCTATGTTGGGTCTTCGTTTCTGTGCGAGGGCTTTCTCTAGTTGTGGCAAGCCGGGGCCACTCTTCATCGTGGTGCGCGGGCCTCTCACTATCGCGGCCTCTATTGTTGCGGAGCACAGGCTCCAGACGCGCAGGCTCAGTAGTTGTGGCTCACGGGCCCAGTTGCTCCGCGGCATGTGGGATCTTCCCAGACCAGGGCTCGAACCCGTGTCCCCTGCATTGGCAGGCAGATGCTCAACCACTGTGCCACCAGGGAAGCCCTATTCTGGGGGTTTTTGTTTGTTTGTTTTTGTTTTGGATTAACCTATGGATATCTGAAGACATAAAGACCTTATGGAGCCTTGGGTTAATCCAGAAGATCTGGGTTCACTCCATATAGATATGAAAAGATCTTGCAGAGATGTGGGTTTAATGTGATGTCTTGGCCCCTGAAGTCCAAGCAGAGCTAGTGGAGTGGGATCACTGACTGGCGGGGTGTCCCTCCGGGAGTCCATGGTGAATTGAAACATACTGATGTCCCCAGACCCTGCCTTACACTGGCAGCTGCTGATAACCAGATTCCAGAGTAGAAGTCTAGTTCTCTGGTCTCTTTCTCATAATCTATAGTTCCTGAAAGAAAGAAAGAAATAGGAAAAAGCATTTGTTGAACTCCTTGAAAGCAGCTCTGAAAGAAAGAAATAGGAGAAAGCATTTGTTGAACTCCTTGAAAGCAGCTCTATTTGCAAACTAAAGAAGACTGCCAGAGTCGTGCTTTGTTTGACGTCCCAGCCACACTTCAACCTGGTGAGACTGTTTGTCGCTCTCTCCAGGCAGTGAAGGAGCAGTTTTCTCCTGGGCATGATCAGTGTGTGAAGGATATTTCTCTGGGGGAGTTGAAATCTCTCTTTTTTCGCTTACTTTCTCTTTGTGAGCATTCCCCTGGGATTAGAATTATTCAGCGAGGTGGTCAGAGGGCTCTGTCACTGGGCAGTGTCTGCAGGGCCAGACTGCAGCATCAGCCCTACTTGAGATTTGCCACATGACAACGAGGGGTGGCCTGTCTGCAGAAATAGTAAGGTTTGCTTCAGAGCCTTTTCTAGAATTTTCAGGGGCTATTTAACCTACTTTGTACCAACTGTCTATGGCTTTCTGGTCTGAAGAGCAATTCTATTCCATTTTAGCATTCTAAATCCCAAATAAAATCCAAGAAGTGCAGTTATGCAGAGACAAAACTGTTTCAGCTAGGAGGGGAATAAATATAAGTTTTTGCTCCTCCAAGTGGAGTCTCGATTAACATCTTTAATTATGGTTTACAACACGCCAGACTTTCTATTCCTTGTCTTAGACTTTCCTTCGTTGCAAAAGATGAATCGCACAAGTCTTCTCTGTGTTCCTTTTAAAAACCATCTAGCCATCCCTTCCTCCCTCCAATTTCAAGTTCTTTCATGGGTAGAACTTTCAACAAGCCTGAAGGCTGACTGGAAAACTCTGCCATCTCGTTACTCTGTGCTTCAGTGGCTGTTAAATTGATAGTTTCAGAGTGGATATCAAACTATCCACTCTATCAGTGTTTTTTAAAAAAGGGAAAAAGATTACAGTCTGTCTAAATCAACGTGACACCTCTCTGACAGGTGTGTCTTGATCGCTTTCTCCCAATGTATCCATTCCTTTTGACTCTCTCCACTTCTCAGTGGCTATCTAAGTCCAACAGGGCTTGTCATTTCATGAAAATTACTCCCCACTTTGCTTAGGTTGCTCTTAATTTTGTGTCCTTCTGTATTTACCTCAGGGCCAAGGATTCTCCATGGGCTTTACTTCCAACCGACACGGGCTGGAATTTCACAAGGCAGACGGAATCTTGGTTTTTCTTCTCAGTAGAATTCTATTTGCGGCACACGCCTCTCCTTCTCTGCTGAATTCCCAGCCACAGTTCTCAGGGAGGGCAGCTGCCGCTCTGAGCCTCTTTGGATTTTTCTTTCATACTCTCTTCACATATCGAACTCTTTCTGTCTTGAAAGGTTCTCAGTCTCCACTGGCCGGGGGAAGGTGGAACATATCAGAAGTTGGCAGAGTTGCAGTGCTCTGTGCTTTGAACTTGTAAAATTCTTTTTAAAAGTCTAAATCTTTAAAAGAAAGAAAAGAAGCTTCTGGTACATTTAGACAATGCAGTAACAGGGATGACCCGAGTTTAAAGATAAGGGTTAATGCTGTGATGTCAGTTCTTGGGCATAACTTCCAGGGAACCTTTAGCTTCGTCCAAGCTCTCTGATTTTAAATGTCTTTCAAGGCAATCTTTTTGTGTCTGAAAAAATAAGAAAATGCAAAGCACAGGATTTATGACTCTTCAGTAATTTATCCTAAAGCATACAAACATAATATTTTGTTGTACTCCTAGAAGCCTCTCTTCACAGACAAGATTTAGCATCATGCACTGCTACTATTACTACCGCCCCTGCACTCTGACAACCTCATTAGAAAAAGGAAGTGCAATGAAGATGTCCACTCTCTTCCCTCTCAACTACGCTGTTTCTGTTGAGATGCACAAATGGTTAGCACAGGCAGATTCCTTGTCCAGCTATGATTTTAGGATCACCTCTTGACTGCTTGTGATTTAACTCAACAACCAGGGAATATAAATGTTGCCCTACCAATGATTCACAGAGTGCCTGGGCAGAAACCCTCTCTTCGGCTTAATGTCATCATCTGAAAAATAAGTATAAAAATAATGTCATGGGGTTTGGGATTAACAGATACACACTACTATAAATAAAATAGATAGACAACAAGGACCTACTATATAGCACAGGGAACTATATTCAATACCATGTAGTAACCTATAATGGAAAAGGATCTGAAAAAGAATATATATGTGTGTATATATATATATATACACACACACATTATATATATACATATATGTATAACTGAATATATAGCTGTATATATATACATTATATATGTATATATACACATTATGTATAAACATATATGTATAACTGAATCACTTTGCTGTACACCTGAAACATTGTAAATCAACAATACTTCAATGAAAAAAATAATGTCATAGTAATCATGACAACAGAACTTTTTTAAAAGCACATTACATATGTGGCCAGTTGGTTCTAAGATATGTATGAAGTAGAGTTTCTTTTTTGCCCATCTGTCCTCCTGAAAACCTGTCCTTTGCTCCGTATGTGCTCATGGACCTCACTCCTCCATCACCACCCCCGTTCCCCCCATCCGTCTTCTCTGTCAATGTGTTTATCTCAGTTACATACTGAGAGAAAATATCTGATTACGTCAGCTGACACTGGAGTTGGGTCTCTTAACCTGGGGTTTATGAACCCCTAAAATTACATGCAAGATTCTGTATTTGGGGATCCACGTCCCTTATTCGGTAGAAAGGAGCCGCCACTTTCATTTGATTCTCAAAATATTCTAGGACCCCCAAGTGATTGAAATCACTGAAAAAATATTTTCATTAGGAGAATTTGCTAATTTAAATTCTCACGTGTTTAATGGTGGCATTTCAGGAAGTTTAAGGAAGACGGTTTGAGGCTTGTGTGGGGGGCAGGCCTCCAGTCCCCCTAGTAGCTGTATCATAATTCCGTACATTCATAGTGCTTTAGAATCTTCAACTTGCTCCATTTTAGAGCACTTTACTTTCTGAGCGATTTTGTTTGGCCCACGCCCTGTTAAATGTACACGTAGCTCTTGGGTGCTGAGTCTGTCCCTCATGGACTCAGCGGTGTGCACTGCGGGTCTGGGGACACTGCTCTTCTGCTACGAACTTCAGATTATTTAGGAAGTGGAGGCTTGGGGGAGTCGCAAGTCAATTTTTATTCCACTCGTTTGTTAATTTGGGAAAAAGGAATTTTGCCTAAATGACCCAAATGGCTAAAAAAAAAAATCAATATTTATCCTTCGAATAAGGAAAAGAAAAACAAAAATTTGCTATGTTTATATTTTGTAGGTTTTAGAGTCAGCAAGTCAGTACAAATTACTGAGAATCAACCCTCTAAAACTTAGCCCTTAGTTTGATGTAAGGAATGGATATGAATTAAGGTCCAGAGGCTGGGGCAATTGATGCAGCTGTACCAACATAGGCTTCGGGAGATTTCATAATGATGTGCTATTCAAACTAGCTTCTTTCATGGCAACTCCTAAGACAGAATGCTTTGCCTGAAAAAAATATAGTTTTTAAAAAGCATATCTTGATCCCATTTGTAGAAGAATTCTCTCTGGGATCTTCATGAAGCCCCTTGGAAGGAATCACCATTGTCTGAAGAAAAGAAAGTAGTCAGGTCTGACTTTTAATAGAGAAGGGCTGCCTGCCAATACTCAATTCCTCTTTATCTGTCTCAAATCTGCGAGGGTAGCTGGTTGAGGAGTTTGTCCTCGGACAAATTAATCTGAAGCCAAAGAATTGGGGGAGGATTGAATTTTGAGTCAAAGATCTGAAATAGTTTTTCCTTGAGTTAATTAGAACACTTATTCTAGGAAAAGTAAACTGTATCAAGAACCTTCCTCCTCAATCATCAGCTTATAGCTCATGTCTGGTGACATGAGTGCTCCTCCAAATAATGACTGCTTGTCAGAGAGACAGCTTTCCTTACCTGGCTTTTGCACAGACTCGGAGTTTAGAGACAGGTCTCACAAAAGCTTTTGCTGTGTGATTTATTTAAAAGAAAGAAAAAAAAAAAAACTTGTCTCTTCATAACTGACCAAGAAAAAGGAATTCAGAAGAGATGGAGAGTTCTGTCATATGCTTTACAGACATTCCAGACAAGCCTGGAACAACAGCCCATTTAAATAACCACTCTATGGATCCATCAAACCGAGTGGAGACATGCCTCAGCAACCTCTCTCCGTCTCAAAACCCAGCTCTTGGGGCAAAGAAGGGTCTGCAGTCAATTCATACCTGGGAACTCATCTGAAATGAGGAGGCTGGAAAGGGAATTGAACAGAGCAGGCTGCGACACAGTTGAATTTTATCTCTGCTGTTACACGGAAGCATATGGTTTCCGCCCACAGGAAAAATCTGCTTCTCTTCTGGCTGCCACACTAATGCATGCATGAAGGGGAGAGACTTTGCTATCAAATGCATCGCCAGAGTTCGCATCTGTGATTAAGGCTTTCTGCTTGCCCCGCATCCACTCCCCCAGGAGGTTTAAAGGAACTGCCAAAAGTTGTGCCTGTTTTGCTCAGATAGTGGGCAGTTGGGTGCTTGTTGTTTAACAGTTTATAACATATCTATAGGTTGGGTCAGTGTCCTAACTTCATTCATCCTTTAATTCTGCTTTTGTGCTAACGAAATAATTACACGACAGACTTAGAACTTGGAGTTTAATAGAGAAGTCTTTTATGGTAATTACTGGTGGCAACGAATCTGGTTTTATTGACCACGGATAAGGAAATTCTTGGCTTCCTCTGTTATTTACCATGAGGTAGTGATCTTAGTGCTAGGGGCTAGATGGAAATTCTGCTTTCTCCATTTTACAGATGGGGAACATGGAGGCTGTGTTACGGGACATAAAATGTCTCAGTAGTTGTGGTTGAGGGTGGGTGTTAGCGTGCCCATGGAAGAAAATATGATGGAGGCTTTCAGGTAATGGAAGGAAAACTCTTTTAGTTGAACTCGGAGCAGAATTTGCTCTCTTCCTTGAAACAGCCAGAAAGGCTCATTTCAGCCGCCCTCCTAGTACACAGGCGCAAGGGAGGGTTGGCATTTGCAGCAGGCACATTTCATATTGAACTTTTAGGGCAAGAGTTATGTGCTCTGACTTCCTAGCATTTGCACGAATCCTTTCATTAGCATAGCACAAATAGCTAACGTTTTAGAAATGCAGTTGATTTAAACTTTTATCATCTCCATATTGGATCTTGGAACAATTGTCCAGAGAGAAACCAAGAGTTTTCTGCTATCATCAGCACCAGTGCAAGGAAGGGACCTGTCACCTGGATGACATGGGATGCCTATCAGTTCTGAGGCAGTGATGCAGCACGGGACACAGAAGGGACTGCAGGCAGCTCTCATTTGAGAACTGGAAGCCTGCTGGAAAGGGACGTGAATACTTCCCCTCCTATAAGTCTTTTCTTGACTAGAGAATTCACCAATGGCCCCCTGAGGAAGGCATGCAGATGGTCCCAGAATTACCTTATAGATTTGCAAGATACTTCTGGGTTTTTTTTTTTTAACACCTTTATGGGAGTATAATTGCTTTACAATGGTGTGTTAGTTTCTGCTTTTCTGGTGTGTTTTTGTACAGGTTAATTCTTTGGTAAACTCTATAGGGTTCATTTCAGAGTTTTCTCAATTAATTTTCTTGGCTGCCTTTATAAGTTGCCAAGTTAGCAATTTGGTTGTGAAGGAGAAGTGTCTGTACCAGTTGGGTCCCACACTGACATTCAAGTTAAAAATTTGTAGAGTGGACCAGGTAAGTCGCATTCCATACGGATGGGAGGCAGAACAAAGCCTGATCATGTGGTGTCAAGTGAAGAACCGGCACTTACTCTGTTGCTGGAATTTTTCAGAGAGTCAAATTCTAAATACATGTTCTTTCTGCCACTGTCAGCAGCAGCCTTCTAATAGTCCTGCCTGTCTCAGCCTTGCCCCACTGTGGCCTAAGGGATCGTGCTAATTTCTTTGCGTGGCACAAAAGGCTCTTGGTGGTCTGGCTCCTCTGTCGCTTCCAGCCACATCTCCCTCAGGTCTCTAACCATGGCACTCTCTGGCCCATCAATCCTGAAGCACTCAGAGTTTTCCCAGCATGCCCTGCTGTGCCTTGTCCCTTTGCAGATGCTCGTCTCTCTGCCTGGAATCCTTCCCCCTTTCCCACTGGCCACCTGGCAGGTGCCTACTTGATCTTAACGCGGCAGCTCAGGCATTTGTCTATCTGTGGACCTTCTAGACACATGCGCTTGCTCAAAATATGGATGAACAAGAAAATGAGTGAATTAGTGAACAAGAGTGAATGAGTGGGCTGGCTGTTGCTGCTCCTCTTTCCTAAGGAAGGTCCCGCAGAAGTCCCAAAGACAGTGCTGCCCAGAGAAACATTATGATACACTTGTGATTTTTGAGTCAATGCTTTAAGGGTTGAAGGAAATGTGGCACTTACTGGCCCAACTTGACAAACTGCATTTCCCATTCTGCTTCAGAATGACTTTAAGATTGATTTCTTCATTCTCTCTAATATCACCATCAGCATCTGACATCTAACCTTTACAAAATCAAAAATGATGAAAGCTAAATAATTCAGCGTGGAGAGCTCCCCGGGAGACAAATAGACCGTGTGCAGTAGAAGTGTGGTTGTGTGGATGTCATCTCTCTCAGTTATTAAGTATTTGTGTTCCTGAATAGGCTCTAACATCTCTGAAGACCAGGCCTTCAGAGGTAAAGTCAGAGATACTGTTTTTTATTTCCTACATGAAGAATATATCCCCTAATCATTTATTTTTTCTTCTTTGAAAGATGTTCAGTTAGTGAAACTTCAGCCTGTTAACTGCAGAGGTGCATGTGTCACAGAGCAGTGAAGCACCAGATACACCGCAGAAATACGGCAGAGGGAGGGAGAGGGTGAGTCCAGCTGTGATGAGGAAAGGTGTTTTAGGACCTGGGATGTGCAGTGCACAGCTGAGGCTGCATCTTTGTCCTCTTCCTCTCATCCTTCACTTCAGTGTGATGCCCCCAAGATGGGTTGCCACGTTTTTTTACAGGGATCTTCCACAAGGTCAAATTGTGATCTCCCTTCCTCACGTGGCATTTTGCACATTTGGGATTATCTGTGGAAAGTTAAGTCCTCAATCGATGTTCTTCCTTAACACAGCAGGCTCCCTGGGTGGGAGTGGGGACAAGGTGTAGTCTCTGGAATTTAGAATATTTGCTACGAATGAATTTTAACACAGCCCAAATAAATCACATGTGAGGGGTGTGGATAACCACCGTCTCTCTTCATGGTGTCCCGGAATAGGTGCACCATCCCACCCCGTTAGGCATTTGGGCTCCATGCCCTTCTCTTAGGGCTATGGGATGTTAAGAGCTGGTAGTACTTTGCTCAGAGCGAGTGAGACAGGGAATGAGCCATGTCCAGGGCACATGGAGGCATCACTCCTGTTGGGCAGTGCCAAACCAGGAGCTGCTGCTCATGAGGGGCCATCCTTCGCCCTTCATGCAGGAAGGACCCTGCACAGTCACTACTCTCTGGGCCTCTGTGAAGGGTGGTGCTCCCTCCAATGAAGAGTGAGCATCTGTGGATGACTATTCTGCTCCCACTTGGCTCTTGGGCACTGGAAGCCTTTTGCTAAGATGTGGCTTGTCCTTGTCTGCATAGCTCCTCAGATCTTGCCCCTTCCCCAAGAGCCCCAAACCTTTTTTTTTTTCTTTTCCTCCTGGTCTCCAACACAGTTGAAATATTCTTCTAGCTTTGGCACCTAATATAGTCTCTTAACTGGGTTTAGGCTTCTGGAAACCAAATCATATTTTTGAATATATCCCTCCCCTGAGGCAAGGGACACAGAATTAAGAAGCTGTTTTAATAGGCAAGTTGGTGGGGGAGAAAATATTTTATTAATATTTCACAATATTATCCCACCTTATAAAATCATGAATTTAATTCTGATATAAATGTACATCAGAATATATAAGTATCTATGTATAATATCATAGAGTCCTGGTTAAATAGTTTGGGCGTAAATTTTGTTTTTGATGATTGGCAACTGTGTCTTTAATTCATTGAGAGGCAACTATGTGTCTCCTTAAACAGAAGAAAAGAATCTGATTTTTATTCTTTATATGGTTCTCCCATGTTTCAGTTTTACTTGATGGGTAGGCACTGCAAGGGCCAAGATGTGCTCATGGTCTCCAACATAAATTCTGTATGCAGAAAATTTCTCATACAATTTCTGAGGCAATTTTAATTGGTAGACCCAAACAGACCTAGTTTTGAAGAAGCAGGGCATTTGAATCCCAGAGATTTATCTGTCTGAGAAACTCTAGCATCCTTTAGTCACTGTGAAGATGTGTGTTGAGTAAGAAAGAGAGATTTTCTGTGTGATGAGATTTTCTGTGTATTTCTGCAGAGGGAAAATATATAGTTCCTTAGAAGAGAAAAATCCATGAATACATTTAACAAATATACATTCCCCACCTGTGAAATAAATCATGCTATTTAGTAAACTACCACCAAATATGTCTCAACATGTTAAAATATGAAAACTAATGACTATTCATAAAAATTGAAAGGAAAATATTTTGAGCAAAAGATCTATAAAGAAAAGATTTCACTTAACTTTAATAAATGGGACTTGGAAGATGAGTTATGCTCATATGCACTTTCTTGCATTTATAAAATAATAGGCTTATGAATCTTCTTTTGCCTGACAGGGTCAAGTAGCACACAGATTTCCTTTCTTCTTTATTTCAACTATTTAGACACAGCAATTGAGGTTCACTTGAAATGACCTGGTTGCTGTGATGGAGAGTTATATCTCATGCCTGGTGGAAACATGAGAACCATAATACCCTTAACAACTGCATTCTAGCATTTGTCCCAAATGAGTCCTCAAGATAGTCTCCCTTAGGAGACTTAAATATACTATAGTTTTGAGGTCGTTTTTTTTTTCATGAAGCCAAACAGTTGATTTTGAACTATACCATTTACACTCTGGTTGATTTTTAAAAAGTGTTCATCTTTAGTAACATAATAAAACCCTAGCCACAAAAAATTGCTGTTTAAAACAAACACATAAAAATTCCTTTGTTTTAATCTATAAATCGAAAAAGAAAAATATTTCTCTTTAGAAAAGATTATCTTGGGAGTTATTAAAACTAGAATGATAATGTAATACGAGAATTGTAATGACTCAAGGAGAGTCAAAACGTTTGCCTTTACAGCATATTGAGAAATCCAAACACATATTAATTGCTGCATACAATTGCCAAGTAAAGGAGCGGAAGATTTTTTTATTATTATTTTTGATGAAGCCCCTTTTAATGATTTTTTTTGAATTTTATTTTATTTTTTTATACAGCAGGTTCTTATTAGTTGTCTATTTCATACATATTAGTGTATATATGTCAATCCCAATCTCCCAGTTCATCCCACCACCACCCTTTTAATTATTAAGATTCACTTTTTCCTAGCCATATATCATCCCGTACCCGGAAAGTAGTATAGCATCAAACTCAATTCTGCTGATCCTGCAGGGAATGTGGAATGTTGCAATACTATAGTATTGATTTTTTTTTAAGATCCCATGCATAACTGTGTAGTGTTTTGTTTTGTTTTTAATATGGAAAAGATGCAAGTATTTAGTTCTCCTTCAGCATGAAAACACCCTTCCCCCTGTCCCGCAGTGGCCTTTGCTCCCTTGTTTAGATCAAATCCATTCCTGTCACTTTGAAATATTTTGTTGAGCTCATCAGTTTATTTTCTTCTGGACTAGTTGGGAGACTGCTCTGTTCCTTGCCAGCTTCAGGCCTTTCCACAGCCATCTTTGTTTGCATCTCTGTGAAAAACAAGATTAGTCTTCTCAATTTTCCTGTAAAAAAAGTGTCATGAATATATAACACACACACCTTGGGCTCTGCACTATATTTTACCATTCCCTGAATGCTCTCTTTGAGCCCAGCCACTTCATAGGTATGTTCTTAGCCTCTAACTCATTGTCCCTGAATTCTGCCTGAGTTCTCAGTGTGAGTCACTTAGGGAAGCTGCGGCAGACCGTACCTATCTCATGGCTCTTGCTCTGATTTAGTAAGTAAGATGCATATGGATTTCTGTGCTGGAAAGGCTTAGACCTTGAGGCGGTGTTTCTCTTCACAATGTGATGGGGTTTTTCTGTTCCTAACAATTTTAGTAGGGGGTAGAAAAAAAAGTAAAATAACTATGAAATGAGAGTTATATTTTGAGCCAATAGGGGCTTTAAAAATCAAAAAGCATCTGATGTCATTTTAAAATGGAGGAACCAAATGTATTTATATGATATAGGTCATTCAGTAAATATGATATTCTTAGTTCTAAGCATCTTGCTATTAGTCTGATCCACAACCGTATAGAACATTAAACCTTAGATAAAATACATACTCAAATATACTGGCTCCGAGGACTATTTCTTTCCCAATCTCAGAATATTCCAAGACTGTTTTCTCTCAGAAGTTGTTGGGCCTTTTCAAGTTCTCTTTTTCTTCTTTCCAGTCCCACTTAAGTGCATAAAATCTGTATAATTAATCATCCAATACCATTTCCATTACTGTAAGATGAACATGATAAATGATGATAATCGCCAATGGTTTTATAAAAATTCACGGCTTTGGGTGGATTTAACAAGTTTGAAAATGGATCTGCCTACCCAGGCTTGCTTCATCTGTTTAATTCCTTGGGAGAGAGTGACTAGGAATGGTGTTTTTTTTTGTTTTTTTTTTCCAGCAGGCTGATAAATCTGGGCACCTGCTTACAAGTGTCAAGTCATGGGTCCTAGGTACCGTACGATTTGTGTTAAAGTTCATTACACTAAAAAGTTAAGAACCGCTACAAGTAGGGATTGAATTCTTCAATAATACCTATTTAAAGTAAATTAATTATAGAATTGTTTTAAAATAGATTATTTGTTGCCTCGGGCTTTAATTAAATGAAGTGAACAGCAGTGAAGTAAAATGTGAGCAGTGTTAGGTGACCTTGTATGAAGGCAGAAATGGCCTCTATCACAGCTGGGGCATCTGGCCTGGCAAATCACGTTTCATGGTGGTCATACCGCCATAAGTGAGCAATACTCTTTAAAAAGACCTATGAATTTTAATAATACTTCTTAAGGATACTTTTAACTTAAGACGTGTCAGAACTTCCAATCAACCGTTTAAAATGAAGTACAAAACTAAAGGTTGAAAGTTCATATGTGCCACAGGCTTCTCATAGTGAGGGGATACTTTTTAGTTTTATGAATTGCAAATGCAGTTGCTGCTTTCTTCCGTCTCAGTTTTCTTCCTCACTGTTCACCTTACCCAGAACTTTTCACTGCTTTGAAGGGTTTCATGTTTTAATGCCTTGTCTGTAATTTATTATAGATTCTGGAAAGTGATCATCTGTGTGAATATTATGGGAGACTTATTCTTGGAGACACACAGAGCTTTAGGCCTGAGTTTTGAAAGATCGTGCTATTGCCTCCAGAAACTGCCAATGAATCTGCCATCATGAGAATGAACTGGCCTGCATTATGAAATGAAGCTACTTGATTATAAGCTTTTTCAGGGCGAGGATTGCTTCTTGTTTGGAGGAGAAGTTCTGTATTATACGTTAACCTTGTTGTGACACCATAGCGGTGGTGCAGAATGAATGAGTTGGTTCTTGCCTCCAGCATTTCTTTTTGCTGTTTTCTCTCTTAACATGGGTCATTAATGAGCCAATGACTGACATAAAAGTTTTTGAAGCCCAGTATTTGACTTTTTTTCTATACTGGCTAATTAAAAGTATTTAAACATCTCTGAGAAGTAGGATCCCATTGATTTAAGCTTTCCGTTATTAGAAGAGAGCCTAATTTTTATAGTGGTGTACACTTGAACCTCTAGGATAGAGAGAGAAGTGAGTGGAAACACATGCTGGGTTTGAGATAGAGTAGTCTGGTTCCTCAACATGGTCAAATATTATGGTCTGATTTCCTTAGACTTTTCAGATGATTATAGAGACTCATGGGCTTGAAGAATTTCAAGTTACTTCCAAGGGCACCCAAATGTACCCAAGTCATCCAGTATCTTAGGGTCCAAATGTTTTATAAATGTCCAATTAAAATAATTGGAGTCCCTGTTCCACATACAAGTGTAGGGGGTATAACACTATTTTAAAAATCTGAGGACTTCGGGTAAGGCAGGCCAGGGAGACGGGGTGGGAAATGTCAGTTATGTTCCTGTGGTGGCCGCTTTTCTTCTCATACTCCGTCTCCAACCTCAAATCATGACCCGTCTTCATCTTATATTTTCTGTTGCACCCAGTTCCACTTAAGGGTGATCTCAATCTTTTCTCATTCCTCAAGGCAGTATAATACAAGGCTGATGTTTGAAGAGACTTTGAATGAAGGCTTGTTAAACTGAAAATATTGCTTATCTCTAATAACCAATACTACTCAATCGATTGGAAGGAACATGCGCTCTGAAACATACATATCAGGGTGTGAATCCTGGCTCTACCTCTTCCTGGATGTGAGACCCTTCTTTCAAGTCTCAGTTTACTTTTCTCTAAAATGGTACTACAGATATATATAACAACATATGTTATATATGTTATATATTTATAACAACTGTAAAGTTGTTAGGTAAATTCTGTGGCATATAGGAGCCATTTGATAAATGTTTCCTGACACCTTTTCAAAGTTTAGACTTCAGACTCCTTTCTTTCACCCAGGCAGACGTTTTGTCTTTGTTCTTGGGGTGTGCATGCCTCTGTGTGCCCATGCTTGTGTGTTTTTTGTGTAGCTGGGGAAAGGGTGGGAGAGGGCAGAAAACAGTTGGGCTCATTTTAAAAGATTTAGTTCAAAAACTCTTGATATCCTTATTAAGTACTTGATTACATATTATCTTGTGACTCTTCTATTTTTTATGTATTAGCTTCTCTTGTCCAGTGGATTCCCTGAGGGCAACTCTGGTCAAAGCCTCCTAATGAAGCTATAGATTTTAGCATATCTTTTTCACTTGGCCGGAAGCTGCTCTTTGGGACATTGATAAACGTTAAAGAATTTCACTTACCTGGGCAGGTTATGAAGCCTATTACATAGCCCTCTTCTGAGAATATCAACTCCAAAGGTTCTCTTCTGCACAGGGGCTATGGCTCAGACCTTATCGTTTTAGCAATCACAGTCTTGCTATGCTAGTCACAGCTGATTGCACCCGAGGTCTGGGCACTGTTGAAGGTGGCCGTGTAGAAGAAGGTGGCCATCTCAGATGCCTGCCTCTGAATGGGTTTCACATGAACTCCTCCCTAAGAGATATTCCATTATAGGATGGTGGGAATCTATGCATTTCCAAACCTCTCTAAGCCTCAGACTCCTTGTCTCCTAAATATGCATAATATCTTTCTCAAGGCATGTTGTAAGAGTTAAGTGAATGAGTTAGTGTAGGAAAAGACCAATCATAGTACTGGCTCATGGTATATATTTGATAATATTAAAGAGGTAGATGAAATTATTGGCCTCAAATGTCTTTACCCCTCTTTTCGTCCACACCCTGTTTTGACCCCAACCTGGAGTTACTGCAAAGCCCACTCCCTAAATTTAGGCTTGGCCGCATGATTCAGTCTGGCCAATGGCATATGGGTGAAATTGACTATGGTTAGTTCTGACCTTTGGCACTGGAAGTTTTGTGTGTTTCTGCCTTCCCTCTTGACCACCACCATGGAAAGAATATGTGCCAGCTAACCCCCTTTTCCAAGGAGGAAGAGAGGCACAAAGAGCCAAGTCGCCCAGACCCATAATGGGAAGTGGGACCACCTCAGGTCTTGCAGCCTGAAGCAGAGCCACCCAGAGAACCCAGCCCAGATCAGCTCAACTTGAGCCAATGCCCAGATGGATGAGTGCTAGTAAGTGATCACTGTTTAAAGGCCCTGAAGTTTTTGTGGTTTGTTATGCAGCGATAGCTAACCAGTGGAATTAGCTATTATTGTTATTATCTATTTTGGAAAACAGGAGTGCTATTAGGTGGACAAAGAGCAAACAGACTCCTTGAGCCAGGTGATTGCTGTGACTCCTGCTGTGCTTGCATCCCCAGGTCGCTTGCAGTCAGAAGCCCTGGGACCCCTAATGTTCCTGCAGCAGATGAGACAGTTCCCCAGGCCGCCTCCCTCTTTCCAGTGTTCCTGCAATCACCTCTCATCACTGTGGCGTCCTTTTCTTGTGAATCCAAGAATCTTGACTCATACACTCATGATAAACAGCAAAGGGAAGATAAAATACTTACAGGATAATTTGCATCCCCTTTCTTTTTTAGTATTTCTTCTATATTACCATCCTGCTGTAGCGGATGCTTTTGTCCTAAGAGTCAAAGCATTTCATTCTTGAACATTTGCAGCGCATAGTTGGGTTTCTTTGTGCTCCTGCTTCTCTAACTACAGTGGCCTAATAATACTTGCCACCACCCAACTTCCTCTCAGGGAGTTGGAGCGGATTAATGAGACAGTGTTTGCAAAGCACTCTGAGTCTCTCAGAGGAAAAGGCACAGTAGTCATATAAATGTGGATATCTGGAGTCGGCACTCATTTGTCTCTGTGTATCTATTTCAGATAGTTTGGTATCTTTGAGGCAATAATTTGGAAGGCACAACCTCATGCCCTTCTCTTAGTAAAGGACAGTGTTTTGCTTGGAGCCGAGATATTTTTTCCACCCTTTTGGCCTTGCCAAGCTTTTTAACGATCACTTCCATGCTGCCTGTCTCTAATCTGCTGAGAGATGCTGTCGGTACAAACTGTACTGTGAGACTGTGAGAAAATTACACCACAGCCCACATGGAAGCCCTGCTTTTGGTTCCAGGATGTCTGTTGGGACTGCTGTTAAGAATATGTGTCTAGAGAAGGAGCTCATTCTAATTCTTGGTGCACAGGTGAGTTAATAAGTGTGTGCATTGAGACCAAGAGCTGATGGATCAAAGATGTGGCTCTCCATCACCTCAGGGGTGTTCTTAATAGTGGTGCCGGTTTTTTTCCCCTTTCATTTTCGTCAAAAATGTATCACGGGCTGTCACTGCTTCTCAAAGAAAGCATTTATTAATATGTATAAGGCAAGACTGCTCCTTTCTAAGAATTAACTTTACTCACAATCATTACATCCAACTGTAATGCATATGGAGAAAAAAAGACACACACACACACACACACACACACACGTGTGCACGCACGCAAGCATGAAGCCTAAAAATAAAACACCACCATAGCTCTGAACTTTCCCGAGGCAGAAAATGTCACATATTAATGCAAAATAAAGTGCAGTCCCTTGCTTCTTATTTTCCTCTCTGAGGTTTTAGCATTTGCTAGATAATGATATATATATATATATTTATATATGATAAATATATATATTATATATATATATAATTATATATATATTTATATATATAAATATATATATATATTTTGTTGTTGTTGTTGTTTCTGAGTCTAAACGTGCTCTACTTTATAATATATATATTTTGTTGTTGTTGTTGTTGTTTCTGAGTCTAAACATGCTCTACTTTATATGATATTTTGAGTACGTAGCAGTAGCTAAATAATGGTACGTGAATGTTGTTAGAGCCCCATTTCCATTTATTTTAAATGAATGACTCCTATTTGTCTTAGGCTATGACCTGTATTTTATTCATACTTGTTTTAACAGCTGGATGGTCAGTGATTCAAAACATCGACTTTTCAGGCAGCTATATGAACCTACTATTTTTCATGAATATTATGTTTTAGTTTCTCTTTTGTTGAAGCTGTTCATCACAGGAATATTTATTCCTTTATTTATTGGGAATTTACCAAATGTGGGTGCCTTTTGAGGAGTCACAAGAAGGTTGAAGGTCTGGTCTTCATTCTGAGTCATAATTATAGCAAACAGTCCTTAAGTGCTTGCTCTGTCAGTGGTTCTTTATATTTATTATCTTGATTAATTCTCATAACAACACTTGGGGTTAAGTATTCATTATTATTATCCATATTTTATGGATGAAGAAATGGAGACACAGAAGGGCAAAGCCACTTGTTGAAGGGTCTCTCTTAACCTAAGGCCTGGGTTGACCATCTGCTTGGAAGGAAGGCTCAAAGTTCCTTTCCTTGGGGCTTGTATTGGTTTTTTAGGGTTGCCATAACAAAGCCACCAGAGGCCAAGTGCCTTAAACAACAGAAATTTATTTTCTCACAGTTCTAGAGGCTAGAAGTCTGAGAACAAAGCGTCAGCAGGATTGGTTTCTCCTGAGGCCTCTTTCCTTGGCTTGTAGATGGCTGTCTTCTCCCTCTTTCTTTGCATTGTCTTTCCTCTGTGTGTGCCTGTGTTTTGAATCTCCTCTTTCATAAGGACACCAGTCAGATTGGATTAAGGCCCACCCCAATGAACTCATTTGACTTTAATCACCTCTTTAAAGACCCTATCTCCAAATGCAGTCACATTCTAAAGTACTGGGGTTTAGGATTTTAACATGTGAATTTGGAGGGTGGGGCACACTTAGCCAATAATAGGACTCATCAAAGCTGAGTTTTTACAGGTTCTTCTCTGCTCTCTTCTCTTACTTCAGGGGCAAGAGACTCTGCTAGACTTAGAAGGGTAAGGAGAACTCTCCATCCTTCTGTGGAGCTCGAACTTTGAAAATTCAGCGGGCAGGCAGAGACTTGGAATCTACTTGCTTTCCACACTGACATATCCTTCCAGCAAGACCTAGTGGCATGTGTGAGGGAAAGGGTAAGGCCAGAGGACTGTATAGTGGCTGCACTCCGCTGCTGTACAATCAGAGAGCACAGAATGGCCTTGCTCCTCAAGGGACGAAAGGGAGAAAGTTGTGAATGTGATGAGGCACTGAGTTCTTCAGAAGAAGAACTACTAGACAAATGAATAAGCAAGATCAGTATACCAGTTAATAATCAAAAGTGCCTTACCCTGGACTAACCCTGCTCCATTTGGGCTTTATCCTGTGCCACGTCACTTCTGCCTCATGTACTGTTGCATGGTCAGTTGTCACTTCCAAGTCTACCTGCAGAAAAGGCCCATCCCAAAATGGCATTTATAATATTGACACAGAGGAGGTGGTTCTAGCCTCCAGCTTTTTTCCTTTTTATTATTATTATTATTATTTTTTTTTTTTTTTAAGATTTATTGATTGATTGATTGATTGCTATGTTGGGTCTTCGTTTCTGTGCTAGGGCTTTCTGTATTTGCGGCAAGCGGGGGCCACTCTTCATCGCGATGCGCAGGCCTCTCACTATTGTGGCCTCTCTTTTTGCAGAGCACAGGCTCCAGACGCGCAGGCTCAGTAGTTGTGGCTCACGGGCTTAAGTTGCTCCGCGGCATGTGGGATCTTCCCAGACCAGGACGCGAACCCGTGTCCCCTGCATTAGCAGGCAGATTCTCAACCATTGCGCCACCAGGGAAGCCCTATTATTTTTATTTGAGGCTAAAGTAACATAAAGCAAACTAATGTAAAAATTAGAACCATAAGGAGTCAGATATTGAACTTATTCCCTTGCTCTCATTGTCCGTAGAGAGTATTACATGTTGGGGATGTCTCTGATGGGTTGATAATGTACTACCAGAGAGAGAGGCTGGGCAGAGTCATCGGTGGTCTAGGTTCTGATGTCATCTCTGTCACTAGGAAGCTGGATGACCTTGGGCAACTCACTTATGTTTTCCATGCCTCATTTTTCATACCTGAGAAATGGGACTTGTAATCCATGCCACACAGGTATGAGACCTGCCTTTGAGTGTTGTGCTGGGGATTAAATGGGATAACAAATAGGAAGACGTTTCTAAACTTTGACAGAGTGCAATTCAAATGAAAGGACTCTTAGAAAATTTTGCATTAGGACCATAAAAGTTTAGTCTCTTTCCTATTCTAGCTTCACAAAAATTGTTTCCCATGACTGGGAATCACTCAGGATTAAGGTTAGAGCGTAGAAGTGAAGTTAGCATACAGCCAGGTGAGTCCTTGGGATCAAGATGAAGATAAGCATCCGTGCTGTCAGACAGCCAGGGTTTCCTGTGGCCAGTTATCTGTGTGGCATGCAAAGAGCTTTGCTCTAGGCAATCACATCCCTCTCTGCATATCTCAGAACATTTGACCCAGCTCCAGACTAAATATTCGAGCAATACATTTCTATCATTTCTATCTGGGCATGCAAATTGAGATCCTTTCCCCATTCGTTAGTTTTCTCTGGAGGACAAATTCACATCTTAATTTCTTTCTGTTCCTATTCAAGGCATCTGGGGCAGGGGGTAGGTTACAGGCCTTGGTCATCTTTCCAGTCTCTCCTCCTCCTCCTCCCTAGTTAGTGGGCAGAGCTTTTTCTGCCCTTTATCCTGTTTTTGTGTGTGTGTGTGTCAGCAGGCAGGGGGCCTGTTCTTCCCGACGAGGTGAATCTAACACTGCCAATTTCATCAATTTACTCCGTGGTCATTCAGGAGAAGGCTTGGCAGGCTCCTTGGCAAGGAAGCCTTCCCTGACACTGAGCGCATTTCAGAAACGAATCTCTGTTTGGTGGTGCCAAGTACCCAGCTGTTTGAGGAGACCCCTCTGTTCTCTTCCTTTCTGCCCTAACCAGGGAGCTGTTACTCTGGCCCTGGGCCTCTCCAGAGATGCAGTTCAGAGTGGAGCAGACTGAGGATGCTCTTCCTTTCTGGAGCAGCCACGAGAGCCTGGGCTGTGCCCTGTGAGGATTTTGCCTTGTTGCGTCAGTGCCTGGGATGCCCCGAGAGCCCCAGAACCCAGGGCAGCCTATGCTCTGCTCTAGCTCTCCCCTGGCTTTTCCAGAGCAGACACCTCACTGACCAAGGGCGGGCCAACCCCTGACCTTCCAGGAGCTCTTCTATTTGCGCCCCACACCAGGTTTTAAAAGTGTCCAAACTGAAGCCAAAACTTCGCCACTGGGTCTGGTCTCCTTTTCAGACACCTAAAGTAGTATATTCAGGATTTCTGAGGGTTAAGGGGTGATGTGACTATTGCTCTATCCTGTTGGTCAAATGTCTATTGATGTGGTGAAATGAGCAGCTCTCTAGGTAATCCAGCCAGTTCAGTGATTGGATTGCCTTCATGACCCCTGATTTCCTGTGGCTTGCCTGTGTCCCATTCCCCAAAACACATTTCAAGGCTTGGGGTGAAACATGAGAAACACAGTCATCTAATATTTTCTCAACTTCCAAAATAATGATGTCAAATGATTACTTGGGATAGAGTTTCTCAGTGCCTAAAGAGCCATAAATTTGTCCATTTGTGGAACTGAGGCCACCAGAGAATACGTCTGGTAGTTTGTAAATTCAACATTCCTATGATGATCAGAAATTCATTTATGACTTTTCCCTTTGGGCACACCACAGTAGAGAAACGATTACTCAACGGGAGAGATATTTAATATTCTTCACTCTCGACTGTCAATGGCATCGCATCGTCTGTGGCTTCCTGTTCCAGAACTTCTTCATTTAGTTGAAAGGGAAACCTACCCACCTACTACTGAGCACCTGGTGGGAGAGCTCCCCATGCCTGGGCCCTTGTCCCCGAATCAGTTGGAGAGAAATATTTCCTCTGATGGAAAAGGCTTTGAAATCAATGGTGAAGGGACCCGAAGAGTAAGATTTTTCTTTTCATGCTTTTTGGAAACTTTTTTTTTTTTTGGTGTTTATTTCAAAGACTTAAGTGTACTTTGGGGGGCCCCTAATCATCATAAGCCCTGGGAATTTACTTCTCTGCAGCTGCTCCCCCTCCCCAAGCAGCCCTGCATGGAGCAAAATAATTGTCTGTTTCTGCAAGCAGCCTCCTGCGCAGATGGGGCCTGATTAGCATGCGTGCTTGCAGCAGTCCACTGCTCTAACCACATTTGGAAACCCAGCCACAGAGAGACATGTGGGCTTGACACTCATTAACATTCCCTGGCTCCCTGGGAAATACACATAATAGGGTAAAATTGCCATTAAGGAGAGCAACACTTGAGGGAAATATCTGCTCAATAAAGACGGAGATTCTTCTCATCAACAGCTGAGGAAAAATCCAGTTGCCATAAAGGGTAAAAGAGACAGCCTCTTAATATGAGTGGAGACGACTGGGGTTCAGCTGGTCTGCAGCCCTAACGAGTCCCATTGTCTTACACTGGATCGCAACTGGCTTATTGGTATGCAGATGTTTTCTCAGGCATATTTTGGTCTCAGCAGATCCCAGAAACAGCTTAATGATTTCTGTCTCTCCAGGGTTGTCTGTATTAATCTTAAGAAAAGGCAAACATGGAAGGAGCAATTCTAAGCACTGCCATGGAGCCCTTAGGTTGAAACTTCTTTTTTTCCTCGGTTGGGGGGATGATATTCTCGGATATTCTCTTTGCTTGGAACTTGGGGTTCTTAGCAGAATACGATGAGGTAACCTGTGCCATGGATAACTCCCAAGTCAGACCCAGGTTTGCTTTTACATCCCTAGCGTGCTTTGATTTGACACTTCGGTCGCCACAGCCCTTTGAATTGGAGTGATACTCTCATAACACTAGAGGATTGTGTGTTGAATGTGCTGAAACTGATAAAAGGAGTTATTAACATTTGGGAAGACTGTCCAAAGAGCATCATTGAAGGGTGTTTAAACCAATCTAGATTCCTGGACATTTTAAAATTCCCTTTGAAGAGACTTGAAATGATATCTGAGTTAATTTCTTACTATTGACTTGAACTCAGGTGTAGGTCTCTGACACAAAACCCTAAACCCCATTTTTATTTTATCCTCGCTTGACCAATGAAATGCTCCATTTAGTAGTTCTTACAACAACTGTTCTTGACGATTGGCTGGGAGGAGCGAGGCTCCTTGCTGAGTCCGTGTCTTGCATAAAGTTATTGATGTATTGAATAAGTTATCTAAAGCAGCAGGTTTCTTAATGTCTGGTTGAGCAGTTTTAAATTCCTTCCTGGGATATAACACCAATTTGTGCACATACTATTTTGATTGTTTTATCTCCAAACGGCCTTAATCTGATGTTAGGCATGTGCACTGCGTTTCAATTTCATAGGAAGCAGCACCCTGTGCTCCTTATTAATAACAACAATACCTTGTATTTGCATAGCAGGTTAGGATGTGCAGTACTTTTTCATGCATATTCTCAGTTCTCACAGTGTGCCTATGTGACAGTGGGCATTGCTCTCATTTTTTAGATGAGGAAACTGAGGCTCAGGGAATACATTGCTACGTTTTCGCAGCAGTTTATTTTGCAAAAACAGAATTTGGACTTGAAGCTCCAAGCCCTTTGTGTAATACAGAGCTACCTCTCATTGTTGGAGAATTTCTTTTGTTATAAACATTAATTTGTTAATGCAAAATCCAAGATATTGTCTTAGATATCTGCAGCTAGATTTGGCTACAGTTAGGTGAATTTAACACGTTTGCTGAACATGAGATTTTACTGAGGTGGTAAAAAGCAGTTGGTTTTTTTTTTGTCACAAGCAAATGATTATTAAAAAGCAGTGTTTCTTTAGTGGGCTGTAATGCTAGTACTTCTTAGACTGGAGTGTCTGCTACTCTTAAATGCTTACACTTGCATCATTCTGCCTTTAGGTTTAGTGATGTATAGGATGTATCAGTATTTCCTTCTCTTCAGGTCTAATGACACGACTTGATTCTGTAGTGAGAAATAGTCATCATAATAATATTGTATCAATAAATGTTGTTTTTATTGGATTTCACTTTTTAGGATTAACCTATAGACAAAATATTGAACACTAAATTATAGTTAGAGAGCAAAAGGTGACTGTTACAAACCCTGACAATGTGAAAGTAATGGTAGAGGTGACAGAAGTCAGGAGGTAGGGATGGGTGGTGGGAAGATGTGGAGGGAGGAGAGGGTTCTAATTTCTTCATCTAACAAAATGGAAGGTCAAGATATATAATTTAAAGTAGATGGAACAATGTATGGAGTGTTAGCTAAATTATCTAAAGTTATAAAGTTAAGCAGTAAAAGGACTACACATAATCTAACTAATAAAACCTGATGGGGACAGAAAGAAGAGAAAGTATAATTGAGCTACACTTCTCAGCTTTAATATTACTGAGTCAAAAGCTAATGTCTATAATTAAGAAATCATGAAAGAGATGTTTAACATATTTATGACCGCCAATGACTAAACCAGGATTCCAAAGGGTGGTGGAACTCAGAGTGGAGAGTGGAGCAGAAAACTTTCCTTTTTTCTTTTTTATAATATTCTGGACAATTTGATTTTTAAATAATACACAGATAACACTTTAAAATTTTTTAATCAGCGAGGACTTGCCATTGTGTTTCTGCCATAGATTGGTTGGGGTATCTGTGTGAAAGCTGTAGTGACTGTCTAAGGGGACAGATGGACAAGGCAGGTCAGACTTTGAATGGACTAATGAGTTATGGCACAGCCCTACACAGACTGTTCTGAGGTAGCAGACATGGCAGAGCCCTGGACCGTCAGGTGCTGGCCTGAGCCCTGTGGCAGCAACAAGGTGACACAGCCACAGCCTGGACCAAGTGCCAGCAGATCACTCGTTAGGTGTGATTTCACCAATTACTGGCTCTGTTACTCGGGCAAGTTTGAGGTCTCAGTCTCCTCGTCTATAAAAAGTAGGGGTTCAGCTCTAGACTCCCTACTAACTTGGACTTTCTGTTTTATTTTTATTATTTCTATAGTTCTGTTTTATTTTTATTTGCAAGATGTGCAAAGTTATAAATCTTTTGAACCTGGCATCACAACCTTAGCCAGATGATCAAAGAGGCTACTTTAGAATCACATGTTCTCTCTAGGAAAGATCCTTGTATGTTACCAAACAGTTATCAATCATACTTATGTCCTAAACAGTGTTAATCGGACTCGAGAATGTGTTAGTTTATTACCACTAGATTTCTTAATTAACTCACTGAAATGGTTCAAAAGAGTTTGGGTTTTGGGAATAGAATTCAAAATACATTCTCTTTCATCATTTTTTTTGGAGTTTGAGCTACTTATTACTCACTTAAGGTGTTTTTTGAATACGTTGTCAAATTTCCTTAAGGCAGGCAAGAACCTAAACATTACAGAAAGCTTGGTTTCATTGGTTGATCGTGTCTAACAAAGCAGCTTTGCTCTGTGCCATATGGGAATTGACGCAATCACATTTTTCTCAAACCATTTTACTTGTTATATTTCCACTATTTCAGTTATGAGACTTTCAGTAATAAATTTAATATGGAAGAAGATGACAAAAATGAGTTAGTATTTTTTTCATGTTTTTTTCTTTGCTTCTAGGTAATTAAGTCTTAGATCAATTCTTTGAGAGTTTGAATTAAGATGAGGAAAGCAAAGCTGAATGAGAAGAATGCTATGTATATCAGACAATTTTTTTTCCCTTCAAGTTTGTTGGGGACTTTTGAAGTTTCAATTCATTTGTGCCATTGTTCACTGCAGTGACTTGGGAGAAATAAGCTAGCCAGAGTAGCTTTCCAAATAATAAAAGACTACATTTCTGGTTTTCTGGCCATTACTCAGGAAGCTGAAAATTGCCCTGTTCATCACTGGGTGTCGTTGGTTTCATCCCAGCAATTCTGGTTAAATGGACATTGCTATTTATGTCATTTCATTGTTCTCTTTCTCTTAGTGTTTTGTCTCCATTGATACTTAGCTTCCCCAGGGAGCCAGATATCCATAGATCTTCAGGCTGAAATGTGAACTAGGACCTAAGTATGGGAGGCTGCATGTATAACCCCACACCACCCGGGGTGGGGCTGAGGAAGACAGAGGTCAGGGCCGCAAGGGGCTGGCTGAGGCAGGACATTGGTTTTTGGGGGAGCTGAGAATGCATTAGGGTGAAGGAGAGGATGGGAACTGGCTTAAATAACTGTGTGCCAAGCTTTTTACTTATGTTAGTCCTCTAAGCAACTAAGGTAGATATTAAAAGTGATAAGTCTAGGTCTGGGAAGTTAAGTAACCTGCCCAAGGTCACATAATAAGTATTGGAGCCAATATTTGAACTACGTTCTCTCTGAGTACAAAGCCCTTACTTAAGACTGCACTATCATCCCTCCTCCCATCAGAGAGACAGGCAGCTGGGTGTTGAGGACTGGCAAAACGCTCCTGTGTACTGAGGTGGAGGTTGCACATATGAGCTGGTTCTTTCGAAGCCACTAGATCTCACTCATGCTTGCTTGGCTGCTTGCACAAGCTGCAGTTGCAAGCCTCCATTTACAAGCAAGAAACACAGTCTGTGTTGAAAGGCTGGATGGGGTTGGGAAGTAGGTGGGCAGGGACGACTCCATTTCCCTCCTACCCCATTACAAAGCTTATCTTAATAGCACAAGAAATACTTGCTTCTCTGAAGACTAAGCAAGTTAAGGAAGCTTTGTTACTTATTTTTTTTGAATGAAATTAAAATCTTCCATTAAAAGGAAATTTTTCATTTCAAACTATTGAATGCTATGCTACTTAATTCCAGCTTGTTAAATTTAGGGTCTTGAAACAAATCCCACACACAAATGTTCTTGGGGCTCATGGCATTTCCGTTTGATTGTGAATTGGATTAATTTTCATTTATCTTAAGCTCTTGCCTCTCATTCCTTTTTGTTTTTAGATACTTAAGCAAATGTTGACAGTTATGGTTGACTTAATATGCTGCCTCAGTTATGTAAATGATTTCTGTCAGTTATGTTATTGCTAGTTGAAGATAGCCTTACATTTTCTGGCATATTTTTAGGCCTTACTAGTAAAGCGTTCCTGATAACTTTTAACATTTTTTTGCTTCTTCAAGCATCAAGTTGACCTTTTTTCTAGCTCCCTTTAGCCCTACACTTCCTTTTTGAATCTACTGTTTGCTTGCCATGAAAAATGAACTTATACAATTATAGACCCAGTGGCCTTTTCTCATCCTTGTTCTTCTTGGCTGCTCTCTGCTACAATTGACACGGCTGCCTTCCCCTCTTTCTGGAAATGTCCTTCTCCTTTGGCCTCCATGACACTCGATTTTCCTGGTTCTTTCTTTCCCCTCTGACTGCCCTTTCTGCTCTTCATCCCCTCCACAATCTTTACTCTAGATCGGTGCTTTCCAATTTTTTGTTTCACTTTGTGACACTCGCGGAAGATGATAATAATTGTGCAGCCCATGGAGTTTCCAGATGAGGCTGCTGAAGTTTGAAGGTGACTAGAGAGTGGGCTGACGACATCCATCTCTTGCTTTACTTGTAACCCAGTTGAGTACATCAGTGTCCTTCTGCATACCAGTTGGGAGTTTTGTTACCAGTATTTGGAGAGTTGTGTTATTCACCTCCATACCATAGGAGATAGAGGTTAATAGAATCGAGGTACAGGTGAATAGTAGGAAAACCTGGATTCTCAGTAATGGAGTACCAGAAATAGAAATGGGCAAAAAGTCCAGAAAGTTTAAGGAGGAGTCAAGGAGAGGGCATTCTACAGGTGGGAGAAACAGCAAGGATCGAACACCAGGAGTTTTAACATGGGCCCAGGAACATCTGTGGCAGCTGTCAGATATCAGGAACAGAAATTAGTAACCCAAACCCTGAGTTGAGTTTGGCTGGAGTCCAGGGAGATACGAAGACACAGCTGAGCATCAGAAATCAGCGCACAGGGGACTGTTGATTAAGAATTGGCCTCAGGTGTCTGTGAGAGCTGGTCTGAGCAGCAGAAGGGAACAGAGTGATGGACCATGGAGTTTTGAATGCAGGTAAGACTCATTCTGGGTAAAACAAACTTGGGGGTCGTGGCTGCAGTGAGGACAGGAAGCTCCTTTACTGCCACATAACCTCCTGGAGTCATCATTTACTTCCAACTCTAAAGTGATGATTTCCTGTCTTGTCTTCTTACCTAAACTCTGGTTGGATAGAAACTAAACGTTTCCACCTAGAGATCTTGTCCCCTTGAGCTTGTGCTTTTCATATCTGAACACTGGCTCCACTTCCTACTTCTTGGTTTCTTCATTAATCTCTTAGGTGTACAATCTTGTAGACATCTTGGACTCGTGTCTCTTTTTTGTTTCTCATCGTCCTTCAGTCATTTTCTGAAGGGTGTCTTTCATTCACACCTTCCTCTCCCTAATTCAGACCCTTATCCCTAATACCCACACCTCTTCACACCTGCCTTCTTTGTGGTTTTGCTGCCTCCAGGCTCTTCTTTCTCCGAAGCATCCGACACTCTATTTCCTAATTAGTTTTCCATAAACTCAACTCACATTATCTCACTCTTCTAATCAAAAGTGGATCCAGGGATTGCCCATGTTCCATCCCTTCAAGTAAAACCATCTTTGACTATTTTAGAAAACCTGGTTAGCTTTACAGAACCTGCCCAACCACCATGCTGCTCAGAAGAGTCTTCTCACTAGTTCATGGGTGTACTCACTCACACACTCACTCACCCACCAACCCACCAGAAAAACAGCCCCCAAAGGTTCTACATCTAATCCCCAGAACCTGTGAATATGTATGTTATATGGCAAGGGGGAACTAAGGTTGCTGATGCAACTAAAGTTGCTAATCAGCTGACCTTGAGATGGGGAAATGATTCTGGATTATCCAGGTGGATCTAAAATAATCTCCAGGGTCCTTAAAAGTGGAAGAGGTAGGCTGAAGAGAGTCAAAGAAAGAGGTGACAGAAGCAGGGTCAGAGTGATTCAGAGTGAGATGGACTTGACCTGCCATTGCTGGCTTTGGAGGCAGAGGAAGGGGGCCACCGGCCAAGGGACACAGTGACCTCTAGAAGCTGGAAAAGGCAGGGAAACAGATCTAACTCAGAGCCTACAGGAAAAAATGCAGCTCTATCAGAACCTTGATTTTAGCCTGTGTCAGACTTCTGATCTACAGAATTATGAGATAATAAATTTGTATTAAGTCACTGAGTTTACAGTAATTTGTTACAGTAATAATAGGAAACCAATACACCACCCACCCCCAAAACAGTTACTGAGTTACTGAATGCTTGTTGGGAGCCAGGCACTCTGCTACCTGCTCCCCAGGAGCTCATAGTTGGAGTTCACATTGGGAGGTGAGGGGATAGAGACTCTTATTGACGTAATAGCTGTTCTATCTCATTCATCCATTCATTCATTTAACAAGTATTTAGTAAGTGTCTATTATGTGCCAGTCACTCTTCTAGGCACTGTGGGCACTCACCATTCTGGAACTTACAAACTAGTTGAGGACACATAATAAACATAAGAAATATAAAAATGTCAGCGAGAGATGAGTGCTATGAGGAAAAGTAAAACAGGTTACAGGAAGTAAGATTGAAGGAAGGAGCTACTTTGGTGGTCAAGGACGGCCTCTCCAAAAAAGTGATATTGTAAAAATGCAAAAGAATAGCTCTGATCATGTTAATGTTACCATATACATTACAAATGATATTCAATATGAACTGCAAATTAAATATCTGACATAAATATGTGCTTTATGAGTTTCCACTCTTTGTGAGCTTCATCGCTTTAGATGTGCTGACAATCTAGGTCTTGGGCATGTGGGGATGGGTGACCCTCGTTTTTCATATGTCTTGCTACAACCAGAGACATTGCTGGAGTTTGGTTCAGAGTATTGTAACTTAATCTTGTTTCTTCTGACCAAAAGTGTTCCTTATGTGGCTTTCTCTTCAATACATTTGGCAGTCTCTTTAGTGAGAAAGCCTTCATTTTCAACTCCATCCTTCATGCAGTCACCAGGATAGATGGACAGCTAAGGAATAAACCTTCAGAATTTAATTCAGTTTCCTGTTTTGACCTCGTGTTGGAAGAGCTGTGAGAACACAATTTGCTGTACACAGTCATGACTAATAACAACATTAATCTACTGTAAATTCCTTAAAGTTGGTCTTTGGGCCAAAACATTTATGTTATGATGAAGTGTGTTATATAATGGAGGATCTTGAGTACAGATACCTTTTTATTAAAATTGGTTTTTATAGTTAAAGGACCTTTTAGAGAAGGAAAAGGGTTGACTTCAAAATCATCTATGCTGTATTGACTTTATTGCACCCTGGGGTGCTCTTGAAATGCAAATGTGGGTGTTCATTAAGCAGAAATGGTTTCAAAGCTATTATACGCTGGTATGTTAATGCAGGTAGAAATTTGAAAGCTTCCTGCCTTTATTATTTTTCCTCTTACTTTTTTTGGGGAGGGAGGTATTGGCTGGAGAATATGTATGGGTCAAGCTAAATGCTAGAAAATCCCTCAAGGAAATGTATTTATATTTAGAAGTAAGGATTTGCTTTGGCTCCCTGGCCATGCTAGTGTAGAAGTCACACCCCACTCCTTTCCTACTCTCCCACACACAGAGCACAGACATGTATTTTCAATTATGTCAATTTCAACAGCTGCTAAGATATTGTACAATAGGTAAAACAACTAACCCACCACGTGTATAATCCACTATCTCTTCCCAATGCACATAGCACGTATTTTACAGGACTAGAGGAATTTCAGCTCTGATTCTTCCTGATTTTCATGTTCATTCTTACTGCTTCAGATGGTTACAAATGTTTTAACTAGACCTACCTGGCCATTGGCTTGATATTGACTTTTAACATGCTTCAGCATGCATACAATCACACAGATATGGTCCTTGATGTTTGCTAGTTTACAACTAGAGCAATGCTGAGGTGAGTAGAAAGTACTGGGGGGTCATACATTAATGGACTGCATGTTTAGTCCTCAGATTTATACCTTAATGAAAACAAAATACTTACCCACTTGGGATGTGAATGACGAGTCATCTGGAGATGCCTAGGTCATTGACGTCCTAGGGCGCATGCTTCATTACCCATCATCACTATTACTGTCATGATCATGTCATATTTGGACATGCCCTTTGGACTCTGACTTGGCATGTTTTGCTCTGAGATGGTGCATCATAGCGCTGTCAGAAGCATTAATTTGGGTGCATGGAAGAAGCAGATCAGGCTGTTGCTTTGACACTGGGTAAAAAATGTTTTTCCCTGCCTGCTTACTAATTCCATGTTAAGAGATCTCATTTCTTCTTATTTAAAAGACATGTTACTATATAAAGTAGTGTCACTTGTACTTATAGAGCAAGGGCTGTACAAAATTACCTATGGAAAAACATTTCTAGCTGTAGAAATCATAGAACTTGTTAGTCAGTGATTGTCAGAAACTAATGTGTAGAATGATGTTTTTGGAGAACATTAGTCTTATGACTTCTGGAAAATGGATTCATTTAGAGGCACACCCTCCCCTTCTCCACTTGGTCGTTCATTTGTATCTCTATGTTGCATCTGTTTATATGAGCACTGCTTTATAATAAAAACACATTAACAGGAGATATATTTTTTATGTGAGGAGCTAGGAACAAAAAGAAAAGGAGACTAAGGAAACCTAAGATGAAACCAGAAATGAGGGAGGTACACAAAATAAATGCCAGGGGTCCTCGCTCTGAGCCTTGATTTTGAACATAACAATAACCAAGGCAAAGAGAGAATGTCTTGCTAGCTATTCTTTGACTATATGAGATTTGTGAGTTCCTTTCCAGTCTTCCCTTAAGAAGCAGGTGACTCACAGCAGCCAACTTAAGCTTCCTGGTCTACTTTCTGATCGGCAGATCCACTGGACAACGGGCCACACAACTAGCCCTAGCGTGATGGGTTCTCCATGATCATGCCCAGCCTTTGGGGCTTCACTCTCACATTGCTTTCAGATTCCGATTGAATGGAATTGTTCACCTTTCCACGACTGCACTCTGTGGCTCTGCCTTTTCACACACTGTCTCTCCTACCAAGGATATTCTGTGTCTCCATCCTCCAAGGCTAAATGCCACTTCCTCCATGAAGTCTTCCAGAATCCCCACAGCCAAAATTGATTTTTCCCAACTTCTCACACTCCTGCTTGTTTTTCTCTTAGGATATTTAGCTTATTATAATTTCTTATTATACTTTAGCGACATATGTACAGGTCTTATTGCCTCTGTTTGATTATAAAATACTGGATGGGAAGTACTATTCAATATTAATATATTCAATACTAAGACATGTAATTCAATACTTTACATATACTTGGTGCTTAATACATGCTTCTTTGAATGATGAATGAATTAATGAATGAATGAACTTTAGCAGGTAAGATTTGAGATTCTTCTGAATCTCAGATCCACTGAACCACTGAAGTGGTTTGGCTTTCTCCCCAACTTGGAGTGAGCTATTTTTTAGAGTTGTATTTGATTTTAAAAACAGAATTAGGGGACCATAAAGATAGCCTGCAATGAGTTATTTGAGCAGTCTCACTGTTTTTTAAGAGTGGTAATGTTCCTTTTATGATGCTTTTCATTTACAGCATGGCCTTACAGCTAGCGCTTTTTTGAAACACAATCCCATTATTACGGCTGCCTTTTGCCTCAGACAACTTCCGACAACATTAGAGGTATAATATTGCAGGAATAGCTTCTGACAGAGAGGTTTCTGGTTTGCAGTCAGGGGGATACAGGATGTCAAATTGCTCATCATTTCTGAATCTGAGGGGAAGTAGTTTGAAGATTTTATTTTACCTGTGTGTTTCTAGCCAACCATATCATGGAAAACATATTTCCCTATATAGGACAAGGAAATGGCTCAAACAATTCTCGCACTTTGCTGAAATCCAAACACGAAATAGGATTGATCTTTTTTTCTTTCATTTCTTTGGATGATCCCAACAGAAAGAGTGCATGTAAGAAGAAATAAAAGGCTCAGATTCATCTTGAAAGTTTGTTTTTGTTGAACTTTTTAAGAGTTGTAGGTATGAGCCTTGAAGATTTCTACATCTGGATCTTTAAGCTGTGGGTGGATTTGGAAATGCTGGAAGAGCTGGAGAGAACAGTGGGCGGAAGTGGCAAGTGCAGAAAAGACTGGAGGCAAAACTTGAAAAAAGGAAAAAATCTATGTTTGGGACCCTCCTGCCTCTGGGTGCTCGGGTACCTCTGCCCTGTGGACCCCCTTGGCACCATCCCTTCCATTTAAACTGACATTCTCCATCCAGTCACCCTGGGGTGACTCTTCTTTTGTCTGGGGGTCAGATTCCGTGTCTTCCTGGACAGGACTGACTACCTGATAAACCAAATTGGGATAATCGGATATTGTGAGAAAGTTGAAACCCAAGAACTCTTCTTTGCTTCCTGGGCAAATGCGTGTGTGTGTGCGTGTGCGTGTGCGTGTTTGTGATGCTGTTAAGGTAGTAACAGGATTGGATGGCAAGAATGGAGGCTTTGGATTTAGCCATCCATTAGTTTATGCTCTTATTCAGCCGTGTACCTTATGTGCAGTGCTGGGCATGTTCATTATCTTCTCAAAGCATCTGTTGTCACTTGCCCCATCTGGAAGACTGGAAAGTCATTTTAAGGATTAAATGAGCAAAGAGTTGAGTACAGTACCTGCCCTATAGTAGGGCTCACTGAACACTACTTTTGATGGTTAATTTTATGTGTCAACTTGACTGGGCTAAAGGATGCCCAGATAGCTAGTAAATCATTATTTCTGGGTGAGTCTGTGAGGGTGTCTCTGGAGGAGGTTAGCATTTGAATCAGTAGACTGAATAAAGAAGATTCACCCTCCCAATGCCAGTGGGCATCATTCAATCCATTGAGGACTTGAATAGAACAGAAAGGCAGAGAAAGGGTAAATTTGCTCCCTTTGCTTCATCTGGGACACCCAGCTTCTGCCCTTGGACGTCAGCACTCATGGTTCTCGAGTCTTCGGACAGGGCCTGACATCATCGGCCACCCAATTCATGGGCCTTTGAACTGGGACTGAATTACACTGTTGGCATTCCTGGTTCTCCAGCTCACCGACAGCAGATTGTGGAGTTTTTGGCCTCTATGATCACAAGAGCCCATTCCTATATTAAATCTCCCCTTATATCTGTATCTATATCCTATTTGTTCTGTTCCAGTGGAGAATGCTGATTAATATGCTGCTTGTGTCCACTTTCCTCTGCCTTTCTTAACAGAGGCCTGGCACATCCTGCTTACTTTTTTTCTTTCTGTGTGGTCCCATGTAGGAAATGGCATCTCCTTGCGTAGCCCATTCAGCTCTTTTAACACGTGATTTCTGCATTTTAAGAAATGCATTTTAAAAAAACCCAACACATTAGATAGCTAGGATTAATATTGGAAAATAATTTTTATGATAATAGAACTGTATATTTTTATATCTATTTTGTATATGCAAGAGAGAAAATTAAAAGTACAATTCTTTATAATTAGTTTTCAACTTCGTTATCGTAATATTGCATATATCCAAGATGAAAACAGAGAGGTATGAAAAATGAATGAATAAATGGCTGAATGAACCTTATCCCTCATTCGTGAAAGAAGACACAGCGATTCAGCAATGAGAGTGATTGCAGCAGCAGTGAGCTTCCGTGGTATAGTGTTTACTCAGCGATAAGTCTGGAAGTCTTACCTACTATGCATATGAAGAGGCTCAAAATGATAAACTCCAGGTTCTGGGATAGCCTTGGCCATCTCCTTGTCATATAACATGGGCAAGGCACTTCATTTCTGTGGATCTGTACTTCTTACTCCTTATCTGAATCTTTCCAGTTTCTGAGTTCATATAGTAAGAGTTTAGTTCAAATGGGAAGAGCTACCTTAATAAAATAGATATGAACTGCTGTGTAATACTCAGGTTAATTTCCCAAATTTAATAATAACCTGCTTGATACTCCCCTACCCCCTGTAACCCCTATCCATTTGGGCACCTCGAATCCTCCCTGTGGCCCCTTGCCTGTACTCCTATCAGCACTGCAGTGGTGTCCTGTGAAGCCCACTCCTGGCCTTTCAAAGGAGTGCAAATCTAATAACTCCTCCTCCTTCAGGCCAGACCCAGGGCACACCTGACAGCCTGATGAACTGCAGAAACTGGATCTTGGAAATACCAAGGACCCTGTGTAATTTACCCCAAATTGGGGAAAATACTTTCCATGCTTTACCAGTAAGTCACCATCCCAAGGGTGATCTGAGGACTCTTGGCTCTTTCTCCTATTAATATGGCAATGAACAAAGCAGAGAAAATTCCTCAGGGGTCATTCATATGGTTAAGGCTTCTCAGCTACACAAATATAAGGTATTCGATCTTACCTTAGAGCACACAATTCTAATTAGTTTTTCATCTGGTTTTTAATATTTGTGCATTTTAGAAGTTTGGGTGTAAGTCTTTCTGATAGAGTGGGTGAGTAGAAGGACAAATTCTTCTGCTCATCCAACATATACATGTGCTTTTAAAGTACACTAAAATAATTTGTATTTCATAATTAATTTTGGAACATATAGTGGGATATTCACAGATGATAGACACAGAGGGGGAAATGTAAAGTGAGAAGAGTGGGCAATAGCTGAAGCTCAGTTTACACCATATGGGATCTGCAAAGACCAGAGCTGAGGATCTGGCAGCTGCATGTTGCGGGGAATTTGGGCCCCAGTTCCATACAGGAATGGTATTCTGCTCCTCACATCGGTATGGATGTGCTGGTGGTTTGTGGATGACAGCTGTTCCAATTGGTTTTGGCATCTTCTGTGATGGGTTGGAGACCTTTACTGGTTTCCAAAGGAAGGACTAGAGAAAATGAGGGAGAGGAAGTCATTGAAGACATAATGTGTGAGGATTTTCTCAGCTTGAACAAAGACATGAGTCCTCACGAAAGCTAAATGGAGCATATCAAGTCCTGAAGAAGATAAATAAAAACAAATATTCTTTTAGCTGTGTCATAAATAAGCAGTAGACCATTAAAGCAAAAAAAACAAAAAACAAAAAGAAAAGGCGACCAAAGATTTTTTTTTTACAAAGGAATGACCGTTAGACTGCTAATTGAATTCTGATCAGCAACCATAAGTGTCAGAAAAAAAGTTATATACCAAAAGTAAGAAGTTATAGAGACAAGGAAGGGATAAGTCATATTTCAGTAAGCAATGATGAACAAAGAAATGAGAAAACACATTATAAAAGAAATATGGAAAATGAAAAGGACTTTTCTAATTTAAGTAAGCACATTAAAAATTTGAGCCCAACTATTAAAATAGTAGAAGCAGAAAGTGTGACTTCTGAGATTGAGACAAAATGGAATAAAGAAAACTTCATCAAAAGGGTAGAAGGAGATATATGAGTAGGTTCCACTTTTTGTTGTTAGAATCAGAGCTGCGATACATATCGTAGATATGAATCCTGGCTCAAATAGGCAAAGATTTTAACCGAGATATATTTAGAAGTAGAATTCATAGGTTATAGGGCACATGCATTTGTAGCTTTATTGGATACCTTGATGTTGATGGCCAAAGTACTTATGCCAATTTACAATCTCACCTCCATGGGTATAGAATTCCTGTCTACCCACATCCTTGCCAACATTTTTTTTTCATGCTTCTGACTTTTTGGTGTGAAATGGTGTCTCATTATTGTTTTAATTTGCATCCCCTGATTAGGAGTGAGTTTGGGTACTTTTTAAAAAATAGTTATTGGCAATATGGGCTTCCTCTGCTGTGTATTGCCTCTTCCTATCATTTGCCCATTTTTCTGCTGGTTTTCTTTCATATTTTGAATTTATGCATAGGAGTTCTTTATATATTCTGAATTCTGATTGTTTATTAATTAGACACATTGCAAATATCTACCCCAGTCTGAGTCTTAACTTTCTGATTTCAAATTTTGAAGTTGCCAATGTTAACAGTTTTTCCCTATGAATAGTGTTTTTGCATGCTGATTTAAAACATCATCTTATACATTGATATTGTAACTTTACTCTCCTGCATTTTTTTATGGCAGTTGAGAATTTTTATTTTACTTGTTTTCACGACTTGGCTCTTGGTCCAATACTCTCTTGCTACTTCTATTCCCTTATCCCATGTGTTCATCAAAACAGAGCATTGAGACAACTAGCACATCCAACTTGAGCCCTGAGCTCAGTGTTAAGAGACATAGAATATTGAATAGCTGGAATTTGTTTTAGTGAATGCTATGAGGTAAGAATCTAAATTAATACTTATGTAGACAAAAATCTGATTGTCTCATTACTATTTGTTGCATAATTCCCACTGAGTTATAATGCCATCTTCTTATAACCAAGTTTCTATATAGGCTTTGGTTTCATTGCTCTATCACTATTTCTCTGCATGAATAAAACTTTATGTCTTGAAATCTGATATGGAAATCCCTCTCTCCTTTTGTTCTTTAAATGAATTAACTTTGATATTATCAGACTTTTCTCTTCCATATGAATTTTAAAAATTGATTTGCCTAATTCTACCTAAAAATCCTACTGGCAGTGCCTTGAATTTGTAGACTGGTTTGGGAGAAGACTGCATGTCTTAATGATCATCCTCCCATCCATTAATATAGTACATCTCTCCACTTATTCATGTCTTAACTTATGTCTTTCTACAGCATTTCACAATTTTCTCTGTACACCTTTGGTTAGAGAGTTCCTCGCAGGTAACTCAAAGTTGTATCTTTGTTGTGAATATTATCCTTTTCCTTTTAGCTTTTGAATTGATTATTGCTAGTGCACAGCTGGCTTCATGGGAAAGCAACTGGTACAGTAGCTCAGTGGGCATAGGGTTTAATGCTCTGTGGTGGCCATCTCGAAATTCTTAATAATCTTATCTTTGGTGTTGTACTTTAATAAGTGAAATCTGATGAGAAAATGGAGCATGCACCTGGGGCTTGGAGAGCTCACAATGTGTGTGCCTGCCTTGTCTTTCTGCCTCCCCAGGACAGGTTACTGGCCTGCTGCATCCTCATCCCTTGCCAGCTACAGCTGTTGCCCTCCTCCCCAGGTGGGGTCTGGACTTGGGAGGGTCTGGACTTGCACCTTGAGCACCGAGTTGCTGGGCAGGGACCTGGGGCACTTCTGAGGGTCTGCCCTCTCCATAGGGGTATCCCCATGCACAAGGTAGTGCAACTTTATAGCCAACAGAAAACATGACAATAAGTCAAGAGACTGCCAAAGAAAGGAAAAAGCTTTTTTTCCTGCAACTTGAGCAAGGGGCCCCACATTTTCATTTTATACCTGCCTGGCAAATTATGTAGCCTGCACTGTCCTGGGGTTTGGGAATGCTAGAATTTGTGTATATTGATCCTTTCATGGTACTCACTATCTCTTCTCACTCATAATTTTATGTTACAATGGATATGTGTAATTTCCATACACATTTTAAGATGAAGTTTTGGTAGCCATTTGAGAACACCTCCAGGGGCCAAGTGCCTTTGCAATAATTTAGTTCATCTGAACACATCAAAGCCTAATGAAATTTGGACTTATTTTAAACCCTGCTATTTCAGAGATGTCTGTACCTCAGACATAGGGATCAAAGTGACTTGTTCAAAGCTAGCCATAAGGGACTGTTCTTGTTCCTACTCTTAGTTCCAGTAGAACTCACACTATTTTATGATTCCAGGCAAAAAAATGAAATCAGTGCTGGGAAATTGAACCACCCCAGGAGAGCACATTTATCATGTGTTTCTCACAACCCTCACTCTTCTCCCCACCAGCACCCCCATGGGGTGTCCAGGGATTAATGAATTAGTGTTGGGAACTTATTTATGCATTCTTGCATAAAAGTACCATAAAGAACAATGCATACAGTTATTATTTGGGGTCAGCAAACTAAGGTTTTTGAGAACATAAAGCATATTTAATATATTTTTTACTTCTTAAGGGAGTGTTCAGAGAAGAACTAATTTATTAAGCTAAATATCTTCGGTTGTATTTTCCCTATTTGTTTTATATCCCAAAGTACCGTATCAAAATATAGCCTGCTTCACCTCAGACCTCTGTGCAGAGAGGTGCGTGTGAATATATAGTACAATTCACAGCCAGAAATGGGGAACAGTGCATGTGACCTCATTGTTGACCTCACCTCAAAGCCCATTAGAGACATTTCTTGAGACTGTTCATTCTAGAAATAAAAAGAGTGAGACTGAACTTTGATTCCATAGAATGATGATATTCCCTAAGTTGTTTTTGTTGTTGTTGTTACAGCTTTTTCAGAGTCAGACCTGAAGAGAACCATTTTTGTTTATTGGATCCCTTTCATATACTAATACACAACTTTTATCTCTTAGTAGTATTGTTGATCTAGTAACAGGCAGTTATATTCTGGGGTATTGAAATACTGCTCTATCTTTTCCAAGAAACATACAGCTATTTTCTGATATCTGGCATTCCATCATGAGAACTTTAGTCATTTAGATTATACTTAACAGGGTTGCTTTTCCTTTTCTAAAATAACCAATGCCCTTAGGGAGGTTGGCACACTAAACCTTATCTGTCTTTTATACTTGAGGGTGAATGGTAGACTGGATCCTTCTCAAAGAGCATGTTTAATGGATGGGGGAGAGGGGCATGTTTCCTGGGAGAACACTGGATAAGACTGTACTAAAAAAAAGAAAGTAACAAGGGTAGAATATAGGAAAGTAAGACAAAAAAAAAAAAAAGTCAGGTCGCAGACGCTAATTAAGGCACCCGTCACCCCTTTCACAATGTTGCTTAAGCCTCCAAAATAAATAGAAATTTCTCTTGCTCCTATCTTCTTTTTAGAACTTGTTTCAAAATGATTCTAAGGAAAAGATTTAAGGCAGAAGTGTTTGACTTGTGGCCATCCACAAAGTGCAGAGAACCGCGTTGTAAGTTAACAGCAGACATGGCAAAAACAGTCTCTTCCAGCATTACCATGAATAGCCATCATTGTTTGTTTCTTCTATCATAGTGTAGATATAGATTGCTGTATATAGCTTCTGGAATTCATCAAGCAACTTCAACCTCTAACGGAAACATGGGAACTAAGGTGCCAAGAGTCCACTAACACGAACAGGTTTCCGTCATCTGAAAGAATGACGCTTTACCAATGGTGCTGAAGAGTCCCTTGTTGAAAAGAGGTTCAGGAATCCAATTAAAATTTGCCTCATTTTGAAAGAATGTTGTTTGCCCTTAATGCCCATAACATGATTTATTTTAGAATTTTTTCCTTTAAACTACAGGCTCATGCCCATTTTCAGCTTTAGAGAAATGTGTTAGGCACAACCTCCCTGGAGACACTGAAAACATCTATGATCCAAGTCTTAGTAGTTTGGTGGATTAAAGTTGTGATCAGATTTCTTGGATGATGGTTCCTTTCTTTATTCTCACAGTCTCTGTTGACTTTGGTTTCTTTGTGTAACAGGAAAATTAAACTAGGTATGGTACAGATAATAGAGATCTAGATGTCTAAACCCTGACTCACATACTTACAATTTGTATTCTTTATAAAATTTTTTTAGAAATGTAACCTCAAACATATGTCTTTATTATTAATCATTTTCTTCATTTACCGTGTAGAAGGTTGGGCTAAATGACATCCCAGGATCCTTTCAGGTCTAATATTTCTGACTTGAGTACTCTATGATCACCCAGAATTCCCTCAATTGTTAACCTGTGACTTTGTTTAAAAGTTGACAGAAAATCTGTTAAAAAATGTTTCCAATTTGAAAAGAGAAAGTTTCTATATTTCACGGGGAAAAAAAGCATTGACTAGAAACAACCCAGACTTATTTCTGAGTTCTTGCCTTGTCTTCTTTTGCCCAGCATAAAAAAGGTAGATTAAAATTAGACAGTGCCCTTCTATGAAACCATAATTCATAACAGGCTTAGAGGTTTTCAAAGATACGGTTATCTTTCCAATGTTTCTGTGTTAGATCTGATAACTGTGGTTGGTCAGATTGTAATTTACACCCTTAATATTTATCCTGAAATTCTTGGCCATAGACATTCTTGGGGAAAGGATAATGAGAAAATAATATAGTCTTCCTATGGGTCAGTATTTTCAAATTTACTTCTTGGTCAATAAATTCCACGACCTCCATCTTCTTTATTGAGTAAAACAATGGCAGTGGACTATAGAATTGAAATAATGGCTAAAATAAATTTGGGGTAAATGACCTAGGAAGTATACCAGGAGCCACACTCAGTCATATACTATTCTCTAGGCAGAAACATAAAACAAGCTCAGTATATTTGTGAGTCAAAGAATAATAGAGACTTAAGATGGAGACCATGAATCATGAGAACATTGTAAAAGAAATCAGAGGCATAAAAGAGAAATTATAGGAATCAGAAGGCAAAGCAACATTTTTAAAGGAAAGATTCTCAGATAATACAAATAAAATCTTCCAAAAGTGGAAATCAGAATTAGTATCTGGAGTTAAGAACTACCTCAAAATGTATTTGTCCCAATTTAATCAGTGACAAAGAATTAACTCACAAATTATTTTGTTATGAGTACATTGTACTCAAAGCAATCTTACTTTCTGGCGGTTCAGAGCAGCGGTCTCAGCTTTTCTACCATGATTTATGATGTAATAAAATGGGCAAGTTACTGGACTATTTCTTTGATGGCCATGAATTTACAAAAGATTAAATTGGGCTCTTCCCAGTTAACGAGGAAAGATAAAATGTATTTTAAAAGTTATGGTATCTTACACGTACAACTTTGAAGCATGGTAACCTCTCTGTATTTATGGTTCAAAAAAAACAAGGAAAGTATTATTTTTCTAATCTAAGAGTTGGGAAGATGTAACCAGATATTTCATGGAAGTTTCAAAAAATCAGAAAGTTAATTTGAGGAAGATCAATACTAAAACTCATTTATTTCCAGATTCAGGGTATGTTCTTTCTCCCATATCAAATCCTAAAAGGGAAAATAATCATCTTAGAGATTTCTTTCTTTCAGCAGAGGAAAAAAGATTTAAGAATAGTTGGCTAAAATCCAACTGTGTCTGCATGAAAGGAATACCAAGTAAGTAAGAAAGACTGCATATTAAAGGATAACAAAAGCATTGTAAGGAAGCACTGAAAAGAATGATTAAAATCTTAATATTAGATTGCATTGAATGTAGGGGAAAAAAGCATTAAACAACACGAAGGGTGTTTTATATAAAGGAGTGAACCCACAGTGAAGATCTATGTACCAAATAACATAGTATCAACATTAATAAAACACAAGTGACAAGAAATTCAAGGGATAATGTACAGAAACATTCACAGTAGGAGATATTAATTTTCCGCTCTCATTTCATGGCTAATCAAGTGGACAAAAATATGGATATAGAAGACCTAAATAGTAAAATGAGTAAGATTGGTCTAATGAACAGATATTAAACACTAGATCTTCAAAAAAATCCCCACCTTTTTAAAGTGTCCAGAGAATGTCAATAAAAATTGAAAATATTAGTTGACTCAGTATATTTTAGAAAGTAGTAATAGTTCACCTGATTCTGGCAGTATCAGAGACAAGGCATTCCATAAAGGCTTTCACTAACACAAAACACTCAGGTAGTGAATAAATTATAACAAATATAATTTAACATGTATTTCTAAGCCCACAAAGAAATTATAAAAATCTCTGAAAACCAGAAAAATTGAAGAAAATTTAAAACTATACAGGTAGACAAATACTGATGCAGAAGCTGGAGCTGCCCTGGGGGGTGAAAACCAATACTGAGAAACCAGAATTTTGGAGATTAGTAGCCACTTAGAGTGAGAGAGGACTAAATCTTCGGCTCAGCCAAGGGGGTAGGGTGGGGAAGATGAGTCCACTTGGGACACATATATAATGTTAAGACACATAAAGAACCCATAGTTCTATGAAAGGATGGGCCAATACGTGTGCCAGCCTATGAAAATAACGGATTAAGAAACCTGTTTGTCTATATTCCTGTTCATGCAAGTTAGGGATTTGAATTTATGGTACCTCATAGACAGAAGAGTCCATAGTTGGACCAATTCAATAGAGTAGCCTAAGTGTGATAGCATCCCAGACACCAAGAAGAAGCAAATTGAAATTCCTGGCAGAAGTGTATCCTTCACACCTTTCAGGAATCATATAGATTAAATTTAGCCAAATAGAAATTTGCAATTAAAAATTACCAAATATACAGGAAAACAATCCACTAACAGCAGATTCAGTAGAAAAAGGAACAACAGATGTAGCTTTACAAAGACTATTAATATTTGAATAATTAGATACAGATAATAAAATAATTATTTATGAAATTTTTTAAAGAAATAAAAGATGATTTTGCAATAAAAAAGCCAGAAGTAAATTATCATCTAACATGATCAGGTAAATTTGGTAAAACACCCAAAAGAAATTCTGAAAAAAATTACAATCATCAAAATTAAAACAAAATGGATAAGTTTACCAATAGATTAGAGAAAGCTGAGGAAAGAATGAGAACTAAGATAGATGGGGGAAGAAAGTATACAGAATCTGACAAAGAGAAACAAGAAAGTGGAAAATGTGAAAGAAAAGTTTTTAAAAGGGAGGATTTATGGTTTAACATATATCTAATTGGACTCCCTGAAGAAGAAAATAGAGAGAATGGGAACAAGTAAATATTTGAAGAGATAATGTTTAGTAAGAGATACAAGTCTATTTATATAAGAAGCACATTGTATACCAAGCAGAATAAATAAAAAGAAATCCCATCTAGATCACCACAGTGTAACTGCAGAATGATGAAGACAAACAGAAGATATTAAAACAGGTGCAGAAAAAAGAAATCCCCTACAAAGCAACGATTGAATTAAGGCAGACTTCTTAATAGCAAAAGTGGAGCTAAAAGAAAATGAAATAATGTATAAAAATGCTGAGAGAAAACAACTGGGAACCTGGAATTTTATATAAAGCAAAATATCTTTCAAGAATAAAGGTAAAGACACGTTTAGATTAACAAAGCAGAGCGTTTGGTAAAACAACAATAAATAATAATAATAATCAGAAATAATTTTGAGGAATTAAAATAAAAAAATAATAAACTAACAAAGGATATGCAAAGTAATGAACAATAATAACATGCAATCTAGGTGTGGGGTTTGAATCAAGTTACAGTACTCTAACCTAGTGATTTTTGGAAGATGGGTAGAGACATACTTTAATTATAGACTTTGTTATTCTAAATGTTATGGTAAAATATCAAGAAAAACTAGTAAAAGAATAAAAATGGTGTGTATAAATTCCAAATTAACAAAGGGGGAAATGAAATAAGAAAAATTTAAAAACCAGACAGTCCAAAAGAAGAAAGAAACAGCAAAAAAGGCATGACAAATTAAAAAATATTTGATAGTAGAAAAAATCCAAATATATAAATGTATTGGATTAAACTCACCAATCAGATAAGATTGTCAGATAGCATACAAAAAAATGAAGCTATATACTGTTTATGAGAGATATTCATAAAATATAAGATTATAGAGAAGGTGAAGGTAAAAGAAGGAAACAATGTAAACCAAGCAAATATTAACCAAAAGAAAGCTGAGATATCTAAACTACCATTAGAAAAAGTAGATATAAAGACCAAAACGATATATGGGAATAAACAGGATCATCACACAATGATAAAAGATTCAATTTACCAGGGAGATGTGAGAATTTTACCTAATGAAATTTTACCTAATGAAAGAGCCTCTAAACGCATAAAGCAAAAGCTGACAAATTCACTGTTATAGAAGGGGATTTCAAAAACATCTCTCTGGAACCAAGAGGTTAAAAAAATAGTAAAAATATAAAGTATTTGAACAACTGAATTAACAAGATGGATCTAATGAAACTGCAATTATAGTATATGTATTTTTCTCAAGCAAGCATGAAACTTTTATTTAAAAAACCATAATTAGGCAATAAAGCAAATCTTAGCACATTTCAAAAACAGGTATCACATAGATTACATTCTTTGATCAAAATGCAATTAAAAATCCATAGCGAAGGGACACCCATAAACAACTCTGTACTTACAAAAACTAATAAACTGTTCTTTAAAAAAAGTTACCCAAATAAGAAATAAAATATGAAAATTAACAGTACTTTTAACTGAATGTTAATGTAAACATTTTATTTTATAATGTTGGATACATCTAAAAATGTATTTCAAGGTATATTTGTAGCTTTAAATGCTTATATTAGTTAACAAAAAAAGCAGCTAAAAGTTAATGAGCTAAGTTGCCAATGTTAGAAGGTAAAAATTAATTCCAGAATAAACTTAGAGAAAGTAGAATGGGAAAAATAATAAAGTAGGTTAAAAAAAATGAAATGGAAAACAAAGGTACAATAGAGCAAAATAACAGAGTCAAAATTGGTCATTTGAAAAGACTAATGAATAAGGTACAAAAGTCTTTGGCAAGACTGGTCAAGATAAAAAAAAGAGAAAGAGAAGACACATATATATGGAATAAAACAGAAAACCAGCTACAACAGAGACTAGAAGATAAAATTAGAATACTAAACACAATTTTATTATTTTCAATAAATCTGAAAACAGAGTTTATGGAAAAATTCCTGGGAAAATATAAACTGTACATTAAAAACTGACATCAGATAAAAAGTAAGCTTTAAACAGTCCCTATTATCATTGACATTTGCATTAATATTTTAGCCATGTTCCACAAAGAAAACATTAGGTCCAGATGGTTTTATAGGTGAATTCTACAAGGGGCCCCAGTAAATACTTTATGCTTTCAGTTAAGATTTCTGGAATCTTTACCGTAGTATTAAGAACAAACTCACAAAGCCCGATACTCAGCCTTGAAAGATCTTATTTCCTAATTGGATCAAGGTGATCTGCCACAAGTCTTAACTGCCAGCCAGAAGAAATTTGTATCTTCCCTAGAGAATGAAACATCATTCAGATTTCCTCCAATTTTGCATCACCATGTCCAACATTCAACAAAAACTGATCAGGCATGTCAGGACGTAGGATCCAATGAATGAAAACCAAACCAAAATACAGACAATAGGAACATACTGAGACATGGCCCAGATATCAGGGTTATCAGAAACAGAATCTGAAGTATGTTTAAAAAGGTAGATAATAAGACAATTTTATTACTTGTGATTAGTGACAGTTTTGTTTCCCCCTTTCTAATTCTTATATCTTTTATTTCTTTTTTTTAAATGGTGCTTTGCAAGTATTCACCCCCCCAACCCCGCCAGTCTGTAAATTATATTTTCATTCTCTTACAAGTATCCTCTGCAGGGCAAAAGTTCAATTTATCAATTTTTTTCTTTTATGGATCATGCTTTTGGTTTCATATATAAGACCACTTTGCCTAGTTCCAGGTCATGCTTTTCTCTTTTCGTCTAAACATTTTATAATTTTACATTATCCATTTGGGCCTATGATACATTTGGAGTTAATTTTTATATGAAATGTGAGGTTTAGATCAAAGTTTATTCTTCTGCTTATGAATATCCAAATTTTCCAACACAATTTGTTGAAAAGCTGGCAGTACTCCATATCACATCACAATATATTTTAATTATCTCTTTCCATGCCAGTCTTCCGATTGAACTGTGTATTTCTTCTGCATTGAGTCTGCAAGTCATCTTTGTATCTGGGAATCTTAGAACCTTGAAAAGTAGTGCTTAGTAAATATTGGTTTGACTTATAAATAATAAAACAATGAATTCAGATTTTTTGGTGCATAGTAGAAGCATTCAGAAATATGTGTAATGGAGATCTTTTTTGTTTGATTGTTTGCTTTCTTCTATCCCCTTCTTAGAGAGCATATCCAACCCATAGCCCTGATGGAGGCAACATACATGTCCTGAGACTTTCACCATAAATGATTGGACCAGGGGCAGAAACATAAATCAAACTGGACCAACGAGTTTTTCCATCCCCCAAATTCAGATTGGGACATGGATAGAACAATTCAGATTGCTCTGGGTTCTGGGTCTGCAATACTATGTAGACTCAAGGGCTGAAGTCACAGTGTTGAGGTGGCAGTGATGCACTACATAGAGGTGGAGAAGAAAATGGAACAGGCACTTGAGAAGCAAAAGTGAAAACTGGAACAGAGGGGTAGATGCCTGACTTTGCAATTCTCCTCAGGCTAGGCTGAGATTTTTGAGAATCCCTATTTTTTAAGTTAACTTCATTGGGGATTTGTCTCATTGCAATTAAACCATCTAACCAAAGCAAGGTAGTAAGAGCAATGCAACAAAGAACATTTAATTAAAAAAATAACCTAGAGGGTGAGGAGACGCCATGAAATTTTTGTAATTCCCAAATGACTTAGTATATATAAGGTTTTATTAGAATGGTTATAACATTCTTATAGCTAATAATGCAGCCATGTATGCTTAATTTAATTAACTTCAGTGCCATTGTGAGTAAAGGAGTAGTCTTCTTTCTGAAATGGTCTCTGCTCTTCCAAAGATTCATTCATTTAGAGTCAGTCCCAAGCAATGGATGCTGGTGATAAAAACATGGATGACAGAGTCTGCCCTTCTAAGCTCAGAGACTAGCAGGAGAGATGGGAATTAATAAATAATTGTAGTTAAGATTCTGACATAGCAAACCATACTAGTCAACACATAAAGCCTGGAAGTGTTATGAGTACTCTTAGCATTGAAAGACCCCTGATGTTTGGTGTAGTTAAGGGAAGGCTTTGGAAGGATTTGAGATTTGAAGACTAAGGTATATGTGGGTAGAGAAGAAAATGGAGGTATGAAAAGTAGAAGAGCTTCCTTTACATGTACCAATATTGACAGAAATGTATGTATTGATGAGCTATTTTTGAAGGGTCTGGGCACGCTTTCAAAGTTACTTACAGCTTTCCCATGCCTTTTTTGCTTGGAATGAGTAAGGGCAAGATGAGTAGAGGCGAGTAAATTTAGTCTAGAAAATGTTCTCAGAGTTGTAACTCTCAAAGCTATAACTTTTAGGAAGCATAAGAGCAAAGAAAAGATGTTATTGCCAGAACCTGAGGAAGAAGCTGTTCATGGTGTACTGACAGTAATTTAATCAAAAAGGTTATCTTCTGGATTAGCACTCAAATTTCCTTAGTCTTGCCTGATGATCAAGGGCATTCTTTGTTAAGTCTAATGTGCTGACCCTCAAAATTGCCTAGTGTGCAAGGAAGCTGTCAGTCATATACTTTAAAAAGTGTACAACAGAAGAGTACTAAAGGGAAATCAAATTACGGTCCATTTGGAAATGTCACAATCAAGTTGTAGGAGCAAAAAATGAAGAGGTTCATTGACTATTTAAATTGGTATATAAAGAATTGCGTGTTTTTGCTGCTAATCAAAGATAAAGCTGGCCTTTGAGCTGCCTATGTGGAGCCTGAGACCACCCAGGCTTTAGCTAATGTTAGTGTTTACATGACATGTTGGAAACAAACTGGGCAATTACAAAAGCCCAGTCTAACTAGATCCTAACAGGCAAAATGCCCTCTGATCCAAATGTTAATAGCTTTGACCTTCATTGGTTTTTAATCTCATTCTGTCTGGCAGAGTAAATGAACTCTGGGTTACACTCTACAGAAGAGTCCTTTTTGTTTTTCATTCTGTTTTTTTTTTTTTTTTTTCCTGATATTGCTGGGGAAAATGAAAGTCTGTCTTTTTTCAGTTGGGTATATCACTGAGTGTATGCACAGAAAGTCTGCTGATTGACGGTGCTTCAACAAAGGCAGATTCAGTTTGCAGCTGATAAGGAGTAAAGTCATCCACGCCGTGTTTACAAAGTAGGCGAGGAGAGTGAAAAATTAGTGATAAAAGAGCTAATCTTATTGTTTTGCCGGATGAGAGAATGGCACTTTTGTGCTTGCTTAAAGAGGAGCTGGCGTGTTCTCCTCCTTCCCCCACTATGCTTTGGCAGCAGAACAATTTCCAGATTCCCCAAAGTGTTACAGATTATAAAGGACACAGTTGTGTTGGAAGGGTTTCCTAACATCGAGTAGGGTACAGACTGCACTGGCTGCTTATTCTATGTGCCCGTGACTCTTACTGCATAAACTTCTATTTTCTCCCTTTGGTGTTTCTAAAGCAAAAGATAAATATTTGGGCTGTCAGACAAATTCATTAGTGTTTAATTTTCTAACATATTTAACTGCTTGGTTGTGCTAAAAATAAAGTCTGAAATCCCTTCACCATCGGGTGTAGGTTCTGGCAGTGGTAACCAGACCTCTTTGAGTATCAGGTCATGCAGCTGAAGGAAGGGATCAGGGAAGAAGAATGTGCTTTTGTTCTTGTTGTTCATGACTACTTAGTTGTAAGCCCCACTGAGGTGGGGAAACAGTAGCGTATAGCAGAGGTCCCCAACCTTTTTGGCACCAGGCACTGGTTTCGTGGAAGACAGTTTTTCCATGGATGGGGTGGGGGATGGCTCAGGCGGTAATGGGGGCGATGGGGGGCGATGGGGAGCGATGGGGAGCGATGGGGAGGGGAGCGGCAGATGAAGCTTTGCTTGCTTGCCCGCTGCTCACCTCCTGCTGTGCGGCCCGGTTCCTAACAGGCCATGGACTGCCTCGTGTATAGTAGCTCTAGGGGCAAACATGACTAAAAAGTTGGTGTCTCTGAATTTAAAGTGTTTCTGGTCTTAACTTCATCATCCACTCAGTTTTTATAAAGGAGAGATAGTAGATGATGTTTTGACCTGAGGCATATCCCAGGCTTTACGATTCCTCACCATGCTGATTTCTGCATTTGGTGTGACCTGCAAAGACCCATAACAATGGCAGCCATGTGTCTATTCCAGATCACCTGAATCATTCACTCATTTATTCTTTCAACATGATGTTCATTCAAGCCTACCACGGGCCCCGTGCTGGTGCTCTTGAGGGGAACAAAGCACAAGTCACTACCTCCAGGGGTTTCCAGTCTTGTAGGGAGGACATAGAAGTAGACAGATAATTATACTACAATATACTAAATTTCATAATAGAGATGCTGAGAGAGCATAGGAGAAGTATCCCTCCCTGGAGCAGTAGAAGAAATCCTTCAAATAGATGACAGTTAATTGTATCTTGAAGAGTGTGTTGGAATGAGTTAGGAGATGACAAACAGCTCAGAATGACCAGAGCCCTGCTTCTCAAGCTGTTGTACAAGTTCTGTGCCAGAGATAGATAAGGGCACAAAATAGATAATTTTCTTCATCCACTAAGAGTTTATTGTTTACTCATTTGTTTGAAATATTTTTTTGAACACCTAATCTGTGCTAGCCACTGTAACAGACACTAGGGATAGAGAAACAAGTGAGACAATCTTAAAACTCATCATGGATTATCAATTCTGGGGAAATACATCTCAAAACAAATATGTACATATTATTGAATAGAAGTACAGATATGTGCAATCGAACATGAATATTTCACATGAACTTTGCACTTGCAAGCGCAGCTTTTGGCAATGCCCCTAGATCCCAGAAGAGTGTGCTCATTTTATGCCAGAGTCAGGGATACTGTGTTCAAAGACTGAGGAGTGCTAGTAAGGTATGCCTGAAGAATTGAGTGGGACATGGGATTGCAGAGGTAGGGAGCACTAAGCATCTATAAGTTTGCATTTTATATGAAAGGAAATGGAGTGCTTATAAAGAGCATTTGAGATGGGCTATTTTTCAGAGAGAGATTGTTTGGTTGCGGGTAGGTGACACCCATTCAAACTAGCTCAAGCTGCGAGGGGGGGAATATATTGAATGACCACAAGGGCAAACAAGGTAGCCAGGACTTAGGAGGCCTATAACTGGGATATAGAATGAGAATAAGTCTGAGACCAAGGGAGTTTTGTCTCTCTGTGTCTCTTTGGTACATATTGGATATTTAGCTTCATTCTTTGTTATCTCTGCAAGATGTTTTTTCTTTGCTGGTTTGATTTATTATTTTTTAATGAGCATGTGTATATAATGTCCACACCAAGTTATATTCTTTCAGTCTAAGCATCACTAGACACTAGACAATATCAATTTTTCAGGAGAGAGAACTGGATCGGCCAATTAGAGTAGGGTGCCCACTCCAGGTAAAACCACCTGTTGACTGGAAGGCAGTCCTGTAACTCACTGCCCCTTCATCAAGGCTATGGGAGCAGGCTCTGGAATCTCAGTGGGGGGTAGATAAGTTCCATTAGAAGAGGAGTTGTGGCAGGGTGCAGTGCTTAGATGAAGGAACCTCTACCAACTTCCACAATGAAAGCCTGCCCAATCCCCAATATTAATGAGTGTGTATATTTTCCATAGGAGGAAGACCACTCCTTCCTTTTTATATCTTTCCTTTCTCACCTTGATATCTTATAAAGAATAGATTCATGTATTAGTCATGATTCTTCAGGTTACAGTGCTAGAAACTGAGCTCAGATTGCTAAAAGACATTGTATTGCCTGAATCACCTGGAATGTTTAGCTAATAAATTGGTTTCACAGCTGGATTTAGCTACTCTGGTAATCTAAGCAGAAATCTGTTTCTGTCCCTCTCTAGGCTCTGCTTTTCTTGATGAAGGCTTCATTCTCAGACGGGGTCTCTACCATGTGGTGGTAAAGATGACCACTATAAGCTCTTGACTTACATTTTGCTTAAAATGTTGGTGGATGTTGAGGATATTGCTACTTCTGCTCTAAAACGATCTAGACTCCAAAATTAAAATGCAAAATTAAAGTCAGAATTGATGTTTTATTCTCATTTTCTAACTAATACATTGGGTTTGGGGGAAAAAAGTAATTTTTAACCTGAACTTTATGCAGGTTCACTGCATCATATCTGAACATTAAAAGTAGGATAACAATGTAGAAAATATGAATATTGAGACTGAAAGCAGTAGAATGCAAGATACCATGATATCTTACAAAACCTGTAAAGGTATTAGCATAACGCAGAATTGTTTATTTATGTCCACTATACACCAGAGCAAAACTGTTTTTTTATTAATTTTTAAAAAATTTACTTCTTTGATATGCCTTTTTCTAAATTCCAAAATATGAAAATACCTATCCAGCCGCTTTCAGAAGTGTTTTTTTTTAAATTGGGGTATAGTTGCTTTACAATGTTGTGTTAGTTTCTGCTGTACAACGAAGTGAATCAGCTCTATGTATACATATATCCCCACCCTCTTCGGCCTCCCTCCCATCCCACCCCCCATCCCGCCCATCTAGGTCACCACAGAGCACCGAGCTGAGCTCCCTGTGCAGGTTCCCACTAGCTATCTATTTTACACGTGGTAGTGTATATATGTCAATCCCAATCTCCCAATTCATCCCACCCCCTTCCCCACACCTGTGTCCACACCTCTGTTCTCTATGTCTGCATCTCTATTCCTGCCCTGCAAATAGGTTCATCTGTACCATTTTTCTAGATTCCACATATATGCGTTAATATACGATATTTGTTTTTCTCTTTCTGACTTACTTCACTCTGTATGACAGACTCTAGGTCCACCCACATCTCTACAAATGACCCAGTTTCGTTCCTCGTTATGGCTGAGTAATATTCCATTGTTTTTAAATGTAACATTTTATACCTGCATACCTGGGCTGGGATTTATATTCTCCACCTGTTGTTTAGAAAGGTTGCCTAGTATTGTGAGAACTGAATTGAAGGATATTGGTGTTATAAGTGAGGGGAATTTAGGAGGCTAAGTTAGAATTGGCAGTTGTCTAATTTAGAGGTGACAAACACCTGAACCAGACAATAGCTATGGAAATAGAAAAAGAGGATAGATATGAGAGACATAGACATGAAAACAAGTTTTGTCCAATGCTTTTGTTGCATATTGCTGCTTTCTACATTTTTATTGTTAGCAAAGCAGTAAAACTGGGTCTAAGTGGGCTAGCTAATAATTCCATACAATTGGTTTTAGAAATTATTTGAATAAGAGAATTCATATTAGCATAATTTTGTTGAAGGAAATAAGAGGATTGATGCAGTGGGAGCAGGGGTGATTTATGCCTGATAGGAAGCAGGGGAGTAGAGCACAGTTTAAGTAAGAGATACCCAGGGCAAATGATGCTAGGGGGATGTGAAGCAATGTGAAGCTTGGTTCTGAAAGGAAAGAGGAGACTCACTTCTGATGACAATTGACTGCTCAGGCCCTGTTGGGTTTCTCTTTCATGCTGTGGCCTTAGGAATGTGGACATTTTGTTTTCCTTTACTTTTCTAGGTTAGCAAATCATCACAGCAGCTACATGCTCTTAGGCTGGTTTTCTTTAGTACAGTCAAAACCACTTTATTACAGGTGTAAAGATAACCCAGGTGCAAACTACATAAGGAGTAGGTAAATACAGTATTACAAAACCTTGTCCTCTTTTACTCCGGAGACTCTTCTCGCTGATCTGTCTACGACTGTATTTTTCTGTTCCAAACTTCTTAGTTTCTTGTTTCATTTTACTTATTCTGAAATCAGCTTACTTTTCTGTTTATCTGTCTTGTTCTTCTCAGTTAAAAAACTTGATTCTCTTCTAATGTAAAGATCTCAAGGTTTTGCGCCTTTTAGGAAGTAGAAGATATTTTATTTAATAATAAGTGTGTGTTAATTGAATGAGGTCATACAGCCAAGTTGCTATGGCATAGACAAGGTGCAGTATATAATCTGTCACAATAGTGCATATCCACAGACTCATGATAAAGGAATAGGTGGAGAAGGATGTGCGGATGGAAATTACTAAACCTTGTGTTGCTCTAGTACTTATCCTTTTCTTTCTCCTCTTTTTTTTTTTTTTTTTGTTTTCTTTCTCTTTGCTGTCCTAATAGAAAGAGAGAGGAAGGGATATAAAATGTTGGGAAAATATCAGAAGTGGGAGCAGGCAAGAAAGAGAACAAGAATCTAAGCTTAAAAAATTGTCCCCTCATCATCCAATGTTCATTTAGAAACTCTAAATTCATTTGGATTAATAAATGCCTTGTTTGGGATGCAAATAACTACTTACAGGTTAATAACATTGACCATTCATAGAATCTTTGTGTTGATTACTTTAATCTTATTAACTTTTGTTAGTGGACGAGGCATTAAGTTGGTTTGCTTTTGCCCCAGAGGGTAGAACTAGAATCTATAATAGAAGGAAAGGATTGTCTAAGATGGAGAGTTGTGGGATGGTGAGTTTCCAGTTTCTTTTGTTGTCTACTCAGGGTTGAGCAAAGAATGTATTACAGGAAATTCAAATATTAATAAAGAAGTACGTACACTAGAGTTCATTCATAAAAAGCAAAATTAAACAGCCTAGGAAACTTATGTAAGAAGGGAATGCATTGAAAGGATCTGAGAGAGCTAGGAGTTGGCTAAGACAGTCTAATGGACCAGGTTTGGAACAGAGAAAATCCAGTTAACTCCAAAAGGTCTAGTTAGCATAACCACTCCACAATGCAGGTCATCACTGAAATGAATAAATTCTTGCTTTATTTAACTATTTATTGACTATCTACAAGAGCTAGGAACGGGGTTACTACAGAGAATGAACAAAGACCCTGGTCTTGTGTAGCTTATATCTTATGGGGGGAATAGACATTACACTAGTAAACAAATAAATATATAACACCTGGAGTAGTGATAAGAACTGAGAACAATAATGAAACAGGGTCTGACAGGAAATATAGTAAGAGAACAGAATAATGGGGAAGGTCCTAGAGACCTGGATGGAGTGAGCCATGTGATTTCCTGGAGCAAGAGTCCAGCAGAGAGAGGGAAAACCAACTGCAAATTGTATAGAAGGAAGGAGTACAGTCAGAACTGAGTGAGTGAAGGGGAGGGAGGTGGTAAAATAATGCCAATTGCTCCTCTGACCTTAGTCTCTCCCCTGAAGATGTAAAGTCTTTGAAGAGAGAATCATATCAACTGAACTTAAAATGTGTGCTCACTTCTTGGCTGAATAAGGAAGAGAAGAGGCACAAGCTGGAAGGAGGACCTCCTTTCTAGAGACCCCTTCAGCATCTTGAGAGAGGAATCTGGGCAGTTGTACTCACCATCCTTCCCAAAGGAGGAGAGATAGAGTTTCCAAAGGAGAAAACAGAAGTGCAGTAAGGCAGAGAGAATCAATGGCAGGAACTGAATAACAAATTTCCCTATGGATAATTAGCTTAAGTGACCTTTAAGGTGCTCTTCAACATTAAAATCAACTGAGTGGTGGAGGTGGAAGAATGGAGACAAAAGGGAAAGAGCTGAGGAAGAAATGAGGTGCTCTCCCATGGCTCAGCCCCTCCCCCCGGCTTCTCCTACCTTCTGCTCTCCATTACCACGTTAGTCGTGCCCAGGTTGGTCACAGCACTCAGAGGCAAACCCTGTGGAGGGGTACAACAAAGGATAACTGTTATGGGAAATAAAGAAGCACTGGCAATTGGCTCTTCACAGCTGGACATCTAGGAGACCTGACAGGTTCTAGAGAAGCAATAGCAACTCTAGGGGCCACACCTTGGAGTGGGTTTGTCCACTGCTCCCTCATTGTCAAGAGTCAGCTTCTCTCTGCCTCTTCTACTGAAACTGTCTGCTCCTATCCCATTCCTGACTCCTCTTATTTTGGCTCTTTGAGGTCTTCTGCATGCCACCTTCTCTCCACACATCCCTTCACATCTGCTCTGCTGCATATCTCATCTCTGGGTATCTTACATTCAAATTCCCAGAGAAGATCTGATAGGACTGTTTAGGTGTTACTATTTATTATAGTCTTGCTATTGGGTAAATTCCTCACTCTAAGTAATGCTACAGGCTGCTAGCCAACCCATGTACTGTGGCCTTGATTCAGATGATAACTTTGATTTAGGCATCTAGGAACGATAATGGGTCTTAGAAACCAAGGATCTTACCTAAGAAACCGTTTACTGATGCTTTATTCAGAAGGAGTTGATGAGTATGGTCGGTGCTCAGGGTTTCTTGGACTTTTTTTCTAGTGCAAAAACAGTACTAATCTCAACATATAGAATGCCTGCTGTGTGACAGGCACTTAAAGCACATTATTTCTGGCTCTGAGAACAACCTTATTATGTAAGTATTGTTATTTCTATTTTTTACTTCCAACATCATACAACCAGTCAATGGATAAGCTAGAATGTAAATTCAAAGCCTATATTTTCTTTGATGACATTAAAAGTTCTTTTAGTATATAGAGGTCTGAGGAAGTGAAAGGCTTTTTGAAAAGAAGCAATGACAACATAGAAGGTCCATATTCTACAAAAAGGTCAAAATAATTTTTGATGAACCATAGGCTTGAAAGCATTCATTAATCAATCAGTTAATCCATAAATGATTTTTAATGGATACTGTATACAAAAGACTAAAGAAATAAAATGATGAGTAGGAATAATCTTACCAAATATAAATCCAAATGGTGTCATAAAAATATTAGTACTAATTGTGCTATTTTGCAATCAGAATGTCTGAATCTAACTATGAAAATCTGGCAAATGCCTTTGCAATGTGCAAGATAGAGAATGGCTTAATAATGAAGGAACAACAGCGAAAGGAATCTTATGGGGAAAGAATGTTCATGTAAAATATTCCATGTAAATGCTAAAATAATAAGAGAAAAGGATAACAATGTTATCTTTTTCCTGGAGCTCATGAAAAACCACTGTCCCAGAATAGTTCCTCAATGGTAACAGGATCCTATTCTGCAAAACCAAGTGAATACATGCTAAAAAATAAAGCTTTCTTTTAAAACAATACCATTTATTCATGAAAGAATTGTCAATGAGAACAAACATTTAAAATGCCAAAAATTACAGATGCTCTAGCTTTTTCTGGCTTTTCTTTTTTTTCGTTCTTTCATTTTTTTTTTTTTGTTGTTGTTTGTCAAAAGCAAGAAAGATGATATTAACAGGAGACAGACGGTTGTACGTGAATCATAATTAAATAGGTGTAAATTCATAGGCACCCAATCGAAATGTACCGCTTTAGCTGATAGGTGAGACTTCACTGTGCTCTCCTTGGTCAATGAAGATAAACCAATAGAAATGGAAATGAGGAGCTGGCGCCCCCTGAATGAGTTGTGGTGTTGTAATAAGTTTTCAAAATAACTCAGTTTTTATAATTGTAAGGGCAGTTACTTCATCTACATGTGGGATAAATGGCCAATGGTGGGTATAAATGGAAGCAGTCAGGAGAAGGAGTTGCTCACAGCTCCACTGGTGTTACAACTTTAAGTGCCTAAAAGTGCCCACCATGGCCTGCCTCACGTCTCTCGACCTTTTTCTCCATAACTGAAAGCCACATTTTCTCTTAGCCTGTGGTCAGCTGGGAGGTTATGAAATGTTTAATTTCAGACTACTTTTCTACTTTTATGTTCTTAGGCCACTTATATTGCTGCTGCCTTTACCGAAATAGACAGCACTATAAATATATCTACCAGGTATAATTAAAAAACATAACGACACATGAATCAACAATAAATTCACATCTGAAAGTCCTGGGTCTCACCTTTCCATGATGGGCTAAGGTAACATTTACTGAGAATAAAAATAATAGTCACAACTGAAAAAAATATCCCATCAGAAACAGAAGTTCTGGGAGGAGAAGGATCATAACTTGAGTGAATTTTGTATGTTTCTTTTAGCCCATGAATTGAACATTGAAAATGTCTGCTATTTTGTTTTGCACACTGGAAGTTTTCCTTATTCTTTCTTTCTCAGGAATGCTGTCACCTACATATCTTGTAGTGGCTGCCATTCAGTTAACAAGAGGATACTGTGAACATAAGATGAAGAAGAAAGAGTGCATGAATCATAGGGAAAGTAATCCACGGCACTCTGGTTTGTGCCATCTTGAGGTCATGGTAGATAAAGAAATGAAAGATCTGGCTGGTTTTGTCCAGGAAGCTGGCTAAAGATGATTGAAACGTTGATTAGCCTGAACCGTGGACAGAGGGAGAGCTTTGTCTTTTTCTCCCTCTCTCCAGCTTAGGCAGAAAATACCCACTTTTGTGTTTGAAGATTATGAAGAGAATCTGGACCTGGTAATCTTTCGAATGGTGACATGAAGTTAGGATTAAGATGTTGGAGGCTTCCTTTTTAAGACCTATGGGGGAGGTTCAGCAGGAGGGCACATCAGAAAGGCAGCTGGTGCCTGATCGCCAAATGTTTGAGGTCTTCAGGTAATGCTTTGCTAGAGGAACTAGGATTTTGTGATTAACTTTTTAGAAGAAGTGTCAGAAATGCTTTTCAACACATAGGTTATGACATTAACTACAGCATAAAGAAATCTCGTATGTCTTCTGGGTCAAGAATTGGAGGGGCTTAGCCTTCTCTAAATCCCCAGTGATGATGTGCAAGGTGGATTTCAAAATTAAGACAAATAATCTCCTAAAACAAAGTGTCTCCATTCTGTTGCTTCAGAGTAAGCTCCTAGAACTGACAATGTATGTGCTGGGGTTTTTTTGTTGTTGTTGTTTGAAACCAAATAATTAGGAGCACAGGAAAAAAAAATTCTTTTGAGAATATAATTTGCTCTTTTCTACTTTTTAATTAAGTTAATGGGGAGATAATTACAAAAACCTACTCACTTTACCTTGTCTTCCTCTCTCTTCTTACTGTTTATGCAGGTAAATTCTGAGGGCATTTCTGATAAAGACACAGAGGTGTCCCAGAAACCTTGGCCGCTCCAATCCTGTCACTATATGTTATGACTTTGTTAAAATAATATTTGTTAAGTAGAGCACAGGGTGCTGGATGATGAGCCATGGTACTACAGAAGACCAGTAGAGAAACTGAAATAGAGAAGTTTATTACTCATAGGTCCTGGAGGAAGTACCTGACAAACCTCAAGGGTCCGCATGGGGAGGTCAAGGCTGAGGCAGATAGAAAAGCAGGGCCTGGGGGACATGCCTTTATTAGGGTCTGTGGGTGGAGTGCTTTGGGTTTCCAGGGCTAAGTCCAGATTGATCAATTCACACCAAAAAGCGCGGGGTTTTGGTAAGCTCCCGCTCTACCAAGGCCAGGAGCTCTAAAGCAAAGAGATGCAGCATAATTAGCTCTTCTGATAGCCTCTTGAACAAAATGTCAGTTCAGAAACCTGAAGTGTTTGCTAATGACAAGGGCCCAACTGTCCCATAAAACTAGAAAAGTGGTGTTTGTTGTCTGATTCGAGAACTGGAAATGAAAATCTTAATGATACAGGAAATGCTCTTCAAAGGCCAAGAAGTCTTAGTACAAGATAAGAGGATCAATCAGTCTTAAATATGAGTTTACTAAGAGTAAGAGACGGGATGCTGCCAGCGTGGATATGTATTTCAAAAGGCATGAATAAAACCCAGAAATAGTGTTAATTTTACTTTGAAGTATATAATGAAACCCCTCAAGTACCCAGACTTCAACACCCCTTTCCCAAAATGACCAAAATTTCCATTTTTGAGCGTTTATCATTCCGCCTTTTTCCGTTCCCCGAGTCTTAACGGAATTTTAAAAGGAGCAGCTAATAAATGAAGTATACTTCAGTTTCATGTGATGGATTGGATCAGAAGGGAACTGATAAGATGATATTGGAAACGCAGGTGGGGGGTCGAAAAGCCTCACAAGTGCTAAGCTGTGTGGGTTCAGTTGATTCCCAGAGTGCAGGCTGCAGTCCCTGGTTATTCCAGAAAATGGAAGGAGAGCCCTCCCTGCTCTGTTACAACTGAGGCTCTTCTCCAGGAACTGGTTACCAGCAGGGCCAGAGGTGATGAGGGGGAGATAAAGCCAATTAAGAATTCTGACTGGGGAAGCAGGAAACAGAAGCCACGGGGAGAAATCCAAAGGGGAAGGCGGGAAATGAGACTTCGGGTCACTGTAGGCATTCAAGGTAGAATACAAATATGAGTTTTAAACTCACTCTTGAGAAACTCATTTTAGCGAAACTCATTTTAGCGGAAGACAGGATCAAAGGCGGACGAAGCTTAGCAGTGTGGTTTCTAAAAGCAAGGCCCAGGGGCAGAATAACCTGAGTAGAAACTTATCATTAAAACCTAGTCCGGTGTTTATCATCCTCTCTGTATTCTTGGCACACTTTGGGATATTAGACGTTTCCATCGTGTACTTGAAGGAATTGAAAAGCTCAAAATAAAACTAAGAAGCAATTCAGCAATAATTTCAACACAATCACGGCAACAGTTTAAAGATAATGGTGCAGTGTCTATGGTAGCACCCCAGGGATTGAGAGCTAGGAGGCAATGGTGAGGAGCCAGAGAGAGGTCTGGATACTTGGCTCCATGACCTTGGGCCCATTACTTAAGGACTCAAGTCAGCAGGTTCTGCAAAATGGAGAAGAAGAGTAGGACCTCCCTCCTGGGGTGTTAGGAAGATTAAATAAACAACAGCGGAGAGGTCACAGCCCCTGGCTCTTATGAATGCTCATCATCATACTGTCTCCCTGCTCTTCAGCCCCTGGCATAGTCCCCTGTCCTGATAGCATTCTCTTCTGCTCCAGAGGCCAACGTCTCATCTGGTTCAGCCAATATGAACTCTTTCTTGAGCAAAATCCAGCTGTTTCTTACCTTACTCACAGCAAGCTGTAGTTCTGCTCTTATTAAACCACATGACCGGCCCACCAAAATGTCCTGTCCACCAGCCACTGTAGTCAAAGTATATATACACCAGACTAGTAAAGACCAGTTTCATACACTGAACAAATTTGGGGGCATTTCTGAAAAAGGTTCCATAGCATATTAGGGTACCTGAACTAGCCATTCAAGAATGAACTTTGTAGGGAAAAGATAGAAGATTTGTTTTCCTCCTAAATCAAGACTTTCCTTCTCCCCTAAATAGTGGGACAATAAATTATTTAATTGTTCTGTCCACAAGCTGAGTACTGCTATGTGAAATACATAGAAAGTGTTTCACATATATCATCACATTTTTCCTTTTTTCAAAGCAACTCTTTAAGAAAGAATATATTATTTTAAAAAATCATTTTATAGACAAGACACAAAGGCTTAGAAAGATTAAGTAACATCAAATGTAGGTCTTTATGACTCCAAAGCTCATGCTTTAGAATTTACATTTCTAAGTTCTCTGTGATGCTGAAGCTACTGGTCCTGAGATAACAATTTGAGAAATTCTGCTGTAATATCTCCTCAAACCCTAGTTGAGTCCCTCCAAAAACCACAAAAAATGCATATGCACACTACTAAAATGGAAACATAACACTTTGAAGGGAAATTGGAAATAACTCTCCACCAGGAAAACACTGATGACCTCAGTCCTAAGTTAGATAGAGGTACAACCACCCCTGTGTTAGATGACTTCTCCATTGGCTGAAGGTATTTTGTGGTGAGCTTGTATTTCTCACCATGCCCAAGGCACATAACTTTGGTCCTACATTGCCTAACTCTGTGATTTATTGCTGTTATTTGAAATAAAATACTTCTATGCATAGTAAAACAAAGCAAAAATGAAGGCTTGGAAACCGTTGTGGTTTGTCAATGGTAACGCCATTGGTATAACATTTGCTTGTTTCTGAGGTTTTGAAAATTGCTTTAGAAAGCCTTGGGGCAGAAAGCTTCACTTAATTAAAATATTTTAAATCAAACTACAGGAACTTCAGTTCATAAAGCCTCAGGGTACAGCCAGCAATTGTAAGCAACTTAAATGGAATAGGGTGGATAAATATAATAATATAGGGTATAAAGTTTTATTATTTCTGTTTGCTGGGTTGAAATAATTAGGCAACAGAAAATCTTTGGTTAACTATTGGAATTCTGAGGGTATTCACTAATTGCTACACAACTGGTTTAGTGTTGCCCAAAGAGTGTTCATGGAGCATTGGGATAATGCTCCCAGGTTGCTTTGTGAAGAAGGACTTCCTTTTAAAGTAACTTTAGAAAGTACTGCACTCTCTTAAAAGTAGACTTGCTTAGAAAAGGCTCTTAGAAGACCTGCTGTACAGCAACCTGCTTAACTTGTTTAAACCATCATTTCCCCAAATGTTTTGACCACAGAGCTTTCCTTCCTCTTCCTTTCTCCTAACCCCCATCCTAATGAACACCTTTTCACAAGCTATGGAGCTAAAATAAAATTTGAGGAAACACTGATATATATTTTAAAGCCAATATTGATACTGAACCAGTTGTAGGTATATATTGCCAAGCTGGGCTCCTCCCACACTTAATTCTTACTTTTTAAATAAGTGTTGCCTATATGGCTATTCACTCTTTGCTGAAATAAAGATCTGAACATTGTTAGATGTTCACAAGCAGTAAGGTATGCTAGGGGTGCCTGCTGAGTTTATCAGTAGATTTAGTAAAACCATAGAAATTCGGCCTACCTGGAGGGAAGCTCTATCAGACTTGCGGAAAGTTTGACAAGAAATTTGATTTCATTACCTTCAATTGATAACTTTGAAGCCTTGAGTGATGTCTAGGAAAGGTCCTTGGGGGAGTCTACTCTAATGTCTAGAGATTATTTATAATTACAATAGCACTTGTTGATGTGTTAAAAGTATCAAATAGTCTGAAAACTACCTGCTCAATGAGTTAGATGTTTTTCTCTTTGAAAGTATTAATTTGCTTAGCAAATTCATTTTTCCTAGGTACAGGAAAGTAATTTTCAACCACTTTTTCCCCAGCTAGAGGAAAGGTAAACTTTAACCTAACCATTTTTCTAATTATCACACATTTTGAATTAATGGGGTCCAAATTAATTAAGGTTTTATTATAGTTTCATCCTTAGGAGACAAGGTTTCATTTCCCTCTTTTGAAGTATTTTCAACCTGAATCAAAAGAAGATTAACCTCACCTCTCTCCTTGCTTGAAGCCAGTGGGTTTCAGCTTCTTTTTTCCTTCCCCAACATACCTGAGGGCTGTGAAACACTCCCTCTGTAAGGAAAAGATGAGGTGTGAGGGGGGCTATAATTAGGAAGATCTCCCTAGGTGATTCTGATAAGCTCCCTGCCCCTTCTTAAGAATTTCTGGCTTTATGCCTTTGATTAAAACCTTGTAACCCTCAGGCAAGCGTGGAAGTGGGGCAGGAGGGCAGTGGAGGCCCTGAGAGGACTCCAGCTAAGCTAGGGCTCTGATGGCAGGGGTTTTAGTTGTAAGTGGTCAGATAAGGCGTGGAGAATCAAAAGTATAGCAGGCGCCAGAAGCATTACCAGCGCTGTGAGCTGTCTCCACCATTTGTACTGAATAATGGGTGTTGATAACCCAGGAGCAGCCAAAAGGAAGAATGAAGACCTTTGGTGCAAGCAGGGGCTGAGACAGTTAATCTGTTTGATGCTGGATCTATGAATGAGAAGAAAAAGAGAACCCCATCCAAGTGCTTTCCCACCTTTTCTCCAACCTAAGCCATAGTCTCCTGAAGTCACTGATAAAGAAATATGCTACTAAATGCGGGTTCATGGATGAAATCACCATAGTCATTGCTTTGAATTCCTATGATGGTCTATATTTTGAAGGTTTAGATGAAATAGAACAGCTGGTGAAAAGAAACAAACGTTAAAAAACTTATTTTTACTTGTAAGCAAAATATTAAATGTGGGTAAGGTACCCATTTCCTTTGATATTGATGTACTGAATCTTGCAGGCTGTTAAAAAGCCCTTTTGGAAATAAGTTGCCCTTACCTAATGCTTCTGTTGTTTTACTATGTGCCAGGATGAGTTGAATGCTTATTTAATTACATCTGTATTTATTTAAGTTCCTTTTAACAGGTTGTCCACATTTGATAACATTCCATCTGTCATCTAAATATTCTAACTTGAGGGCAGATCCTGTTGATTAGAGGTGAAGGCTGATACGAAAGATCCCCTCTTGTTGCTTTTTCCTCCAACACATTCCAGGATGTTGTTAAGAACATACGAATACTAAGTGACTGTTACATTCATTTGTGACTGAATTGGGTTTGGATCACTAGGGTTGGGCTGGTTGTCAAGAAATCTGTTTTCTAATAACTCTGTGAGCATAAGCAAAAAAAAAAAAAAAAAAAAAATCACTTAAGCTTTCAGAATTTCAGTTTCTTATCTATTGAATAATGGTTTCTTCCAGAGGCTCACATGTGATTTTATAGGTCAGTGACATCTGACTCAACTTTTAGGTTTTAGACACTAGATGGTGATGTTGTGCTGCATTTTAAGAGGTCTGGCCCCATGGTAGCCAAGGTCTATATTAGGTTTCTCATGTTCTAAGGTTTTAATAAATATGGCGTATGACTAATGAAACCCTATCTATGAAACAAATACATTGAGCATGGAAATGATGCAAGGAGCAAGAAGAAACCAAAAATAACCTCTGCATGTTTTTTGACAATCTTGATTAGCTTAATCATTCTCTGGCTCCAAAGTCCCTAGCTCCTTTTCTCATCTTATTTTGATGTTAGGCAACTTTTTGATCTACTGAAGCTTCATGGGCAGGTCTGCCTCTTGATACCCACTTCCGTTTCTCACTCATCTCTTCTGTTCAACCCCTCAGATTCCTAGAACTATAGTACTCTCCTCAGAAATACTTGTGAGACCTTAGGCTGTCGGTTGAAATGCCAGACTTATACAAATTAACGTAGGTTTTGTTCAGAAGCAACTCCTTAAGAGTTATAAATACATTTATTTATCATAGTTCTAAAACCTGAGAACAACTCTCTCAAAAGTTTCTTCGAGGACCCTTTCTGCTTGTTCACAAAAGCAGCTACGGGAGGAGGAGAAAGGGTTCACTAAAATGGTGGGGCCTCTCTCACTCTTCTTGAGAGTGAGTTTTTTTTGAGCTCAAAACACAGAAAGAAATAACTCCTACTTGAACTCCTTTTTTCGGGGGGTCCTCCCAGGCCTTGAGTCTGCAGACTTTCTGGATGGCTCATGTTGAGCAATGGTGATCACTCAGCCCAAGCTCCTCTCCTGCAGAAGGCCAACTTGTAGATGAAAGGAGATGTCTGGTTAAACCCCTGCCACCCCCAGGCCTGGGTCCTCCCAGCACCGACTAGGCATTTTGGAGTGGAATATGTTCATTTTGAACAATTCAAAACATCTTTTTAACATAATTATATCCCACTTAAGAAAATGCACCTATATGTCTTCCCCCATGGTGACATGAGTAATTGGAAATGGGGGCAGAGGGGGAAATCCCATCACTAGAGATTCTGTGTGCTGTCTTAGAAAGACAGCTGTACCATACAGGGCTGGGGAAGTCGGACCATGCAGATGGGTTACTGCTGCCCTCAGGTGTGATCATCCTTTTTTTTTTTTTTTAATTTGAGTATAATTGCTTTACAATGTTGTGTTAGTTTCTGCTGTACAACGAAGTGAATCAGCTATATGTATACATATATCCCCTCCCTCTTGGACCTCCCTCCCACCCACCCCCCCATCCCGCCCATCTAGGTCATCACAGAGCACCGAGCTGAGCTCCCTGTGCTGTATAACAGGTTCCCACTAGCTATCTTTTTTACACATGTGAGTGTATTTATGTCAAACCTAATCTCCCAATCCATCCCACCCTCCCCTTCCCTCCCTGTGTCCACATGTCCGTTCTCTACATCTGTGTCTCTATTCCTGCCCTGGAAATAAGTTCATCTGTACTATTTTTCTAGATACCACATATATGCATTAATATATGATATTTGTTTTTCTCTTTCTGACTTACTTCACTCTGTATGACAGACTCTAGGTCCATCCACATCTCTACAAATGACCCAGTTTTGTTCCTTTTTATGGCTGAGTAATATTCCATTGTATATATAGTACCACATCTTCTTTATCCATTCGTCAATGGACATTTAGGTTGTTTCCATGACCTGGCGATTGTAAATAGTGCTGCAATGAACATTGGGGTAAATGTGTCTTTTCTTTTTTAATTTAATTTTATTTTGGAGTAGAGTTGATTAACAACGTTGTGTTAGTTTCAGGTGTACAGCAAAGTGATTCCGTTATACACATACATGTATCTATTCTTTTTCAAATTCTTTTCCCTTTTAGGTCATTATAGAGTAGAGCAGAGTTCCCTGTGCTATTCAGTAAGTCCTTGCTGGTTGTCTATTTTAAATATAGCAGTGTGTGCATGTCAATCCCAAACTTCCAATCTGTCCCTCCCCCCCAACCCTTCCCCTCTGGTAACCATAAGTTCATTCTCTAAGTCTGTGAATCTGTTTCTGTTTTATAAATAAGTTTGTTTGTATCATTTTTTTTCAAGATTCCGCACATGAGCAATATCGTATGATATTTGTCTTTCTCTATCTGACTTATTTCCCGTGATCATCCTGATTTACCGAACTGGCAGTCATCGTGGTTCTCATGACAGATTGGGTCATCCTATTACAGGACCCAGTCCTGGATCTCCACCACAGTCCGTAAACCTCTACTGTCTTTTGGCTAGGTGACACAATAAATCGTCACTTTACTTTTTTCCACTTACCCTCCAACACATTGAAATATAATTCATTTGAGGCTTATGAAAAGAAAAATAGTTTTAAATTTGAAATGTTCCACTCCAAATAGATAAGGCTGAATGAAAATTAACTTGACTCTTATAATCCTCTAATTTAAAGCCAAGAGAAAAGAGGCCTTTTCACATAGTCTAGAAACATCCACCTCATGGAGCATTTTTATTGCTTGGTCTCCGGAACCTGAGGCAGAGACAGGCTCTCTGAGGACCTGAGACTCAGAGTTTACACATTGAATTCTTACATGTTTTTTCCCCCATTCATTGAGCAACAGAAGAAATACGACTAGAGAATACAAAGCAACAAAAAAACTTTGAGACAAAGGCAAAGGGAACTCGAGTTATTTTATATAGCCAGAAGAATGTACTCAGAGGGTAGTACAAAGACCACTTTTTTTTATGAATTAAACCTGTATTTGGGTGATAGCAAGGAGATAAATATAATGTGGAACTTGGCACAAATGAATAGAAATCCACACAGCTATTCAAACCACGTCTTTTTCAGTTTTATTGTATAGCTACAACAGAGCAGTTTAAAAGACCAGAATAAACGTGACCTAAACATTTGTCTATCTTAGGTTTTACAAGTACAGTTTGAACTAAACTGTGCCAAATAAGTAAAGAAAGCCATGAAAGTAAATACATAATAGTCTAGCATTGTACCTAAAATGGAATAGAGGACACTAAGCAAATAGACACTAAATTTAAAACGCATTTCAAATATTATTTAGGGAATTTTAAAAATCATTTTATTCCAGGTATGGCAGATAACGGAAAATTTAGTAGGACTTGGTAAGAGAATTTCATCAAAAGCAATAAATAGGTAGAATGAAACCTGAATATGTTCTGATTTATATAGTTCATTCAAGTTCTGGGCCATTTGTTCTGGTAAATATAGATTCCTTGATTCTAAAATTTCTATAAAGGTAATTTGTTTACCCCAAAAAGGCTTTATACTAGGTTACTAACTGAGGTACCATACATCTTTTAGTTGTATTCTTTATGTTCTGCTTTGTGTCTTCTATGTGAAGCTTTTACACACTTCAGTACTATTGTTTTCCAAGGGAAATTTTTATCAAGAAAATGATGTAGGGGATGGAAGAACATTCTTAAATCTTACAAGAGGGGGGGTTTTGCTTTGTTTTTGTAAACCATAGAAATTTATTTTTCACAATTCTTGAGGCCCCAAGTCCGAAACTGAAGTATTGGCAGATTTGGTTTCTTCTGAGGCCTCTCTCCTTGCCTTCCAGATGACAACTTTCTCGCTGTATCTTCACTTGGTTGTCTCTCTGTGTGTGCCCATGTCTGGTGTCTATCTGTCTGTGTCCTAACCTCCTTTTCTTATAAGGACACCAGCTATGTTGGTTTAAGACCCAGACATATGACCTTATTTTACCTTAATTACCTCTTTAAAGGCCCCATCTCCAAATACCATCACATTCAGAGGTACTGGGTATTAGGACTTCAGCACAGGAATTTGCAGGTGGGGACAACACAAGTCTGCCCCAAACACAGTTCTATGTTTAACTTTTTTAGAAACTGCCAAACTGTTTTCCAAAACAGCTGTGTCACTTGATATTCCCACCATTGATGTATGAGGGTTCCAATTTCTCCACATCCTCCACAGTACTTGTGATTGTCTTTTTTTTTTTTTTTTAAGGACTTTTTAGAGGTTTTATTTATTTATTTTATTTTTTAAATTTATTTTTATATTTTTATTTTTGGCTGTGTTGGGTCTTCGTTTCTGTGCGGAGGCTTTCTCTAGTTGCGGCAAGTGGGGACCACTCTTCATCGCGGTGCGCGGGCCTCTCACTATCGCGGCCTCTCTTGTTGCGGAGCACAGGGTCCAGACGCGCAGGCTCAGTAGTTGTGGCTCACGGGCCTAGTTGCTCCGCGGCATGTGGGATCTTCCCAGACCAGGGCTCGAACCCGTGTCCCCTGCACTGGCAGGCAGATTCTCAACCACTGCGCCACCAGGGAAGCCCCGTGATTGTCTTTTGATTGTAACCATCCTAGTGGTGTGAGAAGTGGTATCTCCTTGTGGTTTTGAATTGCATTTCCCTAATAAGTGATGAGGTCGAGCATCTTTCCATGTGCTTGCTTGTTGGCCATTTGCATATCTGCTTTGGAGAAATGTCTATTCCAGTCCTTTGCCTATTTTTGAATTGGGTTATTTGTCTTTTTTATTGTTGTGTCGTAAGTGTTCTATATATATTCTGCATACTAGACCTTTACGAGATATATGATTTGCTAATTGTTGCTGTTTATCTAAGCTGGTTGGGTGAAGAAAAAAACCTTCCCCAAACAAATGTAGTATTTGATATTTATGGGTAAAATAGTCATGAGTCCCTATCTAACGCACAGACAATCATCATGGAGGGGAGCGAGATTCCCTTTACCTCACTGCGGGAAGGGAACTTTCTTTACAGTGTCTGTGTGGTGGTTGAAGAGAGGGCTTTACTGCTGTTGGAGTGGGGAAGCTGGGCTCAGGTGTCATGCTGAAGTCAGTCACTCCTTCAGGTATGATTCTGAGTCACTGGTTCTTAATGCTAAGGCACAATACAATGGTGAATAAATATACCACTTAGGGGAGTCAAGCGTGGAACAACTGAGTACATGAAGAACGAGTGTTGTGGAGGTCTGCAGGGCTCTAAAGAAGAATACAGAGGTTAGGAGAAGGGATGGGAGATAGTTGGCTAGGTGAGCGAGGCAGGTGGCAATGATGGGTGTTCCAGCTAAGGAAACAAAGCATGTGGAGACAAAGCGAGTGGGAGAGTGGCCTGTGCTGGTGTGGTAAGCAGGACCCAAGCAAAGCTGGAACATAACAGGTTCTATTCAAAATATTCCTCTCTAGCCGAAGAATAACAGGACACCTTAGACAGAGGTGTATTTTAAACAGAGGAGAGCCATTAGCAGTTTTGCCTCTATAGTAATACTCTGATTACACTGTACTGTAGTCAGAAGTTCTGATTTTTTTCTGCTGTTTTGAAGTTTCTGGGGAAAGTCTCATTATAGCTCTTATAGAATAGCACAAATTCAAATTGGGAATTGACTTTAGTACCGAATCCAGAGAAGGCCATTAGACTTTTATATGGGGATAGAAGTTCATATTATAGTAAGTAAAATTGTAAAAAGATAGTCAATTTATAAAGAACTGCTTGTTATAAAAACCTTTTTAAAAGCATCCTTTGTAGTGCTTTAATATTCATTCTAAATATTTTAAATATAGTTTCGATAGGATAATAGTTTGATAAGATCAACTCTCACAATTTCCAACACTGTAATTTTTCTCATATGATTTGTTTAATCTTAAAAATCCAATAAGTAATTTAAAAATAGAGTTATAAAGACTCATTACACTCATTACACTCATATGGACCTGCTGGAAAGTCAATAAGCAATCGACTTGCTGAGCCCTCTGAAATATGATATTTTTAAATGCAGTAATATTTAAAGGGAAAGGGGAAAAATTTATTGGAAGTTAGATCAGTTTAATTCTGGTTTGTATGAATACTGTGAAGAATAGATATGCCATTATCACTGTCATCTCTTTGCTTTAGTCTCTAAGAATTCCATCTTCTCCTAGGATTATCAAAATGAGAATAAATTTTACTAATTGATAAATATATATGTGCCTGTATATATACATGCATATTTGTGTATATATATACACACATATATGTATATATGTGTGTGTACACACATGATTGTGCAAGAAATGTCATATTACTCTTCTAAGAACTGAGAAAGTATTCTCCTGAGTGCCCACCACACCCAGGTGGTGGGTAATTCAGTCCCATTCATCACTGAGTCTCCCCTCCTGAGTAAGTTGATAAGAAAGCCCAGAATTTTATATACAGCAACATGTTCAAGGAGAGCCCTTTAGTTTTCAGCTTACCTAGGTCAACCTGATATTCTCATGGTTCTCAAAGATGATGGTTCTGCTTGTTCCAGGCCACTCATGGTTCTGGGAATCTTTGCTGAGCCTGGAAAGCCCAACCCAGCTTCCCTTGGGTGCCATGAAACAATTGCTTTGTGATGTCCTGAGACCTTCCCGGGGCCCTTGGGGGAGAAGAACTAAGATTCTACTATTTTCAGTTGCCTGCCTGATCTTGGAAGATCTCTGAGAAAGCCCTCTATGAGTTTAAGCTTTTGAAACCAAAAGCCAGGGAGTGATCAAGGAATGTTTTTCTGCTAACGCACAAAGGCATTCTCTGACCACGAAAAGGAAGACTATAGTGAGAACGAAACAAAAGATTACCCTATCATATGTGTGCTTCTTGTTTTTTTCATCTAGTCAACTAACTGGGTACTATGAGTTCATGTATGTAGCAATGGAGATGTTTGCAGTAATAATTAAAATAATAATGAAAACAAAAGCAAGAAGTCAGCATTTGCATGGTTGCTATATGCCAGGCCAATGTGAAGCTGAGAGATTTACAAGCATTAATGTCTTTTTCCTCACAGCCCCATGAGGTGGGCACCACGCTGTCCCTATTTTGGAGGTAAGGAGGTTGTAGCTTAGAAAGGTTACGTAACTTGCCTGAGGTCCCTCAGGTCCTAGGTGATGGGGCTGAAATTGCTCGGCTCCAGAGCCCAGCTATTAACCCTCTGCTTAACTTTTGCTCCTTTCATAGGAATCACTCTTCATGCTTTGGGAGCTATGAGGCTTTTCACTAAGTTACACTGCCCTCTGTCAGCAACAAAGCAACAGGAAGGAAACTCGAGGAGCACGGTGGTCCTTTTCCTTACCACCAGAGTTCTTTTGGTGCGAATTTCCAGTGGATTGCACATCATGTAATGGTATGTTAGAGGTGGTTAGAACCTGAAATTGAATTTAGAATAAAATAACGGATTTTAGAGACGTGATTACATTGCTGGTATTTAAACATGGACTCCAAGGTAGATGCACTTGCCAACATGAAATTACATGTATCTACGTTTGTCTTCATGTTTTTTGCCTTCATGTTTCTGCTTGTTTTCCCAGTCTAGGTTTTAGCTTTGAGCAGATTTATGTAAGACATTTAAAGTCAGGTTTAAAATTAGATGACTCAGCTGTAAATTTGTTTCCTAGACAAAAATGCTAGGTATCATTTTGCAGAAAGTTTCTCTTTAGGCAAATGAATGAAAAAATACCTATGTCAACGAAAACTCATTTATTAACTTGCTGCTTTGCCGCCTCAAATAATTTCCAAACATTTCAAATTATGCCACATTTAATATACATATATATGAATGTATGTGTGTATATACATACATACGTATACGCACATATATATCAATGGGTATATATATGTGTGTTCTCCCCAGCTGAAACCTTTGACATGTTTCAATATATTCATGATACTTATTATAATGTTTCAATAATTTGTTATTTAGCAGTTATGCTTATTTGTGACCCACATTGTTTCAACTTAATGAATGTTAAGAATATTCTGATGAAATATATTTGACACCTGAATGCGGTCTTGCGTCCTGTTACGGGAAAGGACACATACGACAGACTGGAATCAGCTTGAGATTTTGGCAGGCACTTCTTCCTGTGGGCCAGCGAAGATCCCACTACCTATTAGAAGGGGCTTTCATGCCTAATTCTGGTGTGATGGAGTCATTAGGAGAACACCTAGTTTCCTCAGTGGTGTTGAGATGTGAGGCTAAAAAGAATTCCAGCCCTGAGGATGGAGAAGATTCCAACCATTAGAATCCTAAACATTTTTCCTAAAATCCTAAACATTTTTCTACTGTAAAATTGGCTCCTGTTGCCTTAGGTTTTTGAGGAAATTCCTTTTGCTTCATTCAACTGAGGATGCTTTAATATATGTTATTTCATACAGACCAAATCCCAGGTCTATACAGAGGAATCAGCCACGGTTTGGGAAGCAGCTCTATGGGGACTGAGATAGCTCATTACCTCCAGGGAAACGTGATTGTATTAACCCCTACAGGTGCATGAATGTGATCTTCCTAGTGTTGGTTAAGCCTGTGTGCTCATTCCAGGCAAGAATGCCTTGCCCTTGGTCCAGTGAACCCTTTTAGTATGGCATCCATGGTATCAAAAACTGTGTGATGTTCATCTAGCAGAATTTTGAAAATGATCCTTTTCAGTGCTATTGAATCACAGCCCTGAAATATCTTTGACATTTAAATACATTCACATTGCCCTTAAACAGAATTTGTGTTTTGATGTTTAAATTATTTCTGCTGCCTCTGATAACATTTTTCACAAGCCTTCTCAGCAGAAAGTCCGTCCAGTTTGGCTATCAACAGGAGGAATTTGCTTGAAAATTATGTTCTCCCCTGTTTCTTTTCCTAATCATTTGTGATACAAGTCCTAACATGAAATTAAAATTCTTTTATAATTTCATTATCTAAGAAGCGATTTTGCAGTCTGTTGAGGATCCAATGTTGAAGTACAACACAGTGTACAAAATAATTCTTGTTTTAATACATCGCTGTGGCTCTCACAGGAACCTCTGCTCAGCTCAGTTTATCATTAACCTCTATATCACTCAGGTTTCCAAGTCTTTAATTCAAAATGAAAATTAAACAATATTCATTTTGCCAGGGCAGTTCGTAGAGAAATTTGTTTTAAAAACCCTATATTTTTCAATTAGAAAGGTTCTCACTGTAACCATGTCTAGTTTTCCTAATTGTTTAGAACCCAAACACTAGAAGCCAGAAAACCTTCAGAGAATGGGCTCAGAGCCCCCCAGGCCCCCATTGCAATACACACCATTACTCTTGATGGGCACTAGTTAAAACCTTATGAAACCACTAAGCATGTCGCAGGAAACCAAAATCAAACAAATATCTACCCCCAGTGAGTTTTTCAGGAGATCCAAAAAGCATTTTTAGCTTGTATGTAAATTTAAAAGTGAGTATTTTTAACTAGGAGTAATTACGGTATTTTGGCTTATTTAGGTTAGGCCATTTTCATATTCAATTATCATAAAGCCCTGTGGCATGTTGGAAAGGCATAAGCTTTGCAGCTTCAAAAAAGGTGGACTGAATTCAGTTCTGTGCCTTAATGGAGCCAGCTGGTTTAGCCACTCGAAACCTCAGTTTACTCATTTGTAACTGGGAAATAACCATACTACTTCCTAGGGTTGTTATGAGTGTGAGATGAAACATAAATGAAAGGACCTAGGATACAACTTGGCACAGACTAGTCTCCTATTAAATTTTCCTTTCTTTTCTTTTTACCTATCAATTATTTAAAAATAGAACTGGGTAGAAAAGCATAAAAGTAGAGCTTCCTGAATTTTGCTGCTGAAAGTCAGGCTCAGATTCATGGATCAGGCTTTATAAAATCTCACCAAGCCCTCAGGATTGATATTTCTATAACATTAACAAAAGAGAAAAATGAGACCTTTTTTTTTTTCTTCCTCGGGCCTATTATTTTTTGATTCTCTTTTTGTTCACTCACACTGTATTTAAGTGGAAATCACTTCAAGCCCTTGAACCACCCTCCAGAAGCTTTGCTAAATCCCACATTTTTGGTTTCACTCCAGACACAGTACTGTGTCCCCTACCTTTGAAGTCTTTGAAGTGTCCACATTGTAGGCTGAACCTGTGGTGAAGCCCAAACTGGTGGTTTCGACTGCACAAGCCCATTTAAAGCTGGGACGTGGCGGGGGGAATTGAAGCGGGATATGAGAAGGGGTGGTGTTGGCTTCCCTTTCTTGACCCCCACCTCTCTCCACTCTCAGTCTCTTCAAACACTCCTGCTATAGTCGCAGACATATCAAAGCCCGCTCTACTATGGCTGCGGTCACACTGAGGCTGGAAGTGACTGCCGTACCCGAACCACAGCTGTTCACTGCCGGAGGGGAGTGAACTGAAGCGGGAAGTGCATCGTGAGGTCTTCAGTTGCAGACGATGACCTCATGTTTCTTTACCTGGGAGAGATTTGAATCAGGGGTAAAAGATAGAGCAAAACACTTAGAATGTGGGATTTATGTTATGAATTTTTATAAAATATTATTATGGTAAATTATAAATATATATGATTTATGTTTTTATAATTCTATAACATACCTATATATTTTTCAACATTATATGATATGGTTTTACGGTTTTTAAAATAAATATAAATGGTATTACACTATACAATTTTGAAAAAATGTTCAGAAGGAGTATAGTAATGAAACTGAGAGCTAAACTGGACTGAAAAACTCCTTTGCCACTAACGAGCCGTATGGCCTCAGGTGAGTCACTTCACCTTTCTATGCCTCAGTTTCCTCATCTATTAAATGGGATTGGAATAGTATCGATCTCTCAGGCTTGTGGTGGATATTAAATATGAATGTGAAGAAAATCAAATAATGTATGTAAGGCACTTAGAACAACACAAGGCACATTGTAAACACTGTATTTTCTCTTATTATTCTTAACATGTTTTTGAAGTTAATATATTTTGACAGATTATTTGAAATGCCATATCGTTGCTCATTTTAACTGTTGTATCATACACCATTGCCTACATATGCCATAATATATATTTATCCATTCTCCTGTTCACTGATAATACTTCTTCCAATGACAAGTACAAACAATAAGAAAATGAACACTTTTGCACTCATTGCTTTGAGTACAATATGCAAAAACATCTCAAGATAAAGAATTCCTGGCTTATAGGGCATGAACGCCAACAGATTTACTCAATATTGCCAAATTGCTCTCCAAACAGTTGGACCAATTCATGCTCCTAATGTCAGTGCGTGAGAATTTCCATTGCTCCACACCCTTGCGAACTTTAACATCTTTACCAATCTGGTGGGTGTGAAATGGGAGTGAATGGCATCTCATTGTTTACACTTTATTACCAATTAGGCTGAGAGTCTTTTTCCTGTGTTCATTGGCCATTTTGATTCCTTTTCTGTTCCTATCCTTTGCTCATTTTTCTACTGAGTTTTTTCCCGTTATTGATTTCCTTACCTATATTTTTGGATAATAATTATCTGTTGATTATGTGGGTTGCAAATATCTGTTCCAAGTCCATGACTTATCTTTTAACTTTGATTATGCTGTCTTTGGTGAACAAGTTTTACATTTTATAATAAATTCAATGTATCAGTTGTTTCTTTTATGGCTTAGGCTTCTTGGCACTTTGTCTAGGAAATTCTGCCCTAAAATTACCTAAACCACGTTGGTAAAGTCAGATGTCTACATTTTCTTTGAAAATTGTCAGTGTTGATTTTTGTATACAGATCTTTAGTTCAGCTGGAATTTATTATTGTTTATGGTGTAAAGTGTGCTTCTATTTTTTTCCATCTAGAAAACCAATTATCTCAGCAAAATTTTTTGATCAGAGTGTTTTATTTTTTCGTAGCTGTGTAATGTCAGTTCTGTCAAATTAAAAGTAGACAATTATGAAAATTTTCTTTCTGTTTTATTCATCAATGTGTATATTTTTGCATCAATACAATATTGCAAAATATCTTCAAAAAACATCTTAATATCTGTTAGAAATAGTTTTCCCACTTTGTTCCTTTAAAAAATGATCTTAGCTATTCTTGACATTTTGCACTTTCATGTGTCAGGTTCCGTGAAAAATTCTGTAGGCTTATTAACCTAACCTAAGTAGTCGAATACTTTGATTGTATAGATTAATTTGGAAAGAACTAATATCTTTATAATATGATGTCTTCTAATCCATTATCAAGTAACAGTGCTTTATTTATTTAGGTCATACTTTATGTACTTCACTCATATTTTCCTGACATTTTATAATTTTTTTCCATAAAGTTCTTGAATCTCATTTCTTAGGTTTATTATGAAGTAGCTAAAAGTTTTGATTGCTATTAAAAATGGAAGGGCTTTTTTTCCACTTAGATTTTTTATTTTTGTTTATACCGGTATATAGGAATGCTCTATTCTTTAAAAGCCTTAATAGTTTATTTGTAAGTCCTCTTGAATTTTCTGTGTAGGTAATTATGTTTTGGTCTTTCTTCCCAATCTTTAAACTTTTATTTCTTTCCCTTATCTTATTGCATTACCTAGGATACATAGCTCAGTGCTGAATAGAAACCAGAATAGAAGGCTTTCTTGTCTTTTGTCTGACCTCAGTGTTAATTTGGTCACAGACTGCTGATTGCTGCAAATATTGGAATGATGCCTTTGATCAGATTAAGGAAATTTTCTTCCACTAGAATAGCACTATATTTTGCTAATAATTCTGTCTTAAATCATGAATCTTGAATTTTACAAAAAAATTTTTGCAACTGCTGAGCTAATCATTTACTTTTTTCTAATTTAAATTGTCCATGTAGCCTATGTCACTATTAGGTTATTTTTTATATGAATTATCTTTGCATTCCTGGGATAAGTATGGCATGGTTATGGATGAAGAGGGGGAGAAAACCATGTAAACATCTAAAAGAAGAGTATTCCAGGAAGAGAGGCCAGCGAGGGCAAAGGTCAGCAGGGTATCTGGTCTTTTTGAAAGATGACTGAGTAGCGTGGTTGGATGTGGGACATCTAGGACATCTCTGGCAACAAATTACCCAGGTGTTGTGTTGGTTCCAGCCTATCGATAGTAATGCAGTTGGCTAGGCATGCTTGCACACTCGCCTGGGCCCGTCTTACTTGCGGCAAGCCCCGCAGACATTTCCCCCACTGGAACCAATGTTGTGGCTTGACCAGCTCTTGCGGTTCTTAGTTTGACTGCAGGGTGCACCTCAGCAACAACCACTGGGGGACTTTGAAGAACAAGTTATTACTCACAAGTCCTGGAGGGTACACTGAATGCCCAAATCAAACAGCAAGGTCAGGATAGAGTGAAAAGGAGGCGGCAGGACCTGGAACTCTGCCTGTATCAGTGTCCCAGGGTGGGGTATCTAGGAGTTCTCAGAGCTGCTCTTTATTGGTGAATTTAAAACATTAAGAGCAGAAACTAGGGAGTCAGAAGGGAGAAGCAGTGTCATCGAAGCAATCAGTTATCTGGGTTTCCCATGGCTTTCGAGAAGGGGAACTTCATGGGTGGAGACAGCCTGTTTCCTTATCTAGTTGGTTTTCTAATAGCTGTGTCATGTAGCTGGCAGTGTGCTTATTCAAGGTGGATGTCTTTGAAATGCATGCCTTGGCAATCAAAAGCTTAAGGTCAGGCACACGCACTTATACTGCCCCAGGCTAGGAGCTCGGTGCTTCTCAAGGCAGTGTGTTCTTTGCACACATCCCTGTATATTCCACCCTAATTCTATCCATTCAGGTCATACTTGTAATCCTCTTTCAGCTGTTTGGAGGCAGAGCTAAACTCAGTCTTCTCTCTAGCTCATAAAGACACATCTCTGTGGGCTAACCTTCTATGATAAAGTTGAATACTTTGCTTCTGGGACCTGTTGGCCAACATTCAACCCCGGTTTATATCCAGTGATGAGTGAACAGGAAGCATGCCCAAACCACACTCTAATATTGCATGGGTCTATACTGGTGAATACTATCTTTTATAAGTGATTTCAGAGAACATTAGAAGAAGATCCAAGATGTGCTAAATTGATCCTGAATGTTGTGAGAAGCAAGAAGAGGCTAGTACTCTCAAGTGAGTTAAATTAATGGAGATATTATATATTTTAAAATTTAGTTCAAGAGTGGGATATCCTGGCAGTCTAAGGACAGTAAACACACTCCTTGTATACTGAGGCTCTAAGGTTGCTTTTTCAGTGCTAAAACTGGAAGGCAAAGAAATGGAAATACTGACTGGGACACATGCAATACATTTGAAGAAAGCTCGAGGGGGGAAACACTGGAGCTCTGTCTCACCTATGTGTGAGGCCAGAGGCAGAACAATCTCTATTTGCCTTTTGGGAGAGATATACCCATCCATCAGGCTGCATCTGGTGCACAGACTGAGGCCTTGACACCCACGTGCTGAAGGATTTATTGGTCTTGTTCAGGGACTCGTAAACCTCCTTCTGGGCTTCCTTTCTCTGGCTTCTTGTCCGTGCTGTACTTGGACTCACTAAGCCTATTGGTTATGCTGGTCAGTGTTTCAGTCCTCTCCTTTGTGAAGGAGACAGTGTTATACTTCTTGTGCCTTTGAGTATCTCACAGGCTGAGACAAAGAAATCTTCTCCTTAGCAAAGAAATCTTCACACTTGTCAGCAGATGACACAGTGACAAACCCGGGGGATTGTATTTTCTCTCCTTACCTTCTCTCTCTCTCTTCATTTTTACTTTTTGTAGAAACACATAGCTTTGTCTTGCTAGCTAGATGGCAATATTTTTCTTTTCTCTTAGGCTCTCCCTCGGAATAGGTGACTGGCTGCTTGGTTGATGATCATGATCATGTGACACCATCATTCCTCCATCACGGCTCTGCGGCCTCGGGTAGCCAATAGCTCAGGATGTGTCTACCTTTGTCTTTTGACATCATCCTAGTTTTGCTCTGCCCTAAGACTACTAAGTATATATTTACACGGGTAGGTAAGGTAAATGATTCTTGTTTCAAAAGAGCTATTTTTCTGAGAAAGAATTTATCTTGGGATTTCTTTAAATGTTACACTCTCCAAATACATTTCAAATTAATTTTACTTGTGAAAATTCTATTTAGATACTCAGTTGATGTGTGTTGTATGGATTAGTACATGTGCCTAAGTTACAAGGGACACTAGACTTGAAACATGCTTGAAATGAATTATTTTGAAACTGTTCAAATTGATGTAGTATTTTAAAATGATAAGCTGTCCTGAGATGCACTGAAAATCCCTTGAAAGTTGTGTGAGGAATGTGCCATTAGAGGCAAAAATGTGCCTGGTTTTAAAACAGTAACGATAGGTACATATTTGAACTCTAACTATTCCAAGTACCTTCCTCGTAGTGTCTCTTGTGATTCTCACAACAACCCTTGGAAGTATGCACTACTTTTACCCTAGGGAGAAGCAGAAGGTGTAGTGAATAGGAGCATGCATCTTGGATCCATGAGCAAGATATTTAACCTCTCTTTGTCTCATAGTCCTTAGCTGTGAAATGGATACTTATCTTTTATGATCACTAAATGAATCAAAATTTTAAAGCTCTTAAAACAGTTTCTGGTACATAATAAATACACAAATGTTAGCTCTGATGATCTAATCTTACAGATAGGTTAACATTTTTACAGATGTGTAGCTGAGGTATCAAGGGCCAGGGTGATTAAATAACTTACCTGAAGTTACACAGCAAATATCAGAGCTAGAATATAAATCGTGGAAAACTGACTGTACAACACAAGTCTTTCCACTGGTACTCATACAAGGCACCATACTGTTCCTTGTTGCAGGAGATATTTTATTGAAAGATATCAATTCTATAAATGGGCAGGTGGTGCCACTCATTATTTTCTGAATGTACTAGAAATTGCAAAAATAAATTCTGGTTAAAATTTAGCTGTCTGTTTCTATTGATTGATTTTTTTTCTGGTTATGGATCATATTTTATTGTATCTTTGCATGTGTGGTAATATGTAAAGAGTATTACTATTCTTTGAGTGCCAGATATTGTGAATATTGATTGGATGACATCCATTGTGAATTTTACACTATTGGCTGTTGGATTTTATTACATTCTTTTAAATAGTGATGGTGTTTGTTCTGGTGTGCAGATAAGTTATATGGACTCAGCAGGATCATTTTGGCTTCGTTTTAAGCTTTTACATAGCAGATCCTGAGCTGCCTTTGATCTGGTGCTAATTTAGCCCCATTGCTAAGGTAATCCTTTCTGAGCATTCCAACCACTGCCCCATGACTTATCACTCTGGTAGGTGAGAACAAAAACTATTCCTACCTCTCTCTGTGCAAGTTCTACATATTGTTTAACAACTCTGTTCTGGTGGGTTTTCTCATGCATGTGCAGAGCAGGGCTCAGCCAAAGACTTGGAGACACCCTGCTGCAGACTCCCAGAGCCTTCTCTCTGTCCAGCTTCCTCCTCCCGCCTACTTTGTCCTGCACATTCTAGCTGCTGTGGCCTTTCCAAAGTGTAATCTCTTTCTCCTTAATTCAATGTACAACTGAACTTTGTTTGTAGTCTTCCTCTCTGCCCTGTGACCTGGATGCTGTCTAGGCAGTAAGCTGGGACCATAGCAGGGCTCACCTTCTTTGTTTCCCTTCCCTCAGGGATCACAGTCTTGCACTCCCTATATGTGTTTCACACATTTTGTCCTGTTTTGTAGTTGTTTAATTTGGTGGGTATATGTGGTCCCTGTTACTCCATCTTTGCTGGAATCAGAAATCTTTGGTCGATGCCCCTTGGCATCACTCTCTTCCTCAGTTCTTCATCATCATTTTGCCTGCCCAAAGGCCAGATGAAAGAAAGGTCAGTTTTTAGTGAGAGATCAGTATATGTTAACGGAAAAGGTAGGGAGAAGTGTGATGAAAAGACGGTTTTAAACAAGGGCAGGAGAGGGACTTCCTTAAGCATATTTGTTCTTAGAATGATCTCTGTGCCTCTTTACACTTCTATGTCCCATTGCTCACCAGCTGTACTTCTTAAAGATCTCCAGGTAATAGTTATCAACCTTGTGAGAAGTAGGGACTGCCACATCCCTCAGGACTCCTTTAAGAGATATTTGAATCTCAGAAATAGCCATTTGTGCCATTCTCTCAGCATTCAGCTAATGAGAATTTTCTGTTTTACTCCAGACACTTCATTTTCTGCCTCTTCACAGGTAAGGGAAGTTACACATTGAAGGACTGGCTAATGATTCAGTTCCACATCACTGAACTACCTTGGAGGAAACTTAAAATGCTGCAGAATCATGATTACTTATCCAAAGAGTATATGGGTTTTTACAAATACATTTTTAGTGCCTGGATGAATCTGTTGATACAGTGGTTACTTTAATCTCCTTCTCATCTCTGTAAGAAATCTGCTGGCTTGTTATGTATTACATATATGGCCATCCCGAGTGGAGATTCTGAAGAATAATAGCATAGCTTTTAGGACTGACCCACCAGAGAAAAAAAAATAAGCATAGGACAGTCTTTTTCACTTAAGTTTTAAAAATATTTTCTTGTAAATAGTTTAATAAATAACAGAAATGGAACATGCATGTTTCCATGGCCAAGGTCAAGAAATATAACACTGCCAAGACCAGAAGAATCCTCTGTGCATTCCTTTATTATTAGAACTCTCTTTCCCTCCCCTAAATGTAATGAGTCTTCACTCTGAATTGTGTGATAATCACTTCTGTGTCTTTCTTTTTATTTTTGTCGTGTATGTGCTTATGCATGAAAGTAAACTGAAGTATGGATGCATGCATAAAATAAATGTAGTTTACATTTATGTATTTTTAAAACTTTATTGAATTAAATCATTGAGTCTGAATCTTGCTGTGTGTTCCTTCTTTACTCAATATTGTATTTATGAGATCCATCCATGTTGTATGTAGGCAGAGTTTATTCATTTTTACTGTTTTAGAGTGGTTCCTAATATTGCATTTCAGTGTACCATCATTATTTATCCACTCTATTGCTAGTGTATATTCAGGTATTTTCAATTTGGGGCTCCTAAGAGCAATGCTACTATTAACATTTTTGGACAGGAGCCAGAGTTTCAGTTTGTGTTTCGCAGGCTACCAGTGAAACCAAGCTCCTTTTTGTACGTTTATTAGCCATTTGGACCTCCTTTTTAAAAAATGCCTTTTTTAGTCTTTTGCCCATTTCAAAATAGTGTGTGTGTATGTTTAAATTGTGAGTCTTCTGTTGTATGTGTTTTCTTCCTTCTCTCTGTATTACCTATTCATTCTCTTTGTGACGTCTTCTGATGAGCAGAAGTTCTAGTTTGACGTAGTAAATTTGCCAGTTTTGTCCTTTTGGGTAGTGCTTTCTGTGACTTGCTTAGGTGATTTTTCCCTACCCTGAAGTCATGCAGATATTCTCCTCTATTATCATATAAAAGCTTAATAGTCCTTCATTTAAAGTTTAAATCTTTTAATCCACCTGGAATTGATTTGTGTGTATGGTCTGACTTCATGGTCTAACTTAATTTTTTCCCATATGGACATCAAATTGTCCCAGTGCCATTTGTTTAAAAGTCTGTTCTATCCACATTGCTCACCACTAATATGCCTCTTGGACTTTTTTATCTTGTTTCATTTTCCTGTTTTTCTCTATTTGTACCAGTGCTACACTTTATAATGAATTTTGATATCTAATTGAATAAGTTTTTAAAGTTTGTTTTCTTGTTCTGTTGTTGTCTTGGCTCTTCTTCCCCTTTTTGGATATTAATTTTAATAATCATTTTTCCTTTTCTGCAAAAAAATTTAAAAAAGGACTGAGTTTTTAATTGAGATTACATTGACTCTAAGGATCAATTTGGGGACAATGGTCATTTTTATAATATTGATTTTTTCCTAGTCCCTAAAGATGGTTTATTTCCTGAAACATTTAGGTCTTCTTTAATATCTCTCAATAAAGTTGTACCTATTTTTTTTTCTCAGAGATTCTCCTATCTGTGTTAGATTGATTCCTAGTCACTTGAATTTTAAAAATCTAATTGTAAGTATTTAAAATTTTTATTTTATCAAATTATTTTTTCTGCCTCTATTAAGATGGTCACACTATGAGTTCCCCCCCCACCTTTTATCTGTTAATGTGATGATTTACTTTGATTGGTTTTCAAATGTTAAATCAAACTTAAATTCCTTGAATAAATCTGGCTTAGTCACAATGCATTATCTATTTTATATAGGTTGGATTTCATTTGCTACCATTGTACTTAGGAGTTTTAGGTCTATGTTCATAAGTGAGTTTGGGCTGTACATTTCTTTCTTGTATTGTCCGTGCAGATTTTGTTATGCTGGTCTCATTAAATGAGTTGGGAGACTGTTTTATCCCATGCCCCCAAGTTTCTTTCTGGATGAGTTTGGGTAGTGTTGCTTTTTGAATGTGTGGTAGAAATTGCCAGAGAGGTAATCTTGGCCTGGAGTTCTCTTTGTGGAAAGATTTTTGAGTATTGATTCAATGTTTTTAATAATTATATAGCAACTGATATTTTCTATTTTTTAAGTCTATTTTGCAAAATTATTTTTTCTAAATAGTCATCCATTTCACTTAAATTTTCAAATCTATTGGCATTAAGTTACACATAATAGGTTCTTTTAAAAGGAAATTTGCAGGAAAGTGGTATCTTCTTTTTCATTCCTGGTAATGATTATTTGTGCTTTCTTTAATGTTTTCAAAGAACCTACTTTTAGGTCTTTTTTTCCTATCTATTATATGTTTGTTTGTCTATTTTATTAATTTTTTATATTATCTTTATTCTTTATCAACTTAATTTTACTTCTCTTGAGTTTCTCTTAACTCTTTATATAGATGTTTACTTCACTAATTTTGAAACTTTTTAAAAACTAATAAACATGTGTAGTCAACAGTTGTTCCCTGCGTACTGCTTTAACTGCATCACCACAAGTTTGATATATAATATTAATATGTTATCATTCAGTTTAAAATACTTCAGATTTAAAATCATAAATTCCTTCATGATTTCTTCTTTGACCTATGGAATACTTAGAAGTTTGTTTATTTCAACATATTTTCACATATATAGGTCTTTGTTTTTTATTCTAGAGTAATTCCACTTTGGTTAGAGAACATACTATGTTATTATTTCAATCCTTTGAAAGCTGTTAGGACTTACAATCCAGGTTATGCTAACCTTTTGTAAATGTTCCATGTGTGCTTAAAAAGGATGTGCACAATGCAGTTGTTAAGTGCAGTGTTCTAAATATACCCATTAGGTTAAGGTTTTTTTCTATTCTACCTGTTACTGAAAGAGAAATATTAAAATCTGCCATCATGAATGTGGATTTGTCTATTTCTCTTTAAAATTCTTTCTTTTACTTTATATATTTTGATAAATATATGTTAGGTGCACACAAAATAAAAGTTGTTACATATTCTGAGTGAATAAATTCTTTTTATCCATATGAATTGGCCCTCTCTATCTCTAATAAAGTCTTTTGCCTTAATGGCTATTTTTAATATTAATATAGCTATACCAGTTTTATTTTTGAATGGTGTTTATGTTCTATAGCTTTTTCCATCTTTTTACTTTCAAGCTTTCTGGATTTTATGTCTTAGATTTGTCTACTATAAAGAGCATGTAGTTGGACTGCAGTTGTTTTTTTTTTTCCAGTCTGAAAATCATAGTCTTTTAAGTAGAGCACTTAGTGCATTTGTATTTTGTATAACAGCTTATATATAGGGGTTTAAATCCAACATTTTATTTTGTGCTTTCCATTTATCATACTTGTTGAATATTTCATTTTGTCTTCCTTCAAAATTATTTTTTATCTTTCCATTTCTTCCCATAATGTTTCAGAATGTATGCACTGTTTCTCTTCTTTTAGTGAGGACTCTGGAAATTAACATATGCCTCCTTAACTTCCCGATGTCTAAATTTAATTGTAGATAAAACAAAACAACTTCAAATACTTCAATTCCATTTATCTCCTCCCAACTTAAATATAATTGTTGCATATTTTAATTCTATCTCTTTTGTACATAGAGTACATTTTTTAACACTCAGTTTTTAAAGAGTTTCCTAAATATTACAACTTATTTTGCTTTTCATTCCTTCTTGTTTCTCAAAACCTACATCTGAGCTCAATTTCCTTGTACCTGAAGTACACCCATTGGAATTTCCTTTAGTTGAAATGTATTGATAGTTTGCTCTTACAGTATTTTGTTTGTTTGAAAATATTTTTAATTTGCTTTTATTCTTGAAAGATATTTTCAACTGGTATAGATTCTGGGTGGACAGAAGACTGATATCAATCCATTCTCTTATGGCTTCCATTGTTGCTACAGAACAAACCGGCAATTAAGTAATCACATATTGGAAGATGATTTTCTTCTCTGGATGCTTCTAGGAACTTCGGTTTGGCTATAGCCTTCTGGAGTTTCATTGTGATGCGTATAGGCATGAATACTATTTTTATTTATCCAATCCTGCTTGGAATTTCTTGGGCTTCTTGGATCCATGGTGTGATCTCTTTTGTTAGTTTAGAATATTCGGAGTCATTATCTTTTCAAATATTGCCTCTGATATACTCTCTCCTTGCTTTCAGGGATTTCTGAGATGGTATGCGGGGTGGAGGAGGGAGAGGGTGCAGGGGAAAAAGCATCCTGATTGGGAGATAAGTCTCATCGTCATTATTAACTAGTAGAAAGCTAACACAGTCAGCTTTGTGGTGTGTCACATACACCACAAAAATATATTACATGTGTATATGAGTTATCCAGTCCGCAAAACAAATTACTCCCAAACTTAGCAATTAAAAACAAGTGAGTATTATTTCACAGTTTTTGAGGTTTAGTAGTCCAGGAGTGGCTTAGCTGGGCGGGATTGGCTCAGGATCTCTCACAAAGTTGCAGCCAAGCTGTTGGCCAAGGCGGTAGTCATCTGAAGGCTTGATCGGGGCTGAATGATCTGCTTCTAAGCTCATGCACTGGTTGCTGGCAGGACACTTCAGTTCCTTGCTGGCTGTTGTGATTTGAGATTCAGTTCATGCCCAGTCTCCTTGTCTCCTATTCAAGACTCTGCAGGCAAAAATAAGGTGCTTAATTAGTGTTAGTTGCCCTGAGAATAAAGCCAAAGTTAGCACTTTACAGAAATGAAAATTTATAAAAATGACAAAGGTCATTTATTTCTACCTTTGGTTTAGTTGTTATTTGGTTTTAATATTCATCTGTATTAATTTTATCCTGAATGTACACAAGAAATGCTATGGATCAGAAACAGATTTCTTATGAATAACCTCACAGTAAATAGCCCCTCTGCTGTCAGGCCTTATCCTTGGGGCACAATGATGAAAACCAGGTCAAATGTCTTATGTGGGTATCCAGACACTCCATAGGTGAGGACTGAAGGGTAAGGAGGCAGCTGTCCCCTCCCCTCCTAGAAGGATCTCCTTGGATGCATAATGGGCCCAAGCCTTACCTCCAACCTTTTGATATGCTAATAAAAATCTCTCCAGGAGCCAGATAGTCCCACAGGTCTCCAACCTAGAGATGTCTTCAAGTTCTAACCTCCCTCTTTTGATGTGCAATCCCCCTGTCATCTTCACTTGGAACCTAGATGCCTATCCTCGGATGTAACTTATTGGCTTTGGGGGAGACAAAAGAAATTTTATTATTCTTTGAATCAGATGAATTAGGTAAACATATGGCTACAGATCTAACTATTATGTATGCAAAAATGTTTCTATGAGAAGTGAGAGCAAAAATTCTCTATTTTTATAGCTTATACATTTCCGTGGCTCAAGAGGTTAGAAATTTGTACAGGAACACGGAGGAGTCCTGGGAAGTTTCATTTCCCCATAGTTGTCCTCCCCACTGCCCTGAGGAATGTCTGTTGTGCCACTTTGGCCTAAAAAGTGAACTCTGCAATTTGTGTTTCCACCTTTTCTCCATGGTTCTTGGGCTTGTTCCTAGAGAGAAACTACTCCCCCCTAATAATAAAAGGCAATGAAATACTTTTCCTAGAACTCTTAAAAAGAATGAAATTCTCCTAGGCACATCAATGGAAACATCTTTTTCTTTTCTTTTTTTTGGCCAAAATCTTTGGTTTCCTTAAAATCCAAGCTGGTCATTTTGCCCACAGATTCCCTCCTAGAAGACCAGCTGTTAATTACCTATACTCATAGAGTGATCAAATCTCATTGTATTAGTCAACTATTGCTGAGATAACGCTACCTAACAAACAAGGTCCCAAACCTTCATGGCTTACAAAACAAGCACTTATTTTTCTTGCTCCAGATTTTGTAGAGTTTGGGTGAAATCAGCTGGGGTTGGTTTCAGACTGCAGGTTGGATTCCGGTCAGCTCCTCATAAGTACTTGTTCTGGGAAGAGTGACAACTTGTAGCCTGTACTTCTCATCGTGGATGGCAAAGAAACAAGAGGATGAACAGATAAATTATGTTCAATGCCTTACACAAAACTGGCACCTATCACTTTCTCCTACATTCCCTGGCCAAAGCAAATCATCTTATCACAGCCAGCGTAAATGGGTTGGGAAGTGCTCTCTGCCCACCGTGGAAGACAATTCATAGACTCATGGCAAAGGTCAGGGTTGTATGAATCTTTTAAGGGAGGGAGCAAAATGTTGGGAAAAATAATCTACTCTACTCATGTTTTGAAGTTTGGGATGGCTTAGAAGTCTTCTAAATTCAGCTCACCAATAGACATTTGAAACTGGAGTTTGTTATTTAGAAGATATGCAGCAGAAAAATGTGGCAGAGATGATTAACCATCCCTCAAAAATGTTTGGTCTCCCTTCCGGGGAGTGGTGTTTTTTCTGGTGCCCTACAGATGCAGATGCCCTACAGGGAATATATTTCCCACACCTTTTGCATCCAGGTGCAGCCACGTGACTAGTTTCTGTCACTTCTATTTTGACGCGAGAATGTCTTGTCCATCTCATATCCTCCACTAGCTACAAGCAGGGAAACCCTGAGATAGATCTACAGAAGCCTTGGTTCCTCATTCACCCTGCAGAGAAAGGCTACTTGCTATCCAGACACACCCACTCCAGACCGTTAGATGAATGTTGACTATGTTGAGCTCATGAAATTTTGGAATTTATTTGTTACAATAGTTTGTAACATCTTTACTATTCTAAGCATTTCAGGAAGAAAAGTGTTTAAAGTAATGTGACAGCTGTGTGAGGTAATAAGAAAAAAATAACCACTTAGATTTGAAATTATAGCTTCTAATCCTGCTCTGCTGATAAGCAACTTTTTTTTTTTTTAATTCATTTATTTATTTAATTTTGGCTGCGTTGGGTCTTTGTTGCTGCACGCGGGCTTTCTCTAGTTGTGGCGAGCAGGGGCTACTCTTTGTTGTGGTGCATGGGCTTCTCGTTGCGGTGGCTTCTCTAGTTGCGGAGCATGGGCTCTAGGCGTGCAGGCTTCAGTAGTTGTGGCGCGAGGGCTCAGTAGTTGTGGCTCGCAGGCTCTAGAGTGCAGGCTCAGTCGTTGTTGTGGCGCATGGGCTTAGTTGCTCCGCGGCATGTGGGATCTTCCTGGACCAGGGCTTGAACCCGTGTCCCCTGCATTGGCAGGTGGATTCTTAACCACTGCGCCACCAGGGAAGTCCCTGATAAGCAACTTCTTGATGCTAAGGACATTTTTTAAAACAATGGGTTTGGGGCTAGTTAATGTTTAAGGTCTCTTTCAGTTTAAAATTTTAGGATTTTGAAGGGCTTTCCATAGTCTTCAGAGAATATGGAGCAGAAACAACATCCTCCCTTAAGTGTTTTATGGTGCTCCCTGATAGACAGAAAATTGGCAAGCACTCTTCTGCAAGAGAAAGAACAAGTGAGATTTGGTTTTCATCCCTAAACAATGCCCTACAATTATGCTAGCTCCAGCATCAGAAATGAATTAAAAATGCGGTGCAGCTACTTTAAGTGGCCTTGGGTAAGTCATTTAAACTCTTTGAGCCTTGGTTCCTATCCATAAAACAGAGATATAAGTGTGATTTTGCAGCATGATTTTATGGATTAAATGAGCTATTACACATACATTTCATGGTGCAGTGATGGGCAAATAATGAGCATGCAATAAGTGCCCAATATATTATTGCAGTTATTTTTGTCTAGATTAGGATAGAGGATCAGGCTCTCCCTGGATATGGGCTACACATGGGACTATAGAATTGAATGATTAAATCCCAGGAAAGATTGAAGAAGTGGTCTTTGTGGAGGCCTCGATTCATGATGATGAAACCAAATGACATAGATCTATCACTGCACATCCACTGGGCTTGGAAATGACAGGAGAGGGTACTTGTAGGGTCAGCATCTTAATACATCAGAGAACTTTAAATGAATTTTCTGGCCTATGGTGTCCAAGCATACAAGGTGATGCTGAGAAACTGCACAGGGAGGCCATGAATTTAAGCAATCATTAGGCACTTGTCTGCCTTGATGTGCTTTTGATTGTCACCCAAGAAAGCAAGGAAGCCAATGGGACTTTACAATTAAAAACAATAATCCTGGGATAAATATTAGAAAAAAGATAAATATTCAGGATACTGCAGATCTACTGTTTTTAATGGCGATTGGAGCCTGGCTAGCAGAAAGCAGCCTCCGCCTGCTTCTTCAGGAGAACCTCATTGTGTGACTCTGGGCCACATAAAGTGAGTTGCTTATTGAGGGCAGACGGGAGCCACAGGCCCCTTTTGCCAGGGAGGCTCTTAAACATGAGACAGACTGAGTTCTGCTTGGAGATCAATTAGGCAAAGTTAAAAATTCTCTTGAGAGAACATATGGGATCCTTGAACCATATCCAAATAGCCAAATCCTTCCCAGCATTAAGGATACTCAGTGCCATCTTTCCATCTTCTTTGTTTCAGTTTGATCTTTTCCCTCCCTAATAGTGTCAGTTGTCACCTTCGGTTCTAATTTGTGATATAATTTTGATTTGTTTTGCATGCATAAATGCTTCCCTATGTAGAATGCAAAGTCTTTGAGAGAGGGGCTCTTTCATGTAATTCTAGAGATCTTCAAATGTGACTAGCAGAGGGCTAAATATCGGGAATTCATTAGTAAAGATAATTGAAATGAGTTTCCAACCACCTATGTAGTATGTCCTATACTGCATTTTTCATTTGGTAAAATTGGGTCATTTTTAAGCTTTTAAGGCAACATTGAAAGTCTCTTAAGGATGCAAATTCTGAATTAACATTTCTGTTTTGTCCTAACTCAGCAGTACATGATTCCCTGAATTGCCCACCATGTATAATGAGACTTTTGTGGAACTCTAGGAGTTGAGAAAAAGAAAAGGTAACTTAGCAAGTTCTTGACTCTCTGAGTCCAACTCTGAATGATGAATACTGGAGCCAATATTTTCCAAACTGCCAGCGTTAAATGCGATAAGCATTTTCAAAAGCCTAATTTTTTAAAAAACTATGCCAGTTTAAAAGATGTAATTTGAATATAAGTCACATGCGTTAGTGACGTCTGGTAGATAACTTTTTGTATGTGAAATAATTTTGTAAAAGCAGAAGAAAATGGTAGGAAAATGAGCTTTCTGATCAGGCATGTTCAAAAGACTAATTCTACTGTCTTGGCGATTTATTTTCTCGAAAGTATGCTTCCTTTGAAAAGGATACTTGTTTAGAAGGAAAAGGAAAATTCCTTCTCGTAGTGTGAGAGTTCTTTGACAACCTCTTTCCCTAGAGACCCAGAATCCTTATTTCACTTCCCCCTTCAGTGCCAAATTATCTTCAACTACTATCACATTAGAAAAGACACATTACGAGTCACCTTGATTAAAGAGGAGTGATTGGGTCAAATTTTGCCTCTAGGTTCCTGAGCATATCTTTGGGAACCGATTTGCTCCCAGATTTGTATCTTCTGTTGACTCCTTAGGTGACACAATTTCTTATGTCCATAAATGGAGGACTGGGGGCACTTCCAACTAGTTAACCAGCCCATGGTCATTTCATTGCATGACAGTCTTTGATCGAACAATGAGGAGAGTAATTATGATCTGCAAAGAAGACAGATAATTACTATACTGATAGTAACAAGGCACAGTCTCCTTATAGGGTAACTGGGTGCGTGGATGGAGTTCTGGGAGTGTCTTTAGGATTTGCCTCCTCAGGTTAAAATTTACCCTTGATTGGGTAACACCTATCAATCCTGTGTGTTTTTTGAGTCTATCTGAAGGTTGAAGAAAGAGATTCTAATGGTAGATAGGAAATTGGATTCAATGTTGGAAAGAGCTATTTGAAGGGAGTGTGAGGGACACCAAGATATGACTTGTTTAGGTGAAATAAACATGTGGATAGAGGGCTGGTTTTGTGCTTTCAGAAATCTCTAGCAATTGATCAGTGCAATAGCTGTAAATTTCTTGGCTGATTACAGTCAGCAAGGTTTTTCCCAAAGGACAATAATGGTCTCAATTGAAAAGTCTACAAGCAAGTTAGTTTGGACTTTTAAACATGGCCCTTAGCTGTGCAAATAATGAATTTATGTCTTGCAGAAAACAAACTGAGTGAGACATTGTCCTTTCTTTGGCTACTTTTCTTCTCTCTGATGCCTAACCCCAACCACAAACATATAGCCTGAAGTTTGATTATTTAATTCCTTTTGCTATCCATTTTATAAAACTATAAAATTAATTTTATAGTTTCTTTCATTGGGCTTCAGTCAAGCTTGTCTTAAAGTAAGGACAGTGTTATTTAAGATTTCCTTCTGTCATGTGAGACTAATTGGTCTAATTCACTATGTAAAAAACTATATGGGCTATGAGACAAATGAGGTAATGTATTTTGAACACTAGTGTAATTGCTAATGAGATCTAATGTGAGTAAACTGCCTGTAACTTAAGAGTTTCAACATGATGGATATGGTACACTTTACTAAGGAAGGAACTGAAATAAGTTATAGCACCAGTTAGCGGTGCACTTACAGAGGAAAATAGAGAGTGAGGGAGAATATAATTTAAATTAAAATATTTCACTTTAAGGTTAGTTTTTTTGATGTGTGGTCTTCTTCCAACATGTTGGATTTGAATAAAACGCTAGCTCGTGACCAGCTGCTCCTTTTAATTGCCTGTGAACCAATGTAGCAGCACATTCATTTTGAGTAGGGCATTTTGAGAAGGATTGACGTCACAACAAAGCCAAGGTCCAGAGAAACCTAGGGTGTTTATCAGTCGTAATTGAATAGATTTGCATCCCATTGTTCAGTGACAAACCTGGGATGACAATTTACAAATAGGGAGTAGTATATGTCTTTGAAGGGATGGGGAGACAGATGCAGGAGTTTCTTTTGCTAGAGTTTTGCCCACAATTTTCTATAACACAGATATGAATGGACTAACAACAGACAGTAGGATGAGGAGAGAGATGTTTGTCCCAAATGTGGGAAATGAAAGAGGATGTTCAGTCAAATAGGGAAGGCATAGAGACCATGAGGGCTTAGCAATCTCTGTGGATGGTCAGGAAAATAGTCAGCTTTCACAAGTCTTATTTGAGGTATCAGTGGGTCTCCACTGGTGATTTATGTATGAAAGTAAGGACCTAGATATGTGATGTTCAAAGACTAGATGGGCCAACAGTTGCTGGATACTCACCTCCAAACTTTGGACTATTTGGAGTTAACGAAATGTTAACTCAGGAAACTGGCAAGAATTAGATGTGATTCAAGCCATGGGAAAGAACTGGAAAATAGATTTATTAGAGTAGAACCTTCGACTGGAGCTGAAAGCTAGGGGATTATCTTATGAACTACGGGACTTGGCTTGGGAGCTCAAACATGCAGGTCCTGCTATCAAAATGGGAACCTGTGATGGAGGGGAAATATATCAACTGACATTTGAGAATCAATGTGGGAAGCTATTGGTTAGCACTCCAGGTTAACACTGTAGTAAAGATAATTTAGAAAGAAAACCGGTAAAATGGAAATTCTATGGGCTAAGACACCTTGCCTGCCTTTTCATTGCTGCCTCTCTGGTGCTTAGAAAGTAGCCTGGTGCATAATGGTTGCTCACTGTGTATTTTTAAGGAGTGTAAATGTGGGGTGCAGAGTTCTACAAGCATGTGAAAGTGGTTTAGATAGTGCAATTTAGGTGTAACTTACCCGAGAATGAACCATGGTTGGAGAAATTCCTGCTCTAACTGATAGGAGAACCAATGGGTACAGGGGGAAGTTGGAGAAGAAAAATATAGGAAAGAGATGCTGTCTGACCCAGCCAATGACAGAGCTTCCTTTCTCTGCATCTCAATGTTAGGGTCATTGTCATACCTTGAGACTAATATAGAGATTCATTTCAGTTCGTTAGTATTTTAATAGTAAATTAGATTAAATTCCCATTCAAGCCCTATAAAGACCACTATCAGATCCCAGCAAAAATTATGTATGTAATTTTAGCAAAATTGGATATAAACCAGTCCCTATCTACTCACCTCACCTATCTTGCCACTTTCTGGCACCAGCCAGCATGATGCTGAGGTGGGAGAGGAAGCCGTTGGCCATATATCTTTTTTAATCTCTTCTACTTAATCAAATGACTAAAGGGAAGATATATTTTTTTCAATGAATATGCCACAGGTTCACAAAATGTGTGTAAATATATAATATAAAGTAGTTGCTTTATAAGTGCTTGATGGTAATAATAAAGAGAAAAAGCAGGTGTGTAGATCATCCTTAGGTAATTCATAAGTCACACGTCTAAACACAAGAATTTTCAGAGAGTCAAGTACTTTCTTGACAGTTTAGAGCAATGGATGCACAGGAAATAGGTAATTTTATGTGAAGCAATAGAAATTAACCAGAGAAAGTTACTAGAATTAGTAACTAGAATTAGTTACTAGACTAGAACTATAACTATATTAGTTACTAGAATAAGAACTATAATAAGAGTATGCCAATAAAGAATCTTACATGGTAAAAAAACTGTCAAATAAGGAAGCAGTAGGACTTGTAATATGGTATCCAGTAATACAATTATAGATATCCCTTGCTATCTGGTGCCTTTCTGTGTAAAACTCAGGAGCAGATAGATTTGGCTTATTCAGCATCCCTCTTTTTTTTTAAATATATTTATTTATTTATTTATTTATTTATTTTTGGCTGTGTTGGGTCTTCGTTTCTGTGCGAGGGCTTTCTCTAGTTGCGGTGAGCGGGGGCCACTCTTCACCGCGGTGCGCGGGCTTTTCACTATCGCGACCTCTCTTGCTGCGGAGCACAGGCTCCAGACGCGCAGGCTCAGTAGTTGTGGCTCACGGGCCTAGTTGCTCCGCGGCATGTGGGATCCTCCCAGACCAGGGCTCGAACCCGTGTCCCCTGCATTGGCAGGCAGATTCTCAACCACTGTGCCACCAGGGAAGCCCCTCAGCATCCCTCTTTATCTGAAACCAATATCCAGACTCTAGCAATCTAGCCTCGGGAACTGAATATATTCACGTAGAGAGGAATATTTGTATATATGTAGACTGAAAACAATTTTAATTGATATCAATGATAGTCCCAGAACATTCTCCTCAGTCTGAAGGGCACAGCAATTAATAAAAATAATAGTCGCAGTTAGTCTCTGGCTTAGCACCCATAGGCCAGATGCTTGGAAACACAGCTTTCCTGTCTTCTACACTTGGGCTTGGAGATTCCTTCTCATCTCATATAGGCCTCTGCTCCCACTTCACTGTGGGTAGCTGACCATCCCAGCAATGTCTCAGCGATCCGCTTAAGCTGCATTCGGTGGTCACTATGTACCGTTGTTCTCATTTGCCTCATCTCTATCTCTTAAGTGGACAGCAATTGGTTAGGAGCTGCGACAGTGCTTTGGGGACAGCCCACCTCCATCTCCACCTCTAGTCATGACTATAACCTCTTTTACAAAATACCTGTTCCTAATTTGTGTCAGAAACTTCTAATTGCCCTCCAATATTCATTTAAACTTGGCAAAAGTCTATCTAGCAAGAAACTACATTTTCTAGCTTCTTGCACCTAAATGTGATCATGTGACTACTTTTTGGACAATGCGATAGGAGTGAGAGAAGTTTGTTCTATTTCTGTGTTATGCTAGCTGCTTTCCATTCCCTTTCTTTAACTTCCTTTTCCTGAGAAGTAATGAACAGTGGAGCTGCCACCTCACACCCAAAGATGGAAGGCGGTTGTTAAGGATGGTAGAACTCTTCCATTTACCCTGAAATGTTTGCCTCTGGACAGTTATATGAGAAAGAGTCTAATTTAGTACATGGGGACTCTTTGTTATAGAAGCTTAGCCTGACTCCCAACAGCAGCTACTTTCAGGGAGTTTTGTGTCTTTGCACCAAGTATTGGATTTGAGCAACGCTTGCTAGAGCAGAAGACTTGAATCATTACCGTGTTTTGATTCTTCTGTCTCGGGGGAGGCTGTAGACCAGTGTGTCCTTTCTTTCTCTTGGAGTTCATGATAACAACCCTGCTCCTCTATGAAACCAGTTTCACTCTCACATCTGAGCAGATTGGTTTCTGTGAACCTGATGACAGACTTACCTGTGGGTCTTTGGCCGTCTCTGTGGGGATTCGCTACCCAGAGCTCATCAGCTTTCTCCCACTTTGGGACCCTGTGCTTGTGCTTTGTGTCTGCAATGCTTTCTCTCCAGATCTTTGCATCATTTACTTCTCAGCTCAAATATTACAGGTCCCAAACCTCACCCCACATTTCAGTCTCTCTTTCATTGCCCTGTCATATTTCCTGTATAGCATTTTCTGCTATCTAAATGATTTATGTATTTGTTTACAGGTTTATTCTATTTTGATAATAGACACTTTGAGCACAGGGCATTCATTTATTTTGGTCATTGGCCTATCCCTGTTTCCTAGAACTGTGTCTAATAGAAAATAGATGTTCAACAAATATTGGCAACAAATAACTGTTGAATGAATGAATCTCCTAAAGGACGTTAAGGTTATAAGTTATAGCCACCTCAAGTAGGTAGAAGTCTCAATCTAAATACACAGAATGATAGTCTAGGCTGATTGAATTTTTAGTAAAATTCCAACTGGATCTGGGAAGTTTCTTTTCTGAAATTTTCCTTTATATTTAACAGCTTATACCTATTGATTGGTGGAGTCTGAAGACCCCACACAAAGTGATTCAGGTATTGAAAGGTTTAGAAATTAAAAAAACTAATAATTCCTACAAAAATAGTGTGTGTGTCTATTTAATAATGAATATTAAATTATAATTTCAATATTAATTTATTTATCAGCGTGAAGAAATGGACTAAATTATACCAGAGAAATTTTTTAAAAATCCTCTTTGCCTGAATATGTGCATCCGTTCCATTTAAATTGGTTATAATTTCCCTCCAATCTCTTATGGCTCTGCATCATTTCATCAGGGTTTAAGCCACGTGGGTCCCATTATTAGGTGGTGTAATAATGTACACCTCTTCTACTCCTGCTACTACTTCTACTACTTCTACTTTTAGTCCTGGTGTTTATATGTTTTGGTGATGATAATATGCTGATTCTAAGTTGTTAATAGTGTCTCTAGTGGTCTTTCAATTTTCTTCTCTTGGTTTTGTCTTTTCCTCCTGGTAAGCATCTTTAGTAGGTTGAATAGTATTCTCCTAAAATGCATGTTCATCTGGAACCTCAGAAATAGGATATTTGCAGATAATTAAGAAAAGAATTGAAATGAGATGATCCTGGATTAGAGTGGACTCTAAATTTGATGAGAGTGTCCTTATAAGAGTCAGAAAAGGAAATGTGAAGAGGGATCAGAGATTGGAGTGATGCATCTACCAGCCAAGGAACACCAAAGATTGCTGGCAGCCGCCAGAAGCTAGAGGCAAGGCATGGAACGGATATTCCCTCAGAGGCTGCGGGAGGAAGCAACCCTGCTAACGCTTTGATTTCAGATTCTGGCCTTCAGCGCTGTGAGAGAATAAAGTTCTATTGTTTTAAGCTACCCAGTTGGTGGCATTTTGTTATGGCAGCCACAGGAAACTACTACAGTGTCTTTCTGGCTTATCAGGCCACAACGTGAGTTGTGCCTGTGAGCTCTGCCTTGGGTAGGGCAGGCTGATGTTGTTACTTAGACTCAGTTGATTTTGATTTATTTCTCTCGAGGCTATCTCAGACACAAACTATAAGCTAGCTACCTTTGAAAAGAGCCACATTCTTTTAAGCTATGAGAGACAGTAGAATCAATTATAGTCCAAATTCAAACCTCTCCTATTTAATTCCTTGATCCATAATTTTGTGAAAATAGACGTATTTAACCTTTCATTATTTCTGATAAGTATAGAAGAATTAAAACATGAACTCAAAACCTGATTTTTAAGCTATGCCTTTCTTAAGGCATTTTTTAAAATTACAAGGCCAGCTGTGTCCAGTGTAGCTCCAGGAAGCCTAATGTACTTCTGGAAAGAATGTGGGATCCATAACTTGTCATTTTCTCCATTTAATTTTTGCTGAAGAATTTCACTCTATCCTTTGGGTATCTCCATTTCATTCATTAATGAGTCCTGAGGTTATGAAACGAATGATGGGACTAAACTGTCAGGCAGGAGAGAAATACTGTGGGGTTTTTTCCCTGTGTGACATTGCTACTTTCATCTTAACTCTTTTGCTTCAAGTCCCTGTCATATTAGCCCCATATATTCAAAAAAAGACTAAATAAAACCTAGTGCTAACTTTATTTTGGTTCCCTACCTAGTGTTAACTCATTCCCACTTTCAGTTTTGGGTTTTCGCTTCTTGTTCAAAGTTTTTTGGCAGGTTATCATGAATTGCTTTAAATTATGATAGTTTGGGTTTTTAGGCCTTTGGGGTGAATTGCTAAGATGAATAAGCCTATTATTTAGTTTTATTTTTGATAACTCCCTATGAAGCCTTTCTTGAGTAAATGTTAGGACGCAATAGAAATGGTAAAGTAATTTGCATTTAATAGTCCATGTTCGGGCTTTTGGAAATATCTGCATAGTATCATTTTTTTGCCGCTTTTCTTTTGTAGGCCTAGGTTGCTCTTTTACTGTCACAGTAGCCCTATAATCACTTAAATGAATGGCGTTGCATTCTGTTTTACTTGGAGAACAAAGAGAAGCCAACTTCCAACACTGGCGTGCTGACTGCTTTACATCCTGTGATATTCTTGTTCCTTCATACAACCTATGTTTATTGGTCAAAGTTAAGTGTCACAGCCCCAGCTATGACTACCCCAAATTGAAATTAAACCTGTTCTACTCAGTTTCCCCAACCTATCCATCAGTCCTACATCCCTTATTAAGACTGGTGTTATTGTTACCCACCAGGTTGTCCATGCTAGAAACCTTCAACTAATCCTCAGTTCTTTCTTTTACCCCACCTTTCCACATCCAAGTGGTCACCAAATTCCTATCAGTTCTACCTTTTAAGTATCATTCAGATTCTGCATCTGTCCTCAACTCTGCTGTGCATGTCTTTTTTTTTTTAACATCTTTATTAGAGTATAATTGTTTACATTGTTGTGTTAGTTGCTGCTGTATAACAAAGTGAATCAGCTATACGTATACATATATCCCCATGTGTCTTGTGTCTCCCTCCCTATTGTGTCTCCCTCCCACCCTCCCTATCCCACCCCTCTAGGTGGTCACAAAGCACCGAGAGCTGATCTCCCTGTGCTATGCGGCTGCTTCCCACTAGCTATCTATTTTACATTTGGTAGTGTGTATATGTCCATGTCACTCTCTCACTTCCCAGCTTACCCTTCCCCATCCCTGTGTCCTCAAGTCCATTCTCTACGTCTGCATCTTTATTCCTGTCCTGCCCCTTCAGAACCATTTTTTTTTTTTTTTTTTAGATTCCATATGTGTGTGTTCGCATTTGGGTCCCGTTATCTCTTGCATGCTTCTTTAACAACTCACACCTAATGCTTCCCTTCCTAGCCTACCTACTTCCTAGTGGTTTTCTGTAATTAAGAGAGTATGAAGTTTTAAATCACTGAACTTTTCTCACCTTCAATGAGACTTTTTTATTTGAAAGCTTGACTTTGTTGAGTCATCAAAGGGTTTTCTAGATTCTCAAATATCCCTTTATAGATTTGGCCTTTAGGCACTTAACCTTTGTCCAGCCAGACCAAATAGCATCATAGAATTTTACCTGCTATACAATTAGTCATAGATTTTTGTTTTAAAGTTAGTTGTGCCTGACAATTCACTTAAATGAATGACTATCCATTCTATTTTATTGGGAAAAAGAAGGAAGCCAGCTTCTGACACTGACATATTGACACCACATTTCATACCACAGTACTGGAAGAGCAATCTGGAGGGGAAAAGAGATGGGGAGGAGTTGAGATTTGAGTGTCCAGGTTCCTACGTCATGGCTGCACCTCTTGAGATGGGAACATTCTAGAACAACCCAGATAGGTTTTGAAGAATCAGGGAAAGCTGGAATTAGTGTCTGCCTTTCTAGACACTCCTGGGGAGACTGCAGGTCTCTTGGAGAAGATCCCTGTCCAGCATTGGGCTGCTACCAGCAGGGATGGTGGAGGAAGTTATTCAGGCAAATGGACCTGGATAGTCCTCTCAGTTACCCAGGGTCAGAGTATGGCTGCAAGGGACCAGGAACGTCCCACCTGCCCCAGTGGAAGTGCGTGGGAGCTTTGCGGGCACAGGTATATCAGGTACAGTGGGTTAGGATAAGGTGATCAGGGGCATGTGCCCCCAAAGACCAGGAACAGCCACACTTCAATGCACACCAGCACAGCCATCTGAGGGAATGTTGGCAAGGACTCAGAAGAAGGCATGCTCCCTGGAGACCTGTCTTCCTGCTTCCTTGGAAAGCTCCAGTGTCCTGGGCAAACCTAGAACTGAGGAGGCAGAGAAGACGCCTCTAAAAGGGGGAATCAGCCCTGATAGGAACTTTTAAGCTTTGAATTGATTCAAATGTGTGGCATTTTTTAAGCCAGAAGAAACTAAATTATCTTTAACTGGCACAGTTTTATCCTTTGTTTTCTCATCAGCTAGAATGGAGATTTATAGGAAATAAAGAAAGCTACGTTTCCTGGTCCTCCCCACATCAGAGTTATTCTGAATAAATTTAGTCCCAGCTACACTCAATTTGCTGTATACACACCTCCACAGGATCTCTGTAGTGTAAAGGTCACACATCTGTCATATAAAAGTCATAGGCTTCTGTGAGCCACAAACAAGTTCCCTATTCTCTACTCCTGAGCTTCTCAATTCCTGCATTCCAAGCTCTCTGAATTTCTCTCTAAATCTGGAACCCCAAAATTGCTTCACTCTTTTGTGCCATTTGTATATGCTGTCTCTGGACCTGGGGTGTCTTTCTCCTGGACTGCACGTGGCAACCGCCAACTCATTCTTGGAGACCTAAAGAAAAGAGACTGTCTTCTTTGTGCCTCTGTTCCTGCATTTACAGTTTGTTGTGGCTCTATTTCTACATAGCTGCCTGTTACCACAGGCGCCTTGCTTCTGAGCGCCAAGTAGGGAAGAAAACACCACCAACTATATTGGTTGAATGAATTAACTAATGACACAGAAGACAAATTGTTGTCTTCTGTTTATAGTATACTTCCTCTTAAACACCCCATTGAACTTTCCTATAGACTTGTCAAATAACTGGTTTTAAGTCCAATCTCTTAGTTACAAAAACAGTAAAGCTATGGTTAGTGAAATTTTAATTCGGATAAAAGTTAGATGGATGACGCTAATGGCCATTAATATTCTCTCTGTAATACACGTCTCTATTTGAAACAGGGATTTTCAAATTAATCATTATCATTTAATAAGATTTCTATTACTCAGAGCTCTATGCTTTGACCCTGAGTAAAAACAAAAGGTTCAAGCCTTTTTTTCTTGGTGTTTGTGTGCCTGACCTCTCAGAAGATAACTTCTATGCTTAAATGAAATAAACCAGAAATAGTTATAGGAAGAAGAAAAGCAGAGTGAATAGTTTACCAAAATGTGACTTCAATATGCTCCACAGTACTGCCTCAAAGTACAAAGGAAAACATTAGTCCCAGGAAACTTGACATTAAGGACTTATTTTTAAACTACTGGCTTTATATGAACCAGAACATAACAGTGTTTATGAAATAATAACTTCAGAGACCAATTTCAATCAGAATAGATTAACTAGATTGAGGTAACCTCACACATTTTGTATATACATGTGTGTGTATTTTAGAAAGACTCAAAATGATATGAGAAAACTTGCCCCTGTAGTGTGCTAAAGGACACTGTATTTACAGGCAGAGAACCTGAGCTTCAGTCCCAAATTTACTGTTAGTTAGCTGTATGGCTCTGAGCAACTAACTCCTCTAGGAAAGATGTGATAGAGGATCTCCAAGTTCACTCCATGAGTTGTAGTTTGTTGGCATCTAAATCAATACCGCAAAGTAACAGATTGAAGAATGAGAGTAAAAACAGCAAATGTAGAAATATAAAATGGAAAGAATAAAATTAAAAGGGTAAATGGCATAGATTTTAAAACCCAGGCACTAGGTAAGCAACCTGAGGTTTTGAAAAAAATACTATACCTTCAGGCACATTTTCGATAAAACTAATACTATCTCAGCTTCTTCTCCTTGAAATTTAATAACATATTTTTAGATTAGGGCAATATTTTTAGATTTTTAAAAAAATCTAGGTCAGTCCTAATATATATATGTGTGTGTGTGTGTGTTCTAGCTTGCATTCTAATTGTTATGAATTTTGTGTTGAAAATTCCAGGATAACAGTATCATACCCTTGCTTTCATAATCCTTCTTTTATATTTTGTTTCTTTTTTGTTGTTGTTTTGCAGTCTAATGCCGGGAAACTCAAAGTGGAATACGTGTCACCCTGCGGTGGACACAATAATGCATTGGGGTGAAAGTGTTTGAACTTCCAGTAATATTTATTTTATGCCATTTTTCTAATTTATGTCAAAAATAAGTTTTATAGTATTCATAATAATATAAAGTAGTGCACATTTAACAATTTAAATAAATCATATACACAAATCCTGGGTACGTGATTGAAAGATGTGTACTGATAGGACTGTGTAGAGCCGCCGAAACCTATTCTGGGAGAGATGTCGACCATCAGAGATTTCCTCCCTTCTGAGATCTAGCTATCAGTTTATACATAGCTATACATCCAGTTTATATATCCATGCTTTATTTTAAATTTAAATATATTCACTAAAGAAAATTTGGAGAGTACAAAAATATGTAAGAGGAGGTCAATGACATAATCCTCATGTTTCACCCTCCATGTACACATACAAATCACTATTCTTTCGAGATCATATCATAAAAATCTGTTGTAATTGTACATGCCCAAGATAAGTCACATAAAGATGAAAAATTTCCAGAACTACCTATGATTATTTCTTTGGGGAATTGAATGAATTGTTACAACACTTTTTTAGTTTCTGTTGGAATGTGTTTTTAGAAGGTGAGGGCTCCTGTTATTTAACTCGGTTAGTAACCTAGTTTAGAACACATTTCAGAAATATGGTACATAAGGTTGCAACTAAAAGAGGTGACTTTCTTTTTTAATTCTAGAAAAATAATCAGAACGAGGATAACCCGTAGTTTAAGCAGTTACTCTTATGTACGCAGTGGACATAACTCCAACACGATCAACTAGAACTCTTAATGGTTTTCTCTCTATGCAATATCTGATCCTGATCCAGAGGAGCAGGTCTTCTGTTCATTTTTGTTGTGATTTTGGTTGTTGTTGACATTAGGCATCCTGTTCTCCAGATAAAATAAAGATATTTTGGTGGGAAAGAGTAATTTCTCAGAATGACTTTTACTTGTACTTTTCCTGCCTAGAAAAGGGGACTCGTTTTCATTCTCCTTTATTCATGCATGTATTTAATGCAATAAATATTTAAGTGATTCAAATGTACAAAGCACTATGCCAGATATAATCTGGATATCCTGGACAACCTTTTCTCTCTGTGTTTTACTTTCAAAATATCTTGACTCAGTATTTTCCATGGACTTTGCTGTGTATCTTAGTAGCATCCTATGAGCATGAAATTTA